>NC_046676.1:10143030-10446060 GCF_003369915.1 Drosophila miranda
TAAACTTTTCGACTCCCAAGGTGCAGAGATTTTTGCAATACGTGCAGAAAACGTTCTCGGGCAAGGATGCCAAGGATATTTGCTGCTTGGTCTTCGTTGAGCGCCGGTATACGAGCAAATGCATATACCAAGTGTTGAAGAAGTTCATTGCGGTTATTCCGGCGCTGCGCGATGTTCTCGTGCCGCAGTTTATGGTGGGCCGCAACTCAGTTTCAGCGGATTGTGAGAGCGTCCTGGAGCGCAAGTGGCAAAAGTCGGTACGTTATGCCTCGGGCCTCAGCACAGAACAGTATATTAACAGTATATTATTCTCCCCTGTCGCAATCCCCATCAAAGGCCATTCACCAATTTAGGGATGGCGAAGCCAACCTGATGGTCTGTTCAAGCGTTCTGGAGGAAGGCATCGATATAAAGGCCTGCAATTACGTGTTGATCCTGGATCCTATAAAGACATTCAACATGTACGTGCAGACGAAGGGGCGGGCTCGATCCAAGGAGGCCCACTTTGTGCTTTTTTCCTCAGATTTGGACCGCATGAAAATCAACCAACAAATCAATCAATATCGCCAAGCCCATACCGACATCGGAGAGTATTTAAAGGATCGCGTCCTGGATCGGGCCGAACCTTTGATGCAAGAGATAGCCGATCACTTCCACGAATTGATCCCACCATTTATAAACGAAAAAGGTGCCGTGCTGCTGCCTAGCAGTGCCCTGATGCTGCTCCACCGCTACTGCCAGAGCCTGCCCTCGGATGCATTCGGCTTTGTGGAGCCCTGGATCACACTAATCAGTTGGGACCAGAAGCAGAAACTCTTTGGCACACAGGCCGCAAACAAAGAAGTCGTCTCTATCGAACTTCCACTCAGCTCGTCCGTGCGGGATAAAATTTATGTAAGCCCAAAATGGACTACCCAGCGTCGACAGTCAGTAATCATGTTCGAATCATTCCAGAGCGATCCCATGACTTCCGTTAAGGCGGCAAAAATATCGGCAGCCTTTAAGACCTGCATTAAACTGTACTCCACGGGGGAGCTCAACGAGCGTTTCCTACCCGTCACGCTTAAGGACCGGGTGACGGCGATAGCCGACTTTCACTTTGACCACTGGAAGAAATACAGCGACGATGGTGAGTCTTATTCAATCAAATACCCACTAATTCTGTTTAATCATTCTCCTCCTTGGGTGCTTTTAGTTATCGATACGGTAAACAAGCAGAAACTCAAGCCGGAGACACAAACTACCTTCAAGACCTCTTGTCCGACGGAGTTCTTCGATTGCCGGCCACGGGTGGGTGAAGTCTGTTATGCCTATGAGATCATTTTGGAGCCGCAGTTCGAGCGCAACGACTACACAGAGCACATCCACGACAACATGCTGTCGGGTAGGAACTTTGCGTTGCTGCTGAGGAAGCAGCTGCCACCTCTCTCGAAGATGCCGCTGTTCTGCAATCAGGGCCATTGCATGTGCAGGTTAGGGAGCACCCGCGAGAGCTGGTTATTGCAAGTGCGGAGCAGCTGGAGCAACTGCATCAGTTCCATGGAATGCTGTTCCGCGATCTGTTGAAGATCTGGCGTCCCTGCTTTGTACTGGATCGTCGAGGCAAGGACAACTCCTACCTGATCGTGCCTCTAGCCGTGGGAGCAGAGCATCAGAATGTGGTGGACTGGCCGCTGGTCCATCAGTTCCAGCGTCTGCCCACCCCGAAGCCTGTCAGTGTGAAGCAGCGCAAGGAACAGCGAGCGCCGCGTCCAGAGGACTATGAGGGGAAAATTGTGACTCAGTGGTATGCCAACTTCGCGAGCAAGCGAATGCTCGTGCACAAGGTGCGCAGAGACCTGACTCCGAGCAGCCTGATGGGAAGCAACCACCAGAACACGAGCTATGCCAAGTTCACCACGTCTAAGTATGGCGATGACATCGGAGGAATTGTTCGCATGGACCAGTTCCTGATCGAGGTGCGCGAGCTTACGGAGCAACTGAACTTCTATGTCCAGCAGCGGGGCAAGACGTCGGCCCAGAGCAAGGCCAGGGCCAAGATCATCCTCATTCCGGAGCTCTGCTTTAATTTCGATTTCCCCGGCGACCTCTGGATAAAAGCAGTGTTTCTACCCAGCATCTTGAACCGGCTCCACTTCATGCTGCATGCTGAGGCATTACGACAACGCTTCAATACCTACCTGGGGCTGCAACATCTGCCTCAAAATGGAGTTGACTATAGGCCAAAGCTCTTGGAGATCGACTGGTCGTTGCGCCGCAATGTGGATACCCATGGCAATGCCATTCCCAATGATTATGATGAAGGCTCACGCTCCATTCTGGAGCCCCTACCCATCAAAGAACTTGAGATTGGGATGAAGACACTGCAGATACGCGACTTACAACATTCGTGGCAGCAGTACCTGGAACCCGTAGACCTACCCCGGAACATCATGTCCGCCTATACCGTGGAGTTGAACTATTACAACAATTTTATATCCGGCCAAGTGGCGTCTGTCGACAAAATGGAGCAGGACGACAGGGAGTTCTGGCTGGAGACGCAGTTCAAGATGCCTAAAGGGAACATCTATGAGACCAGGAGTCCAGCAATGCCCCCTGCCGCATGGACTGCCCTGCTCCCGCAGACCAGCTCAGCTCCCAAACCACAGTCGTTGAATGTGTTGCCGGTTCTGATGAAGAGCGTCTCCGATGATCACATCACTCCGGCCCACCAGGGTGAGTTCCTGGCGGCCATCACCACAGCGGGATCGTCCGATGTTTATGATATGGAGCGAGTGGAGCTGTTGGGTGACTCGTTTCTCAAGATGAGTGCCAGTCTTTACCTGGCCAGCAGGTATCCCGACTGGAACGAAGGCACGCTCACGGAGGTCAAGTCGAGGCTGGTGTCCAACAAGAACCTGATGTATTGCCTCAGGGAGACGGATATTCCCAGTCGTATTAGCTGCAGTCTGTTCGACCCCAGATTAACGTGGCTTCCGCCCAGCATTAATCTGCCCGAAGATGTCTTGGATGTGTGGACGGAGCAGCCGAGCTTTGCCAAACTGATTGGTCCCCAAAATCTCTTCAATCTGGCCCTTAGTGACGAGGAGATTCTGGCAGGTCGTTGCAACGAGGATACCTATCGTCGCTTTGTGCAAGATTGCAAGAGCAATCAGCAAGGCTATTATGACGGTGAAGACTTCTCCTCCGGCGCGAACTTCTTGTTTGGTGAGGTCACTGTTCAGAACAAGGTGGTGGCTGACACTCTGGAGGCCCTTCTGGGAGTCGTTGTGAGAAACTATGGATTGCAACATGGCTTCCGCATGCTGGAATACTTCGGCATTTGCAAGCCGGACGTTGATAAGCCATTGTCGCAGCTGCTCGATCTTCAGTTAAAGAGCACCAAGATGCGAGCCAACGCGAGCCCTGACGATATTGATGGCTTCCTGATCAACCACTCCTATTTAGAACAGAATCTGGGCTACAAATTCCGGGATCGGGGCTACCTCTTGCAGGCCCTGACGCATCCGTCGTTTCCCACCAATCGCTTGACCGGCTGCTACCAGGAGCTGGAGTTCATTGGCGATGCCATACTCGATTTTCTCATCTCTGCATACATTTTCGAAAACAATACCAAGCTGCGTCCGGGCGAGCTCACGGATCTGCGCTCGGCCTTGGTCAATAACACGACACTGGGATGCATCTGCGTGCGCCACAATCTGCACCTCTTCATTCTGGCAGAGAACGCGTTGCTATCTGAAACCATCAGCAAGTTTGTGAAATTCCAAGAGAGCCAGGGACACAGAGTCACAAATCATGTACGCTTTCTGCTCGAGGAGAGAGATGTGCAGCCCGTTATTCTGGACTTGGACGATGAAGTGGAGATGGCCATGGAAAATGAGTCGGAAGACGGTCCACGCATCGGTGCTTTCAACTTGGCGCAAAACGTAGATGTCCCCAAGGCTTTAGGCGATGTCCTGGAGGCCCTTATCGCGGCCGTCTACCTGGATTGCCGGGATCTGCAGACAACCTGGCAGATGATCTACCATTTGTTTGAGCCCGAGCTGAAGGAATTCTCCCAGAATATACCCATCAGCCCGATCCGTCAGCTCCAAGAGCACAAGCTGGCCAATCCCGTCTACGGTCCGCCCCTGGTAGACAAGGACGTTGTGATGATGTACTGCCAGTTCACCTGCATGGAGAAGACCATTCGGGTCATTGGTTTCGGCTCCAACAAGGACCAAGCCAAATTGGCTGCTGCCAAGAGCGCTCTTCAGAAATTGGCTAAGTGTGATGCATAATCCAAAGAACTTCATACCATTGACCGTGACCCACAAAGTCTAAGCCTGACATCCATTCTGAATACGTACAATTAATTTCCACGTCTGAATGTTCAAAATGGGTGTGATGCTTAGACTTTTATTGGTCACTGTATTATTTGTAAGCTTTTCATGAACAAAAAAGCATTTTTACCAATTAGTTTATCTTTTTAAAAATTATTTTAATATGTGCGATTTCATGTACCGCGTGTGCTCGTTTTAGCTATATTTACAATGGGCTAGATGGGCGGGCTACATCGTCAACGACATCAATGCCATTGTTTATATTTACAATAAAGTGCAGAGTGCACTCTACATTCATTTGATCCGAGTGTCCATGCAACAGCGGTGGCTTCTGTTCAGGCCTCTGCAGATACATATATTAAGTGCCTTAGAAACTACAAATTAGAGTAAAGTAACATTGGAGGAAACAACAAATGTTTAAATGTTCCAAAGATCTGTAAGATTCTGTATGAAACTGGAATAAACTCAATTTAAATAAAAATTGTTCTTCTCAGACCATAAATCCTCCGTCGCATCGATATTCATTTATATTTTATGCCTCGACTTTGGCTAATTTGTCAAGCCTTTATTTACTCCAATTGAGTTTCTCCACTCCCACAGCGGTCCCTCGGCAATAAAAGTGCAAGTGACAAATGGTGGGGGCAGTCCAGACCAGGCCCATAGAAGCACTTCAAGACCAGAGTCAGAGCTCAATTAGATTTCATTAAATTGTTGCAACAGCGAACGAAATGCGAGCACAAATGAAAATGAAAATGAAAATGAGAATTAATTGCACTAATCACTTGTGCGCGAATAAACAAATGTCTAGAGCAGCGAACTGCAGTGAACTGTAACGAAGTAATTATTGTACCCGGGAGAGGAGAGGGCGAAAAATCGAAAGCTAATCAACTGTCGAATGGTGGCGGGCGGCGGGCGGCGGGTGTCGGAAGAGTAAATAACAAAGACGAATGGGGTTCGCCGTTTGGCGCTCGGCTTCGTATTGAGATTTATCTGGTTTCACAGTGCTCTTAAAGCCTCTAGAGTAGAGATAATGGCCGAGCAATTTCAATTCGTAGCCTTCCTCCTCGCTGCCAATAACAAAGTCATCGTAGTGAGCATAGCTTGACTCTCCATTGAATCTCCTGAAGCTTATGTAGAGCTCATGAGGCTGGGAGCTGGTCAGGCGGTGCAGTTTTTCGAGGCCAATAAAGAACTCCCCGTTGAGCTTGCCAAACCCTTTCCTGTACTGATCCCAGTTGCGATAGAAGCTCACAGAGCCATCCAGTCGACGCTGAATAGCCATCCATCCAGGACCGGCGGTCGTGAGACCCTCACAGGACACCAGAAAGGGCAGGAACCCTGGCAGATGGATCAAATGAATCCCAGACGACATGCCGTAGGGCATACAAGTGGTGGTGGCTGCCTCCCAGTCTGCCAACAGGTCGTCCTTCTTCTCCCTGAACTTACCTTCAAAATATACGACTTTGGCTCTCAGATGATCGATCAATGCCGCACTGGAGGTGTTCTGTTTTCTTAAATCAGTCAACACGTGCTGTTTCCTCTTCAATCTGGTCTCGTAGACCTTGACCTTCTGCTCGAGTTCCTTGATTTGATCCGCCTTTTCCTTCAGTTTGGCTGTATATGTAGCATTTTGAGCATTACAAATCTCTGTGAGATTCTCAAATCTCTTCAGTAGATCGTCGTCAGTGTGTTCCTTGGTTTGAAGCTTGTTTATTTCATTTTCTCTGTCCTTGATGGTGGCTGCACTCTCTGCTATTTTACCCATATAAACGTCCAATAGATCATCCAGATCTCCTTTGCTAATGCGAATGGTTTTGTGCTGATCAATGTGGACTTCTGCCAACTTCTCGTGCAAGGCTGTGACATTGGCAATGGGCATGCTACTTGACGGTACTACTTCAGTTTTGTTCTTCAAGTCTATAATGGCAGCCTTGTGTAGCATATTGGATATTACCAAACCTTCACGGAAGGCTGAGCAGGTGATGGTTCGTCTCCCGTCCGGGCACGTGCTTGTTCCGGCTTCCGTCTCATCGGCAAGAAATGGGGGGGTTTTTTTATTTCCCAGAACGGACGGGACACAGCTCTACTTCAACAATCATAATACTGACACAGTAACGTTCATTAAAATTTCACGTGCAAGCGAAGTATCGACACAAATATGTACAAGAGCAAACACACACACGGACACATACACACATACAAGTCGTGCCACGGTGTTGTTGTGACCACTCATGCCCACCCTACCATGATCACCGCTCCCGGTTCATCCGGTGATCCCATAAAGAAGGCTCTTACAGCCTCCTATCCAACCCCATTACCCTCCTTTGCCCAGCATGGTCCCCGCATATAGAACTCTAGCCCCGATTCATGTTAAATCCTATATTTCATATTGAGCAATAGCACATGCATCGCACTAGTAAACTAATAAATGATTAACTCTTAATAATACACTTTAGATTGAAATTTAACTTACAAATTGAAAGAAGGGAAGGGTACATATCTCCAGCTTGTATGTTAGGCAAATAGATAATAATAATAAATAAATATGCAAAAGGGAATGTAAAAACTGTGCGCCGCGATCGTTATGGCAGGTCAGTTATTCAAGTGCATTAGCGAAAGCAACCGCAAGTAGAAAGCATAAAAGAACGTCAGAGCGACCAGCCTCGCATCTTCCCTTTTGTGCCTTGTTCTTAAGAGGGCTGGTTCTTATGCGCGGCGTAAGCGCTTATGGTTGCCAGCAGGGCATAAGGGAGAGCGCACAGCCTCTCTTAAGCGACGAAGCCCCTGACTACGTGAGGTTTTTTTTTTTTCGGTCATGCAATAAATAGTTGCTCATAACAAACAAACTCCAATATTTTATCTTTATGTTTTGGGATCACTTACGGCCTTCCTTTGATTTGTTTTAATAAATGCGTTGAAACAGCGATGAAAGCGCTTCCATGGACTGCGGCAACGTTCCTAAAACGAAAGCTGGAGAAATACTTTTACAAAAAAAAACTCACGCTCTCCTCTGCCGTTTAACCGTTGTTCACTTTCGCCCTGTCACACATTCCACTTGCTATTTCTTCCGAACAGAATTTAAAAACACAACCAAAAGAAATTTACTAAGCTAATTACACTAATGACACTATAGCATAAAAATAGGAATCAGTGGTTACACTGATGGATATAAAAAAAAACGACAGTCGTTGCCGCCGGCTTCACATCTGGGCACTCCTCGGCACTTCGTATGGGGAAACGAAAATAGGTCGAGACCCAGATCTATATTTCGGGTAGAAATTGGCTGACCGTTTACATAGCTTTAATAATTTCCGCAGAATTGGACGGCCTCCAATATATCGCGGGTCCGTGACACATAAGTGGCTCGCGCCCGCAAAGCGACTGATGAGCCGATCTTTTACGCCTCCCGCTTTGTGCTGCTCGGCCTAGCGCTGGGAATTTTTGGTACGGAGCTGTAGTTGGGCGAGGAGCATAAGTCCCTTGCCGCGGGCGGAGGCCCTAATATCGGGGAAATTGTTGTTGCGAGCTTTCGTATTGGGGTTCAGACAGGTACCCAAACGATTGCCCGAAGTTTAAGCCGGTACTAACCGCCAATCTGAAAAATTAATTTCCTACAATAAAAAAAAAGCACTACCCTACGCCACGAGTGTATGTGGTGTATATTAGCGACGCTGAAATACATACCAATTGAGATTGGCACTTAACACACTTTTACTTTATAAGCGCACAATATTTCTTTCTTTTTGCTGTATTCAGCTGTTAAGATCTTTTCCCGGTTTTTATTCCTCTTTTTTTTTCTTTCTACTTGGACTGGACAAAAATAGCACGTCTGTCTTCGCCAACAGTTTTTCTTCCAAGAGACCGAGGCTAGATCTGCACAGTCTGAGACCCCCAGTACAGCGTTAAACTTGAGAATCCTCCATTTTCGAATTGACGCCGTAATTATTTTACAAGTTTCAACTCAAAAAACAGAAAAAAAACCGCTCTCCTTCGTTTACCTTTTAACTTGAATTGAGGCGGCAAAGTTGAGTAACATAGGGAGACCAATATCCCTTCTTGGTACTTTTCCAAATGTTCCCTTTTGTGGATCCCAGTATTTATACCTTTTTTTTATACGTTACTCTTTCAAACCACTTCACTTGGTTGGCTTAAGCTTGGGGGTGGCTTGAAAGGACCAAGGTACAGCCAAAAGAATTAGCAGTAAAACGAAATAGTTTTCCATTGTGAGTCGTATTCTCCGAACCGTGCACATTTCAATCAAAATTAAACTGAGATCGCAGACGAAATGCATTTTGAATGAATTAACTGTTCAAATCCGGAAGCTAATGCAAAGCTGTTTGCTGATAAGAATTATTGCACTTCCAAGCCGCACTTGAACTTGAAAGTGTACTTGTACAGCTGCGTTTGATTCGTTTGTTAACCATAGCTGGGCTTGAATTTAAATTTTATTTTAGATACAAATATTTAAATTATTTTAATACATTATTTAAATACATTTTTTTTCAAAACATTGGTGCTTTTTTCATTTACTTTCATACTTCACGCTCTACTGAAAGCAGGTTGGCAGTCCAGCAGCATTTCATTCGAGGTGCAGTTTTTCAGCAGTTGGCAGTTTTCCCGTTTATCGATAGCAACAGTGGAACATATGAAATACCCTTCCGGAATATTTAAACCTATTTCAAAAATATTTTGCAGCTCATCTTCTTTCTACAGAGACCAAGAATAATCATGCATGAATATGTCTAAAACATATCAATTTGAGAAAATTTCTTCATCAATTACGTTTTAAAAACATTTTGGAAAACAGGGTATACAAAGGGCTATACACGCATCATGTCTTTAAATACTAGCAACATTGATACTGTTTTTTTTTTGTTGAACTATTTTGTTTAAGCCTTGTTTTAGCCAAAATACAATAAAAGCAAAGACTAAAAACTAGCCAATCTTGAAGAAAATTTATTCATCAACGGCTCAAAACTATGTGAGCCGAACTAAGGGTTTTAGTTAGCCAGAATTATTCAACGGAATCTCTAAATTGAGCAATATGAACGACTAGCCTCTTTCGTTTTTTTGTTTTGACTTATTTCGCTAAAACCGTTTTTTGGTTGACCTATTTCACTAAAACCTTCTTTTAGACAAAATCCAATAAAAGCAAGTGTTTTAAATAAACTAGTCAATTCGCAAATAGATTCACTAATCGGATAAAATTATGTGGGCATGGCTAAATGTTCTATATAGCTAGTAATATTCCACGGAATATCATAAACGAGGAATATGTAAAATATAACTTGAATTCGTCAGTATATTTACGGTATATTTTTCAAATGAGATGGTATATTTCTGAGGGTCGGACGGTATATTTTAGCGATAAGCCCGCGGACAATGCTGAGGGACAGAACTTTATTCTCTTTTTTTCTTTTTTTGCAATTTATGTATTCAGCTCTTGCAATTTATTATCTTAACTGATCAAATACTTGTTCAATACAATATATCGGTGGAACAAAGTTCAATTAAAACAAAGGTGAGGCGAGACATTTGCCGGTCAACCTGCGCGTCCATCGCGGTGTTTTCCGCACACAGAGAACGGTGACTGGAAAAAAATGTAAATCCCCGTACTTCCAGCTAGTAGCTGGTCACATCCTGAGAAACCTGCTGTGTCATTATAGCCACGTCAGCAATCATCTTAGTTGGCGAGCTTGTGCCTGCATTCACTGAATTTTATTTTATTTCATCACTTTCAGCTAGCACCCGGAGCAAATAGGATCATCATGGCAGACAACGTGCATAATGGGGAATCCGAAATAAAGGTATAAATAAGATAAATTCCAGTGCATATACATAAGTTTGTACTTTTTGCTGAATTGTAAAAATGCATTCGCATTTGTTGCAGCCTCGCAGCTATCAGCTGCGTCTCGTGGATCATATTACGAAGAACAATGGGATAATCTACTTGCCGACCGGATCTGGCAAGACATACGTGGCCATCCTGGCCCTGAAGCGATTCTCCAAAGACATGGACAAGTAAGTCGCTTGCATTTTTTTTTCATACTGGAATTTTGCAAACACACTCATACATAAGCAAAAAAGCAAAGCATACATACATATTTTGCTGTTGAACTGAATTCTCGGATTTGTTTACACTCCTACAGATCAATCGAGGAGGGCGGAAAACGAGCTATATTTATGTGCAATACAGTCGAGCTAGCCCGCCAGCAGGCAATGGCCGTGAGGAAATTCTCAAATCTCAAAGTGGGGTTCTTTGTGGGGGAGCAGGGCGTCGACGACTGGTCGAAGATAAAATGGAGCCACGAAATAAGCGATAGCCAAGTTAGTGTCGAGCTCATGACGCCTCATCAAACCAATATGCATTTCTGATATTCGTTTATATAGAACGGATGCACTAGTATTTGTGCTTCCAAGTGCTTTACAAATTTGGCCCTGGCTTTTTTTTCTAATTGAATTTTCTTATATCTTGCAACGACAATAGGTTCTGGTGGGCACAGCCCAAGTCATGTTGAATATGGTCACCCAGAAGTACTTGGAGCTGAGCTCTGTGAGCATCGTGATTATAGACGAGTGCCACCATGGCACTGGCCACCATCCCTACCATGAGTTCATGCATCTGTTTTTACTCGCTGACCGGTACACGCCACTGCCGCGCGTTGTGGGACTGACGGGTGTACTCATTAAAGGCAACGAATTTAAGCTGGTCGCTCAAAAGCTCAGAGAGCTGGAGACGACATACAGAAGCAATATTATCACCGTGTCCGACACGGAAGAATTGAAAAACGTGATGCTGTGAGACCTTTTAAGCCCTTTCCATAGAAGAAATCACGCTATAGCAGTTCTATTTATTTTTTGCAGCTACTCTACCAAACCAAGGGAGTATTTAGTGACTTATCCAAACCAAGTGGGGAGCCTTCAGATCGGGCACGCCATACAACGATGCATAGAGCACTTCTACGTAATCCTAGACGATTTGGAGATTGGCAAACAGCCTACGCGCTATTCCAAGGGACTGTCGACCTTCCGCGATCCGCACAAGAAGGGATATATAAAGACTCTGCTCAACGACTTCCAGTACCAGCTGGAGCACTACGGCGTATATGCGGCATCCATGGCCATAGTATCGGTGATTCTAGAGATTGAAATCAAGCTGCATCAGTCGGAAACCCTTGCCCTGACCCACATATATAAGTTGGCCATCTGTCTGTGTAACCGGATCAATCACATGCTAAAGAAAAAGCTTCGCGATTTGGTCGACGATGATACGGAACGCGATGACGCAGTCCACACGGAGGAAACCATCATAAACTTTTCGACTCCCAAGGTGCAGAGATTTTTGCAATACGTGCAGAAAACGTTCTCGGGCAAGGATGCCAAGGATATTTGCTGCTTGGTCTTCGTTGAGCGCCGGTATACGAGCAAATGCATATACCAAGTGTTGAAGAAGTTCATTGCGGTTATTCCGGCGCTGCGCGATGTTCTCGTGCCGCAGTTTATGGTGGGCCGCAACTCAGTTTCAGCGGATTGTGAGAGCGTCCTGGAGCGCAAGTGGCAAAAGTCGGTACGTTATGCCTCGGGCCTCAGCACAGAACAGTATATTAACAGTATATTATTCTCCCCTGTCGCAATCCCCATCAAAGGCCATTCACCAATTTAGGGATGGCGAAGCCAACCTGATGGTCTGTTCGAGCGTTCTGGAGGAAGGCATCGATATAAAGGCCTGCAATTACGTGTTGATCCTGGATCCTATAAAGACATTCAACATGTACGTGCAGACGAAGGGGCGGGCTCGATCCAAGGAGGCCCACTTTGTGCTTTTTTCCTCAGATTTGGACCGCATGAAAATCAACCAACAAATCAATCAATATCGCCAAGCCCATACCGACATCGGAGAGTATTTAAAGGATCGCGTCCTGGATCGGGCCGAACCTTTGATGCAAGAGATAGCCGATCACTTCCACGAATTGATCCCACCATTTATAAACGAAAAATGTGCCGTGCTGCTGCCTAGCAGTGCCCTGATGCTGCTCCACCGCTACTGCCAGAGCCTGCCCTCGGATGCATTCGGCTTTGTGGAGCCCTGGATCACACTAATCAGTTGGGACCAGAAGCAGAAACTCTTTGGCACACAGGCCGCAAACAAAGAAGTCGTCTCTATCGAACTTCCACTCAGCTCGTCCGTGCGGGATAAAATTTATGTAAGCCCAAAATGGACTACCCAGCGTCGACAGTCAGTAATCATGTTCGAATCATTCCAGAGCGATCCCATGACTTCCGTTAAGGCGGCAAAAATATCGGCAGCCTTTAAGACCTGCATTAAACTGTACTCCACGGGGGAGCTCAACGAGCGTTTCCTACCCGTCACGCTTAAGGACCGGGTGACGGCGATAGCCGACTTTCACTTTGACCACTGGAAGAAATACAGCGACGATGGTGAGTCTTATTCAATCAAATACCCACTAATTCTGTTTAATCATTCTCCTCCTTGGGTGCTTTTAGTTATCGATACGGTAAACAAGCAGAAACTCAAGCCGGAGACACAAACTACCTTCAAGACCTCTTGTCCGACGGAGTTCTTCGATTGCCGGCCACGGGTGGGTGAAGTCTGTTATGCCTATGAGATCATTTTGGAGCCGCAGTTCGAGCGCAACGACTACACAGAGCACATCCACGACAACATGCTGTCGGGTAGGAACTTTGCGTTGCTGCTGAGGAAGCAGCTGCCACCTCTCTCGAAGATGCCGCTGTTCTGCAATCAGGGCCCATTGCATGTGCAGGTTAGGGAGCACCCGCGAGAGCTGGTTATTGCAAGTGCGGAGCAGCTGGAGCAACTGCATCAGTTCCATGGAATGCTGTTCCGCGATCTGTTGAAGATCTGGCGTCCCTGCTTTGTACTGGATCGTCGAGGCAAGGACAACTCCTACCTGATCGTGCCTCTAGCCGTGGGAGCAGAGCATCAGAATGTGGTGGACTGGCCGCTGGTCCATCAGTTCCAGCGTCTGCCCACCCCGAAGCCTGTCAGTGTGAAGCAGCGCAAGGAACAGCGAGCGCCGCGTCCAGAGGACTATGAGGGGAAAATTGTGACTCAGTGGTATGCCAACTTCGCGAGCAAGCGAATGCTCGTGCACAAGGTGCGCAGAGACCTGACTCCGAGCAGCCTGATGGGAAGCAACCACCAGAACACGAGCTATGCCAAGTTCACCACGTCTAAGTATGGCGATGACATCGGAGGAATTGTTCGCATGGACCAGTTCCTGATCGAGGTGCGCGAGCTTACGGAGCAACTGAACTTCTATGTCCAGCAGCGGGGCAAGACGTCGGCCCAGAGCAAGGCCAGGGCCAAGATCATCCTCATTCCGGAGCTCTGCTTTAATTTCGATTTCCCCGGCGACCTCTGGATAAAAGCAGTGTTTCTACCCAGCATCTTGAACCGGCTCCACTTCATGCTGCATGCTGAGGCATTACGACAACGCTTCAATACCTACCTGGGGCTGCAACATCTGCCTCAAAATGGAGTTGACTATAGGCCAAAGCTCTTGGAGATCGACTGGTCGTTGCGCCGCAATGTGGATACCCATGGCAATGCCATTCCCAATGATTATGATGAAGGCTCACGCTCCATTCTGGAGCCCCTACCCATCAAAGAACTTGAGATTGGGATGAAGACACTGCAGATACGCGACTTACAACATTCGTGGCAGCAGTACCTGGAACCCGTAGACCTACCCCGGAACATCATGTCCGCCTATACCGTGGAGTTGAACTATTACAACAATTTTATATCCGGCCAAGTGGCGTCTGTCGACAAAATGGAGCAGGACGACAGGGAGTTCTGGCTGGAGACGCAGTTCAAGATGCCTAAAGGGAACATCTATGAGACCAGGAGTCCAGCAATGCCCCCTGCCGCATGGACTGCCCTGCTCCCGCAGACCAGCTCAGCTCCCAAACCACAGTCGTTGAATGTGTTGCCGGTTCTGATGAAGAGCGTCTCCGATGATCACATCACTCCGGCCCACCAGGGTGAGTTCCTGGCGGCCATCACCACAGCGGGATCGTCCGATGTTTATGATATGGAGCGAGTGGAGCTGTTGGGTGACTCGTTTCTCAAGATGAGTGCCAGTCTTTACCTGGCCAGCAGGTATCCCGACTGGAACGAAGGCACGCTCACGAAGGTCAAGTCGAGGCTGGTGTCCAACAAGAACCTGATGTATTGCCTCAGGGAGACGGATATTCCCAGTCGTATTAGCTGCAGTCTGTTCGACCCCAGATTAACGTGGCTTCCGCCCAGCATTAATCTGCCCGAAGATGTCTTGGATGTGTGGACGGAGCAGCCGAGCTTTGCCAAACTGATTGGTCCCCAAAATCTCTTGAATCTGGCCCTTAGTGACGAGGAGATTCTGGCAGGTCGTTGCAACGAGGATACCTATCGTCGCTTTGTGCAAGATTGCAAGAGCAATCAGCAAGGCTATTATGACGGTGGAGACTTCTCCTCCGGCGCGAACTTCTTGTTTGGTGAGGTCACTGTTCAGAACAAGGTGGTGGCTGACACTCTGGAGGCCCTTCTGGGAGTCGTTGTGAGAAACTATGGATTGCAACATGGCTTCCGCATGCTGGAATACTTCGGCATTTGCAAGCCGGACGTTGATAAGCCATTGTCGCAGCTGCTCGATCTTCAGTTAAAGAGCACCAAGATGCGAGCCAACGCGAGCCCTGACGATATTGATGGCTTCCTGATCAACCACTCCTATTTAGAACAGAATCTGGGCTACAAATTCCGGGATCGGGGCTACCTCTTGCAGGCCCTGACGCATCCGTCGTTTCCCACCAATCGCTTGACCGGCTGCTACCAGGAGCTGGAGTTCATTGGCGATGCCATACTCGATTTTCTCATCTCTGCATACATTTTCGAAAACAATACCAAGCTGCGTCCGGGCGAGCTCACGGATCTGCGCTCGGCCTTGGTCAATAACACGACACTGGGATGCATCTGCGTGCGCCACAATCTGCACCTCTTCATTCTGGCAGAGAACGCGTTGCTATCTGAAACCATCAGCAAGTTTGTGAAATTCCAAGAGAGCCAGGGACACAGAGTCACAAATCATGTACGCTTTCTGCTCGAGGAGAGAGATGTGCAGCCCGTTATTCTGGACTTGGACGATGAAGTGGAGATGGCCATGGAAAATGAGTCGGAAGACGGTCCACGCATCGGTGCTTTCAACTTGGCGCAAAACGTAGATGTCCCCAAGGCTTTAGGCGATGTCCTGGAGGCCCTTATCGCGGCCGTCTACCTGGATTGCCGGGATCTGCAGACAACCTGGCAGATGATCTACCATTTGTTTGAGCCCGAGCTGAAGGAATTCTCCCAGAATATACCCATCAGCCCGATCCGTCAGCTCCAAGAGCACAAGCTGGCCAATCCCGTCTACGGTCCGCCCCTGGTAGACAAGGACGTTGTGATGATGTACTGCCAGTTCACCTGCATGGAGAAGACCATTCGGGTCATTGGTTTCGGCTCCAACAAGGACCAAGCCAAATTGGCTGCTGCCAAGAGCGCTCTTCAGAAATTGGCTAAGTGTGATGCATAATCCAAAGAACTTCATACCATTGACCGTGACCCACAAAGTCTAAGCCTGACATCCATTCTGAATACGTACAATTCATTTCCACGTCTGAATGTTCAAAATGGGTGTGATGCTTAGACTTTTATTGGTCACTGTATTATTTGTAAGCTTTTCATGAACAAAAAAGCATTTTTACCAATTAGTTTATCTTTTTAAAAATTATTTTAATATGTGCGATTTCATGTACCGCGTGTGCTCGTTTTAGCTAGATTTACAATGGGCTAGATGGGCGGGCTACATCGTCAACGACGTCAATGCCATTGTTTATATTTACAATAAAGTGCAGAGTGCACTCTACATTCATTTGATCCGAGTGTCCATGCAACAGCGGTGGCTTCTGTTCAGGCCTCTGCAGATACATATATTAAGTGCCTTAGAAACTACAAATTAGAGTAAAGTAACATTGGAGGAAACAACAAATGTTTAAATGTTCCAAAGATCTGTAAGATTCTGTATGAAACTGGAATAAACTCAATTTAAATAAAAATTGTTCTTCTCAGACCATAAATCCTCCGTCGCATCGATATTCATTTATATTTTATGCCTCGACTTTGGCTAATTTGTCAAGCCTTTATTTACTCCAATTGAGTTTCTCCACTCCCACAGCGGTCCCTCGGCAATAAAAGTGCAAGTGACAAATGGTGGGGGCAGTCCAGACCAGGCCCATAGAAGCACTTCAAGACCAGAGTCAGAGCTCAATTAGATTTCATTAAATTGTTGCAACAGCGAACGAAATGCGAGCACAAATGAAAATGAAAATGAAAATGAGAATTAATTGCACTAATCACTTGTGCGCGAATAAACAAATGTCTAGAGCAGCGAACTGCAGCGAACTGTAACGAAGTAATTATTGTACCCGGGAGAGGAGAGGGCGAAAAATCGAAAGCTAATCAACTGTCGAATGGTGGCGGGCGGCGGATGTCGGAAGAGTAAATAACAAAGACGAATGGGGTTCGGCGTTTGGCGTTTGGCGCTCGGCTTCGTATTGAGATTTATCTGGTTTCACAGTGCTCTTAAAGCCTCTAGAAACAAACATAATACGCATAAATTATTAAAAATAATGAGCATTTGTGTGTGTTGAGCTGATGGAGGGATTCATTTTAATGAATTTTTAGGGGTACAGTACGCTTGGTCCTCGGTAAATCGTTCAGCTCCATTTGGCTCTTTGGACGGATTAGCATCTGTACGGATCTCAGAGATCTGAAGCTATACCATTGCTCCCAGAAAATGCCCTGGACATTGTCCACCTCGGCCTTGAAGTACTTGCCATTCAAATTGCTATGGAAAGAGGATATAACCTGAATAATTCGTATGTGGTTGTGTGATACTCAGTGGACGGATGAATTACCTTCGCGAACAGAAGTCGTACCACCAGGCTCCGTGGTGATACTCGGCGCAATTCATATGCGTAAATTCATCGTTATCCCTATCGAAGGTTGAGAATTTCATCTTGTCATGGGTGCGTAACGCGTCGCTGGAATTTCCTTGATAATGGCCGAGCAATTTCAATTCGTAGCCTTCCTCCTCGCTGCCAATAACAAAGTCATCGTAGTGAGCATAGCTTGACTCTCCATTGAATCTCCTGAAGCTTATGTAGAGCTCATGAGGCTGGGAGCTGGTCAGGCGGTGCAGTTTTTCGAGGCCAATAAAGAACTCCCCGTTGAGCTTGCCAAACCCTTTCCTGTACTGATCCCAGTTGCGATAGAAGCTCACAGAGCCATCCAGTCGACGCTGAATAGCCATCCATCCAGGACCGGCGGTCGTGAGACCCTCACAGGACACCAGAAAGGGCAGGAACCCTGGCAGATGGATCAAATGAATCCCAGACGACATGCCGTAGGGCATACAAGTGGTGGTGGCTGCCTCCCAGTCTGCCAACAGGTCGTCCTTCTTCTCCCTGAACTTACCTTCAAAATATACGACTTTGGCTCTCAGATGATCGATCAATGCCGCACTGGAGGTGTTCTGTTTTCTTAAATCAGTCAACACGTGCTGTTTCCTCTTCAATCTGGTCTCGTAGACCTTGACCTTCTGCTCGAGTTCCTTGATTTGATCCGCCTTTTCCTTCAGTTTGGCTGTATATGTAGCATTTTGAGCATTACAAATCTCTGTGAGATTCTCAAATCTCTTCAGTAGATCGTCGTCAGTGTGTTCCTTGGTTTGAAGCTTGTTTATTTCATTTTCTCTGTCCTTGATGGTGGCTGCACTCTCTGCTATTTTACCCATATAAACGTCCAATAGATCATCCAGATCTCCTTTGCTAATGCGAATGGTTTTGTGCTGATCAATGTGGACTTCTGCCAACTTCTCGTGCAAGGCTGTGACATTGGCAATGGGCATGCTACTTGACGGTACTACTTCAGTTTTGTTCTTCAAGTCTATAATGGCAGCCTTGTGTAGCATATTGGATATTACCAAACCTTCACGGAAGGCTGAGCAGGTGATGGTTCGTCTCCCGTCCGGGCACGTGCTTGTTCCGGCTTCCGTCTCATCGGCAAGAAATGGGGGGGTTTTTTTATTTCCCAGAACGGACGGGACACAGCTCTACTTCAACAATCATAATACTGACACAGTAACGTTCATTAAAATTTCACGTGCAAGCGAAGTATCGACACAAATATGTACAAGAGCAAACACACACACGGACACATACACACATACAAGTCGTGCCACGGTGTTGTTGTGACCACTCATGCCCACCCTACCAATTTAAATTATTTTAATACATTATTTAAATACATTTTTTTTTTAAAACATTGGCGCTTTTTTATGAAATACCCTTCCGGAATATTTAAACCTATTTCAAAAATATTTTGCAGCTCATCTTCTTTCTACAGAGACCAAGAATAATCATGCATGAATATGTCTAAAACATATCAATTTGAGAAAATTTCTTCATCAATTACGTTTTAAAAACATTTTGGAAAACAGGGTATACAAAGGGCTATACACGCATCATGTCTTTAAATACTAGCAACATTGATACTGTTTTTTTTTTTTGTTGAACTATTTTGTTTAAGCCTTGTTTTAGCCAAAATACAATAAAAGCAAAGACTAAAAACTAGCCAATCTTGAAGAAAATTTATTCATCTGTAAACTTTTAATAGCACGGTTTTATTATATGTTCTTCTTTCTTGATCGGCGTATTCGAATGAATGTACATTGAGTATGTATGAATGTATCGAGTACATTGGTATTTCTTATAATACTATCGATGAGTAAATCTTAAACTAATATTCAAACCTTATAAACTAATATTCATATCTTACATTCGGGCAACCTGACTACAGATCGCCCACGATCTACACACTAAGGCATACAGTTGGTTAAACATTTCTTATTCGGTATTGTCTTACTTAACATACTATTTCATCGATTAACAACATGAGACCATGGTTTTATCCTTACACTCTACCCAGGGTTTAAGCCTTGCTGGTTCTAATATACTTCGGAATGGCATTTGCGTCAACTGACAGTCCTCAATGTCGACAACCTCATAACGATCATTATCCAATACTCTATTGATCCTGTACGGTCCTCGATACTTTGGTGCGAACTTCTTATTGATCCCCGGTGTTGTGTCCACATGCCGGACTGCTACATAGTCACCAGGTTCATACTTTAATGGGGCTCTATGTTTATGGGCATACATCTTCTCATTTCTTTTCTGCGACAACCGTATGTTCTCACTTGCTATTTCTCTTATAGTTTCCAACTCTCTAAGTTCTGACGCTAACTTCTCCTCTAGGTATTCGGTTAATTCATCTACAACGGGTCCTTTCTGGGGTATTCCAAATAACAATGTGCTAGGTGTCTTTTTCGTACTGCTGTTAACGGAGTTATTAATGGCTTGCTCTACCTTGCTCATCAACCTATACCAATCGGCTTGCTCAAGGGGCTCTGACAGTTTTCCTAACATAGGAGTAAGAACACGATTCACCCGCTCCACTTGGCCATTCGCCTGCGGTGCACCTGTAGCTACCTTAATGTGCTCTATCCCTCTCTCCTGCAGAAAACTAGAGAACTCTAACGAGGTGAAACAGGTCCCACGATCTGATATTATCCTAGTAGGGCGACTATAGAAATCAAAATATTTACTTAAGGCATCCTTCGCTTCCCGCGTGCTGGTACTATTAACCGGGAACAATTTGACAAACTTAGTGAATGCATCTATTACCACAAGGAGGTGTTTTCGCTTAGATCTAATACTCGGCAACGGACCCAAATGATCAACATGTAGGGTATGAAAAGGAACACACGACTTTGGGATACTATGGAGCGTTCTGTTATGGATTGTTTTAGGCATCGAGTGTAGTATACACGGTAGACAGTTTCTGATGAACCTTGCCACTTTACTTCTCATTGACGGAAACCAGAAGGTCCTCAAAAGGTCACTCACGCACTTCTCTGCGGCCAGATGTCCTAGTTTTTCGTGTGACCGCCTTATCAACTGCTCTTCCATACACATTGGTACATAGAAACATAGTTTGTTTTCACAACTCCTCTTGTAAACAATACCATCTATCATTTCAAAATCTACTTCAATTCCATCCTCTAGCATTTTTCGAATCCTAACTACTTCCTTGTCTCGCATCTGTTCTGTTTGCAATATCAAATCAACATCTTCTGGCGTTGCACCTACTACCCCAACTATCAATGATTTTAGTAATCTTTCCTCCTGAAACTCTAACTTGTCCCTCTCTACTGTATCCTCAACACATTTTTTCTCTTTATCTGAATTCCTACTACTAATGTACTTTACTCCCCCCACCACATCGCTAACGCTTCCTCTACATTGGCTCAAATCTCTAATTTCAATCTTCCATCCATCCTCTTCCCTATATTCACTATTCTCTATGTTATCTCTACAATCACCACCAAGGTTCTCTCTATCATCAGACTTCCACCTATTTCCCAATCTACTTCCTACTGCACTTGATTCTCCACACTCAATCGCAGGGTTCTGTACGGTACTACTACGCTCTCTATTGATATTTAATTCTCTACACTTAATCACAGGGTTCTCTACGGTACCTCTATGCTCACTACCAGTGTTGTCTCTACTTACACTATTCCTTGTATATTGCTTTCTACTCTCATCTTTTTCTAAATTAGACTTTTCTAAACCGTATTTGACTCTATAACCATCCTCTAACATATTCGTCACTTGATCTTGTCTGCTCAGCGCATCAACGTGCGCCATACTGGCCCCAGGTCTGTGCATAATGGAGTAATCATAGTTCTCTAACTCTAGGGACCACCGTGCTATCTTAGGACTAATTGACTTTCTGGTTAACGTCTGTACTAACGAATTACAATCCGTGAATATTTTGAAGGACCTATGCTCCAAATATGCTCTAAAACGCCTCAATGCATAAATTATAGCCAATGTCTCTAGTTCGAAACTATGATAACGTGATTCTCTTTCTGTTGTTTTGCCGGAATAATAGGACACAGGGTGCATCTTCCCATCATCTTGTCTTTGCATCAGTATTGCGCCATAACCGTATGAACTTGCGTCTGTATGTAATTCCGTTTCTCTATTTGGGCTAAAAATGGCTAATACCGGAGGATTTGCCAACGCATTCTTAAGAGTTTCAAACGTCTTCACCTGTTCTCTATTCATGGGAAACGGACCACCTTCTTTTAACAACTGCACCAAGGGCTTAGCTGTCGTCGCAAATGACAACATGAAACGTCGAAAATACGAAAAGAATCCCAAGCATGAGTGCAGTGCTTTTACATTTTGAGGGACTGGGTATTTTTTCAAGGCCTCAATATGGGAATCACTAGGAACTATTCCGTTTTGATTAACTTTATACCCCAGGAAATCGATGTTTCGATTGACAAACCTACACTTTTTTAGATTTATCTCTAAATTTTGCTCGCTAAACCGAATGCATAGTCTTTTTAATATATCCATGTGTTCTTCAACTGTTTTAGTCGCTACTAATATATCATCCATGTACACTACAATGCTTTTGTTCCTAATAAAGTCTCTCAAGAGCTCCGAAATAAATCTCTGAAAAATAGCGGATCCATTTTTTAACCCAAAGGGCATTCTCAAGTACTCATACTGTCCTTGCGGTGTCACAAACGATGTATACGGAACTGATTTTTCTTCTACGCCTATTTGATGATACCCACTTTTCAAATCTATAATGGAAAAACAGCACTTGTTTTCTAAAAACTCAAGACAGTCCTCAATAAGGGGCAATGGGAAATTATCTTTAACAATTCGTTTGTTCAGACCACGGTAATCGACACACATTCGAAGTTCTCCTGATTTTTTTTTTACTAGGACCAAGCATATGGAGACTCACTATGACGGATTACTTTCTTTTCTAACAGATCATCTACTATTTCAGCTACTTTCTCTCCCTCATGGTAGGATAAACGACGCGGAGTACAATGAAATGGTGTTGTTTCTGTTACACGAATCTGCATCTGATACTTTGGTGGTGCTTTAAAGTCAAATTCTTTGTGTAAATAGTATGTCTTAATAACTTCCCTACACTTTTCTGCAAGAGTGAGGCCAAATTCGAAACCTACGTTAATATGTTCCTCTTCATCAATCTCTACCGACGCACAAAAGTTACTGAATTCGTCGCCTTGATTCATATTCTCGATGGCCATTTTGTCATTCCTTGAGTTTTCTTGTGTCTGATTTTTAAATGGATTAGAACGTTTGATTAGCTCGCTTCTTTCTGATTGATTACCATCTAACTTATCATATAGTCTTATGTTAATATTATTTTTACGTTCGGTGAATAAAGACGCGCAGGTTAAACTAATAGCTTTTTGCTTTAACGAACTTAATGATGTGTGTTGCTTCGCATTGATATTTTTCTTATGAACTAATTTTACTTCAATAACTTTAAGGGCATCGCGTCCCAACAATACCGGCAAAGGCAGCATGTTATCATCTACGATGTTTAATAAATCGATATATTTCTTTGTGCAAAATTCAATATGGCACTTAAATTTTCCCCATATGGGAATTGGTTGTCCTCCTAGTCCATAGTATTTCCTAACTTCATTATAGGATTCAACTATAGCCGACTTCGGTATCAAAGACTTATGAATAAAACTTACAGGGCTACCTGTATCAAATAGACTAAAAATACTGACGCCTCTTTGTTCACCAAACGGAAGTCATAAAGTGATTAACTGGACAGCCGCTAAATCGTCGTTGTTTTTTTCTCCTGGTCGCTCCTCATCTTGAACTGCAGCTACCCTAGTGGCCATCTTTCGTTTCGGGCACTGCGAATATAGGTGGCTGGTACTCCAACAGTTAAAATATGCCCCATCCGGTCTCTTTGGCTGACTGCATTCCTTCATAACGTGCCCAAATTGCCGACAGTTGTAGCAACGCATTGCGCCACCACCTTGCTGCTGCCCAACTGCCATACTCACATTTAGTTTTCCCTTTGTCATACCTTCGCTACGAATTGCTACGACGCCAGGAGCTCTTCTGACCTTATCATAGGTGACCATCTTGTCACGCAACTCGTTGAGTGTGCTGCAATATAGCATGGATGCTGCCATGCCCGTCTTGTCCTGCAGTCCCTCTACAATGAATTTGACCACATCGCTCGTGGCCATGTCTGCTTGCGACGCTATGCTGCACATTGCGACGAAATATTGCAATGCGCTTTCATTATTTGCAATTTTCCGTGCCTCCAGTCGCTTTCCAATGTCCCACGCTGTCACTTTCTGCTCAAAGACGTTGAGCAATTCTGCTCGCATCAATTGCCAAGTCAAAGGCGCCACATGGTCGATGTACGCCTTCGCCGATCCGCCTAGCAGCCGCTTCGCTAATATCCAGCATTTGGACTCGGATACACCATGGAAATTCATAATGTCCTCAAAGTTACTTATACAACTGGTTACAGCCTGGTCGTCATCTCCAGAAAATGGACGCATCAACGCCTCAATGTGTGTCAAGTCGATGCAATCTCTCGGCGTTTCCAACTCCATAGCCTCTTTCTCCGTTTTCAATATGCTTAATTTTAGATCAGCTAAGCGCTTGCGAGAAACGTACAATTGTTCCAACTGCTGCAAACGGCGCGATTCTTCTTCGTATTCATCTGATCGCATGGTCAATTTCGAACAAGCGTTGTCTTGTCGCGGCATGAATGCTTCTCGAGCCTTCTGCACATTTTCACCATATTCTTCTGGCGCCGCTTTTACTGCGTGTTGTGCACTACGGTTGTCTCTATCTATCTCGCGCTCAACCGGGACTGCAAAAATGTCTGCCTGCATAGTCTCGTCTGCGCTTGGCGCCGTATTTCCTAGCTCATGCGTGTCTTCCATGATTTTTTTCACTGCTGTACGTAATTGGTGTATGTTGGCATCTTGATCAAAATATACGTTATGTCGCTACGCAATATGTCGCTAAGTTCACTTTTGGTTTTCGCTCTTATGTCTGCATTGTTCATCGCAGAGTTTTTTTTTTTTTTTTTTTTGGGCAAACCCCACACCTGATATGTAAACTTTTAATAGCACGGTTTTATTATATGTTCTTCTTTCTTGATCGGCGTATTCGAATGAATGTGTTGGCATATCGATACTTGTCGAGGACAAGTATCGATATATCGAGTACATTGGTATTTCTTATAATACTATCGATGAGTAAATCTTAAACTAATATTCATATCTTATAAACTAATATTCATATCTTACACATCAACGGCTTAAAACTATGTGAGCCGAACTAAGGGTTTTAGTTAGCCAGAATTATTCAACGGAATCTCTAAATTGAGCAATATGAACGACTAGCCTCTTTCGTTTTTTTGTTTTGACTTATTTCGCTAAAACCGTTTTTTGGTTGACCTATTTCACTAAAACCTTCTTTTAGACAAGATCCAATAAAAGCAAGTGTTTTAAATAAACTAGTCAATTCGCAAATAGATTCACTAATCGGATAAAATTATGTGGGCATGGCTAAATGTTCTATATAGCTAGTAATATTCCACGGAATATCATAAACGAGGAATATGTAAAATAGAACTTGAATTCTCCAGTATATTTACGGTATATTTTTCAAATGAGATGGTATATTTTGGTATATTTCTGAGGGTCGGACGGTGTATTTTAGCGATAAGCCCGCGGACAATACTGAGGGACAGAACTTTATTCTCTTTTTTTTTTTTTTGCAATTTATGTATTCAACTCTTGCTATTTATTATCTTAACTGATCAAATACTTGTTCAATACAATATATCGGTGGAACAAAGTTCAATTAAAACAAAGGTGAGGCGAGACATTTGCCGGTCAACCTGCGCGTCCATCGCGGTGTTTTCCGCACACAGAGAACGGTGACTGGAAAAAAAATGTAAATCCCCGTACTTCCAGCTAGTAGCTAGTCACATCCTGAGAAACCTGCTGTGTCATTATAGCCACGTCAGCAATCATCTTAGTTGTCGAGCTTGTGCCTGCATTCACTGAATTTTATTTTATTTCATCACTTTCAGCTAGCACCCGGAGCAAATAGGATCATCATGGCAGACAACGTGCATAATGGGGAATCCGAAATAAAGGTATAAATAAGATAAATTCCAGTGCATATACATAAGTTTGTACTTTTTGCTGAATTGTAAAAATGCATTCGCATTTGTTGCAGCCTCGCAGCTATCAGCTGCGTCTCGTGGATCATATTACGAAGAACAATGGGATAATCTACTTGCCGACCGGATCTGGCAAGACATACGTGGCCATCCTGGCCCTGAAGCGATTCTCCAAAGACATGGACAAGTAAGTCGCTTGCATTTTTTTTTCATACTGGAATTTTGCAAACACACTCATACATAAGCAAAAAAGCAAAGCATACATACATATTTTGCTGTTGAACTGAATTCTCGGATTTGTTTACACTCCTACAGATCAATCGAGGAGGGCGGAAAACGAGCTATATTTATGTGCAATACAGTCGAGCTAGCCCGCCAGCAGGCAATGGCCGTGAGGAAATTCTCAAATCTCAAAGTGGGGTTCTTTGTGGGGGAGCAGGGCGTCGACGACTGGTCGAAGATAAAATGGAGCCACGAAATAAGCGATAGCCAAGTTAGTGTCGAGCTCATGACGCCTCATCAAACCAATATGCATTTCTGATATTCGTTTATATAGAACGGATGCACTAGTATTTGTGCTTCCAAGTGCTTTACAAATTTGGCCCTGGCTTTTTTTTCTAATTGAATTTTCTTATATCTTGCAACGACAATAGGTTCTGGTGGGCACAGCCCAAGTCATGTTGAATATGGTCACCCAGAAGTACTTGGAGCTGAGCTCTGTGAGCATCGTGATTATAGACGAGTGCCACCATGGCACTGGCCACCATCCCTACCATGAGTTCATGCATCTGTTTTTACTCGCTGACCGGAACACGCCACTGCCGCGCGTTGTGGGACTGACGGGTGTACTCATTAAAGGCAACGAATTTAAGCTGGTCGCTCAAAAGCTCAGAGAGCTGGAGACGACATACAGAAGCAATATTATCACCGTGTCCGACACGGAAGAATTGAAAAACGTGATGCTGTGAGACCTTTTAAGCCCTTTCCATAGAAGAAATCACGCTATAGCAGTTCTATTTATTTTTTGCAGCTACTCTACCAAACCAAGGGAGTATTTAGTGACTTATCCAAACCAAGTGGGGAGCCTTCAGATCGGGCACGCCATACAACGATGCATAGAGCACTTCTACGTAATCCTAGACGATTTGGAGATTGGCAAACAGCCTACGCGCTATTCCAAGGGACTGTCGACCTTCCGCGATCCGCACAAGAAGGGATATATAAAGACTCTGCTCAACGACTTCCAGTACCAGCTGGAGCACTACGGCGTATATGCGGCATCCATGGCCATAGTATCGGTGATTCTAGAGATTGAAATCAAGCTGCATCAGTCGGAAACCCTTGCCCTGACCCACATATATAAGTTGGCCATCTGTCTGTGTAACCGGATCAATCACATGCTAAAGAAAAAGCTTCGCGATTTGGTCGACGATGATACGGAACGCGATGACGCAGTCCACACGGAGGAAACCATCATAAACTTTTCGACTCCCAAGGTGCAGAGATTTTTGCAATACGTGCAGAAAACGTTCTCGGGCAAGGATGCCAAGGATATTTGCTGCTTGGTCTTCGTTGAGCGCCGGTATACGAGCAAATGCATATACCAAGTGTTGAAGAAGTTCATTGCGGTTATTCCGGCGCTGCGCGATGTTCTCGTGCCGCAGTTTATGGTGGGCCGCAACTCAGTTTCAGCGGATTGTGAGAGCGTCCTGGAGCGCAAGTGGCAAAAGTCGGTACGTTATGCCTCGGGCCTCAGCACAGAACAGTATATTAACAGTATATTATTCTCCCCTGTCGCAATCCCCATCAAAGGCCATTCACCAATTTAGGGATGGCGAAGCCAACCTGATGGTCTGTTCGAGCGTTCTGGAGGAAGGCATCGATATAAAGGCCTGCAATTACGTGTTGATCCTGGATCCTATAAAGACATTCAACATGTACGTGCAGACGAAGGGGCGGGCTCGATCCAAGGAGGCCCACTTTGTGCTTTTTTCCTCAGATTTGGACCGCATGAAAATCAACCAACAAATCAATCAATATCGCCAAGCCCATACCGACATCGGAGAGTATTTAAAGGATCGCGTCCTGGATCGGGCCGAACCTTTGATGCAAGAGATAGCCGATCACTTCCACGAATTGATCCCACCATTTATAAACGAAAAAGGTGCCGTGCTGCTGCCTAGCAGTGCCCTGATGCTGCTCCACCGCTACTGCCAGAGCCTGCCCTCGGATGCATTCGGCTTTGTGGAGCCCTGGATCACACTAATCAGTTGGGACCAGAAGCAGAAACTCTTTGGCACACAGGCCGCAAACAAAGAAGTCGTCTCTATCGAACTTCCACTCAGCTCGTCCGTGCGGGATAAAATTTATGTAAGCCCAAAATGGACTACCCAGCGTCGACAGTCAGTAATCATGTTCGAATCATTCCAGAGCGATCCCATGCCTTCCGTTAAGGCGGCAAAAATATCGGCAGCCTTTAAGACCTGCATTAAACTGTACTCCACGGGGGAGCTCAACGAGCGTTTCCTACCCGTCACGCTTAAGGACCGGGTGACGGCGATAGCCGACTTTCACTTTGACCACTGGAAGAAATACAGCGACGATGGTGAGTCTTATTCAATCAAATACCCACTAATTCTGTTTAATCATTCTCCTCCTTGGGTGCTTTTAGTTATCGATACGGTAAACAAGCAGAAACTCAAGCCGGAGACACAAACTACCTTCAAGACCTCTTGTCCGACGGAGTTCTTCGATTGCCGGCCACGGGTGGGTGAAGTCTGTTATGCCTATGAGATCATTTTGGAGCCGCAGTTCGAGCGCAACGACTACACAGAGCACATCCACGACAACATGCTGTCGGGTAGGAACTTTGCGTTGCTGCTGAGGAAGCAGCTGCCACCTCTCTCGAAGATGCCGCTGTTCTGCAATCAGGGCCCATTGCATGTGCAGGTTAGGGAGCACCCGCGAGAGCTGGTTATTGCAAGTGCGGAGCAGCTGGAGCAACTGCATCAGTTCCATGGAATGCTGTTCCGCGATCTGTTGAAGATCTGGCGTCCCTGCTTTGTACTGGATCGTCGAGGCAAGGACAACTCCTACCTGATCGTGCCTCTAGCCGTGGGAGCAGAGCATCAGAATGTGGTGGACTGGCCGCTGGTCCATCAGTTCCAGCGTCTGCCCACCCCGAAGCCTGTCAGTGTGAAGCAGCGCAAGGAACAGCGAGCGCCGCGTCCAGAGGACTATGAGGGGAAAATTGTGACTCAGTGGTATGCCAACTTCGCGAGCAAGCGAATGCTCGTGCACAAGGTGCGCAGAGACCTGACTCCGAGCAGCCTGATGGGAAGCAACCACCAGAACACGAGCTATGCCAAGTTCACCACGTCTAAGTATGGCGATGACATCGGAGGAATTGTTCGCATGGACCAGTTCCTGATCGAGGTGCGCGAGCTTACGGAGCAACTGAACTTCTATGTCCAGCAGCGGGGCAAGACGTCGGCCCAGAGCAAGGCCAGGGCCAAGACCATCCTCATTCCGGAGCTCTGCTTTAATTTCGATTTCCCCGGCGACCTCTGGATAAAAGCAGTGTTTCTACCCAGCATCTTGAACCGGCTCCACTTCATGCTGCATGCTGAGGCATTACGACAACGCTTCAATACCTACCTGGGGCTGCAACATCTGCCTCAAAATGGAGTTGACTATAGGCCAAAGCTCTTGGAGATCGACTGGTCGTTGCGCCGCAATGTGGATACCCATGGCAATGCCATTCCCAATGATTATGATGAAGGCTCACGCTCCATTCTGGAGCCCCTACCCATCAAAGAACTTGAGATTGGGATGAAGACACTGCAGATACGCGACTTACAACATTCGTGGCAGCAGTACCTGGAACCCGTAGACCTACCCCGGAACATCATGTCCGCCTATACCGTGGAGTTGAACTATTACAACAATTTTATATCCGGCCAAGTGGCGTCTGTCGACAAAATGGAGCAGGACGACAGGGAGTTCTGGCTGGAGACGCAGTTCAAGATGCCTAAAGGGAACATCTATGAGACCAGGAGTCCAGCAATGCCCCCTGCCGCATGGACTGCCCTGCTCCCGCAGACCAGCTCAGCTCCCAAACCACAGTCGTTGAATGTGTTGCCGGTTCTGATGAAGAGCGTCTCCGATGATCACATCACTCCGGCCCACCAGGGTGAGTTCCTGGCGGCCATCACCACAGCGGGATCGTCCGATGTTTATGATATGGAGCGAGTGGAGCTGTTGGGTGACTCGTTTCTCAAGATGAGTGCCAGTCTTTACCTGGCCAGCAGGTATCCCGACTGGAACGAAGGCACGCTCACGAAGGTCAAGTCGAGGCTGGTGTCCAACAAGAACCTGATGTATTGCCTCAGGGAGACGGATATTCCCAGTCGTATTAGCTGCAGTCTGTTCGACCCCAGATTAACGTGGCTTCCGCCCAGCATTAATCTGCCCGAAGATGTCTTGGATGTGTGGACGGAGCAGCCGAGCTTTGCCAAACTGATTGGTCCCCAAAATCTCTTCAATCTGGCCCTTAGTGACGAGGAGATTCTGGCAGGTCGTTGCAACGAGGATACCTATCGTCGCTTTGTGCAAGATTGCAAGAGCAATCAGCAAGGCTATTATGACGGTGAAGACTTCTCCTCCGGCGCGAACTTCTTGTTTGGTGAGGTCACTGTTCAGAACAAGGTGGTGGCTGACACTCTGGAGGCCCTTCTGGGAGTCGTTGTGAGAAACTATGGATTGCAACATGGCTTCCGCATGCTGGAATACTTCGGCATTTGCAAGCCGGACGTTGATAAGCCATTGTCGCAGCTGCTCGATCTTCAGTTAAAGAGCACCAAGATGCGAGCCAACGCGAGCCCTGACGATATTGATGGCTTCCTGATCAACCACTCCTATTTAGAACAGAATCTGGGCTACAAATTCCGGGATCGGGGCTACCTCTTGCAGGCCCTGACGCATCCGTCGTTTCCCACCAATCGCTTGACCGGCTGCTACCAGGAGCTGGAGTTCATTGGCGATGCCATACTCGATTTTCTCATCTCTGCATACATTTTCGAAAACAATACCAAGCTGCGTCCGGGCGAGCTCACGGATCTGCGCTCGGCCTTGGTCAATAACACGACACTGGGATGCATCTGCGTGCGCCACAATCTGCACCTCTTCATTCTGGCAGAGAACGCGTTGCTATCTGAAACCATCAGCAAGTTTGTGAAATTCCAAGAGAGCCAGGGACACAGAGTCACAAATCATGTACGGTTTCTGCTCGAGGAGAGAGATGTGCAGCCCGTTATTCTGGACTTGGACGATGAAGTGGAGATGGCCATGGAAAATGAGTCGGAAGACGGTCCACGCATCGGTGCTTTCAACTTGGCGCAAAACGTAGATGTCCCCAAGGCTTTAGGCGATGTCCTGGAGGCCCTTATCGCGGCCGTCTACCTGGATTGCCGGGATCTGCAGACAACCTGGCAGATGATCTACCATTTGTTTGAGCCCGAGCTGAAGGAATTCTCCCAGAATATACCCATCAGCCCGATCCGTCAGCTCCAAGAGCACAAGCTGGCCAATCCCGTCTACGGTCCGCCCCTGGTAGACAAGGACGTTGTGATGATGTACTGCCAGTTCACCTGCATGGAGAAGACCATTCGGGTCATTGGTTTCGGCTCCAACAAGGACCAAGCCAAATTGGCTGCTGCCAAGAGCGCTCTTCAGAAATTGGCTAAGTGTGATGCATAATCCAAAGAACTTCATACCATTGACCGTGACCCACAAAGTCTAAGCCTGACATCCATTCTGAATACGTACAATTAATTTCCACGTCTGAATGTTCAAAATGGGTGTGATGCTTAGACTTTTATTGGTCACTGTATTATTTGTAAGCTTTTTATGAACAAAAAAGCATTTTTACCAATTAGTTTATCTTTTTAAAAATTATTTTAATATGTGCGATTTCATGTACCGCGTGTGCTCGTTTTAGCTAGATTTACAATGGGCTAGATGGGCGGGCTACATCGTCAACGACGTCAATGCCATTGTTTATATTTACAATAAAGTGCAGAGTGCTCTCTACATTCATTTGATCCGAGTGTCCATGCAACAGCGGTGGCTTCTGTTCAGGCCTCTGCAGATACATATATTAAGTGCCTTAGAAACTACAAATTAGAGTAAAGTAACATTGGAGGAAACAACAAATGTTTAAATGTTCCAAAGATCCTGAAGATTCTGTATGAAACTGGAATAAACTCAATTTAAATAAACATTGTTCTTCTCAGACCATAAATCCTCCGTCGCATCGATATTCATTTATATTTTATGCCTCGACTTTGGCTAATTTGTCAAGCCTTTATTTACTCCAATTGAGTTTCTCCACTCCCACAGCGGTCCCTCGGCAATAAAAGTGCAAGTGACAAATGGTGGGGGCAGTCCAGACCAGGCCCATAGAAGCACTTCAAGACCAGAGTCAGAGCTCAATTAGATTTCATTAAATTGTTGCAACAGCGAACGAAATGCGAGCACAAATGAAAATGAAAATGAAAATGAGAATTAATTGCACTAATCACTTGTGCGCGAATAAACAAATGTCTAGAGCAGCGAACTGCAGTGAACTGTAACGAAGTAATTATTGTACCCGGGAGAGGAGAGGGCGAAAAATCGAAAGCTAATCAACTGTCGAATGGTGGCGGGCGGCGGGCGGCGGGCGGCGGGTGTCGGAAGAGTAAATAACAAAGACGAATGGGGTTCGGCGTTTGGCGCTCGGCTTCGTATTGAGATTTATCTGGTTTCACAGTGCTCTTAAAGCCTCTAGAAACAAACATAATACGCATAAATTATTAAAAATAATGAGCATTTGTGTGTGTTGAGCTGATGGAGGGATTCATTTTAATGAATTTTTAGGGGTACAGTACGCTTGGTCCTCGGTAAATCGTTCAGCTCCATTTGGCTCTTTGGACGGATTAGCATCTGTACGGATCTCAGAGATCTGAAGCTATACCATTGCTCCCAGAAAATGCCCTGGACATTGTCCACCTCGGCCTTGAAGTACTTGCCATTCAAATTGCTATGGAAAGAGGATATTAACTGAATAATTCGTATGTGTTTGTGTGATACTCAGTGGACGGATGAATTACCTTCGCGAACAGAAGTCGTACCACCAGGCTCCGTGGTGATACTCGGCGCAATTCATATGCGTAAATTCATCGTTATCCCTATCGAAGGTTGAGAATTTCATCTTGTCATGGGTGCGTAACGCGTCGCTGGAATTTCCTTGATAATGGCCGAGCAATTTCAATTCGTAGCCTTCCTCCTCGCTGCCAATAACAAAGTCATCGTAGTGAGCATAGCTTGACTCTCCATTGAATCTCCTGAAGCTTATGTAGAGCTCATGAGGCTGGGAGCTGGTCAGGCGGTGCAGTTTTTCGAGGCCAATAAAGAACTCCCCGTTGAGCTTGCCAAACCCTTTCCTGTACTGATCCCAGTTGCGATAGAAGTTCACAGAGCCATCCAGTCGACGCTGAATAGCCATCCATCCAGGACCGGCGGTCGTGAGACCCTCACAGGACACCAGAAAGGGCAGGAACCCTGGCAGATGGATCAAATGAATCCCAGACGACATGCCGTAGGGCATACAAGTGGTGGTGGCTGCCTCCCAGTCTGCCAACAGGTCGTCCTTCTTCTCCCTGAACTTACCTTCAAAATATACGACTTTGGCTCTCAGATGATCGATCAATGCCGCACTGGAGGTGTTCTGTTTTCTTAAATCAGTCAACACGTGCTGTTTCCTCTTCAATCTGGTCTCGTAGACCTTGACCTTCTGCTCGAGTTCCTTGATTTGATCCGCCTTTTCCTTCAGTTTGGCTGTATATGTAGCATTTTGAGCATTACAAATCTCTGTGAGATTCTCAAATCTCTTCAGTAGATCGTCGTCAGTGTGTTCCTTGGTTTGAAGCTTGTTTATTTCATTTTCTCTGTCCTTGATGGTGGCTGCACTCTCTGCTATTTTACCCATATAAACGTCCAATAGATCATCCAGATCTCCTTTGCTAATGCGAATGGTTTTGTGCTGATCAATGTGGACTTCTGCCAACTTCTCGTGCAAGGCTGTGACATTGGCAATGGGCATGCTACTTGACGGTACTACTTCAGTTTTGTTCTTCAAGTCTATAATGGCAGCCTTGTGTAGCATATTGGATATTACCAAACCTTCACGGAAGGCTGAGCAGGTGATGGTTCGTCTCCCGTCCGGGCACGTGCTTGTTCCGGCTTCCGTCTCATCGGCAAGAAATGGGGGGGTTTTTTTATTTCCCAGAACGGACGGGACACAGCTCTACTTCAACAATCATAATACTGACACAGTAACGTTCATTAAAATTTCACGTGCAAGCGAAGTATCGACACAAATATGTACAAGAGCAAACACACACACGGACACATACACACATACAAGTCGTGCCACGGTGTTGTTGTGACCACTCATGCCCACCCTACCATGATCACCGCTCCCGGTTCATCCGGTGATCCCATAAAGAAGGCTCTTACAGCCTCCTATCCAACCCCATTACCCTCCTTTGCCCAGCATGGTCCCCGCATATAGAACTCTAGCCCCGATTCATGTTAAATCCTATATTTCATATTGAGCAATAGCACATGCATCGCACTAGTAAACTAATAAATGATTAACTCTTAATAATACACTATAGATTGAAATTTAACTTACAAATTGAAAGAAGGGAAGGGTACATATCTCCAGCTTTTATGTTAGGCAAATAGATAATAATAATAAATAAATATGCAAAAGGGAATGTAAAAACTGTGCGCCGCGATCGTTATGGCAGGTCAGTTATTCAAGTGCATTAGCGAAAGCAACCGCAAGTAGAAAGCATAAAAGAACGTCAGAGCGACCAGCCTCGCATCTTCCCTTTTGTGCCTTGTTCTTAAGAGGGCTGGTTCTTATGCGCGGCGTAAGCGCTTATGGTTGCCAGCAGGGCATAAGGGAGAGCGCACAGCCTCTCTTAAGCGACGAAGCCCCTGACTACGTGAGGTTTTTTTTTTTTCGGTCATGCAATAAATAGTTGCTCATAACAAACAAACTCCAATATTTTATCTTTATGTTTTGGGATCACTTACGGCCTTCCTTTGATTTTTTTTAATAAATGCGTTGAAACAGCGATGAAAGCGCTTCCATGGACTGCGGCAACGTTCCTAAAACGAAAGCTGGAGAAATACTTTTACAAAAAAAAACTCACGCTCTCCTCTGCCGTTTAACCGTTGTTCACTTTCGCCCTGTCACACATTCCACTTGCTATTTCTTCCGAACAGAATTTAAAAACACAACCAAAAGAAATTTACTAAGCTAATTACACTAATGACACTATAGCATAAAAATAGGAATCAGTGGTTACACTGATGGATATAAAAAAAAACGACAGTCGTTGCCGCCGGCTTCACATCTGGGCACTCCTCGGCACTTCGTATGGGGAAACGAAAATAGGTCGAGACCCAGATCTATATTTCGGGTAGAAATTGGCTGACCGTTTACATAGCTTTAATAATTTCCGCAGAATTGGACGGCCTCCAATATATCGCGGGTCCGTGACACATAAGTGGCTCGCGCCCGCAAAGCGACTGATGAGCCGATCTTTTACGCCTCCCGCTTTGTGCTGCTCGGCCTAGCGCTGGGAATTTTTGGTACGGAGCTGTAGTTGGGCGAGGAGCATAAGTCCCTTGCCGCGGGCGGAGGCCCTAATATCGGGGAAATTGTTGTTGCGAGCTTTCGTATTGGGGTTCAGACAGGTACCCAAACGATTGCCCGAAGTTTAAGCCGGTACTAACCGCCAATCTGAAAAATTAATTTCCTACAATAAAAAAAAAGCACTACCCTACGCCACGAGTGTATGTGGTGTATATTAGCGACGCTGAAATACATACCAATTGAGATTGGCACTTAACACACTTTTACTTTATAAGCGCACAATATTTCTTTCTTTTTGCTGTATTCAGCTGTTAAGATCTTTTCCCGGTTTTTATTCCTCTTTTTTTTTCTTTCTACTTGGACTGGACAAAAATAGCACGTCTGTCTTCGCCAACAGTTTTTCTTCCAAGAGACCGAGGCTAGATCTGCACAGTCTGAGACCCCCCAGTACAGCGTTAAACTTGAGAATCCTCCATTTTCGAATTGACGCCGTAATTATTTTACAAGTTTCAACTCAAAAAACAGAAAAAAACCGCTCTCCTTCGTTTACCTTTTAACTTGAATTGAGGCGGCAAAGTTGAGTAACATAGGGAGACCAATATCCCTTCTTGGTACTTTTCCAAATGTTCCCTTTTGTGGATCCCAGTATTTATACCTTTTTTTTATACGTTACTCTTTCAAACCACTTCACTTGGTTGGCTTAAGCTTGGGGGTGGCTTGAAAGGACCAAGGTACAGCCAAAAGAATTAGCAGTAAAACGAAATAGTTTTCCATTGTGAGTCGTATTCTCCGAACCGTGCACATTTCAATAAAAATTAAACTGAGATCGCAGACGAAATGCATTTTGAATGAATTAACTGTTCAAATCCGGAAGCTAATGCAAAGCTGTTTGCTGATAAGAATTATTGCACTTCCAAGCCGCACTTGAACTTGAAAGTGTACTTGTACAGCTGCGTTTGATTCGTTTGTTAACCATAGCTGGGCTTGAATTTAAATTTTATTTTAGATACAAATATTTAAATTATTTTAATACATTATTTAAATACATTTTTTTTCAAAACATTGGTGCTTTTTTCATTTACTTTCATACTTCACGCTCTACTGAAAGCAGGTTGGCAGTCCAGCAGCATTTCATTCGAGGTGCAGTTTTTCAGCAGTTGGCAGTTTTCCCGCTTATCGATAGCAACAGTGGAACATATGAAATACCCTTCCGGAATATTTAAACCTATTTCAAAAATATTTTGCAGCTCATCTTCTTTCTACAGAGAACAAGAATAATCATGCATGAATATGTCTAAAACATATCAATTTGAGAAAATTTCTTCATCAATTACGTTTTAAAAACATTTTGGAAAACAGGGTATACAAAGGGCTATACACGCATCATGTCTTTAAATACTAGCAACATTGATACTGTTTTTTTTTTTGTTGAACTATTTTGTTTAAGCCTTGTTTTAGCCAAAATACAATAAAAGCAAAGACTAAAAACTAGCCAATCTTGAAGAAAATTTATTCATCTGTAAACTTTTAATAGCACGGTTTTATTATATGTTCTTCTTTCTTGATCGGCGTATTCGAATGAATGTGTGTTGGCATATCGATACTTGTCGAGGACAAGTATCGATATATCGAGTACATTGGTATTTCTTATAATACTATCGATGAGTAAATCTTAAACTAATATTCAAACCTTATAAACTAATATTCATATCTTACATTCGGGCAACCTGACTACAGATCGCCCACGATCTACACACTAAGGCATACAGTTGGTTAAACATTTCTTATTCGGTATTGTCTTACTTAACATACTATTTCATCGATTAACAACATGAGACCATGGTTTTATCCTTACACTCTACCCAGGGTTTAAGCCTTGCTGGTTCTAATATACTTCGGAATGGCATTTGCGTCAACTGACAGTCCTCAATGTCGACGACCTCATAACGATCATTATCCAATACTCTATTGATCCTGTACGGTCCTCGATACTTTGGTGCGAACTTCTTATTGATCCCCGGTGTTGTGTCCACATGCCGGACTGCTACATAGTCACCAGGTTCATACTTTAATGGGGCTCTATGTTTATGGGCATACATCTTCTCATTTCTTTTCTGCGACAACCGTATGTTCTCACTTGCTATTTCTCTTATAGTTTCCAACTCTCTAAGTTCTGACGCTAACTTCTCCTCTAGGTATTCGGTTAATTCATCTACAACGGGTCCTTTCTGGGGTATTCCAAATAACAATGTGCTAGGTGTCTTTTTCGTACTGCTGTTAACGGAGTTATTAATGGCGTGCTCTACCTTGCTCATCAACCTATACCAATCGGCTTGCTCAAGGGGCTCTGACAGTTTTCCTAACATAGGAGTAAGAACACGATTCACCCGCTCCACTTGGCCATTCGCCTGCGGTGCACCTGTAGCTACCTTAATGTGCTCTATCCCTCTCTCCTGCAGAAAACTAGAGAACTCTAACGAGGTGAAACAGGTCCCACGATCTGATATTATCCTAGTAGGGCGGCTATAGAAATCAAAATATTTACTTAAGGCATCCTTCGCTTCCCGCGTGCTGGTACTATTAACCGGGAACAATTTGACAAACTTAGTGAATGCATCTATTACCACAAGGAGGTGTTTTCGCTTAGATCTAATACTCGGCAACGGACCCAAATGATCAACATGTAGGGTATGAAAAGGAACACACGACTTTGGGATACTATGGAGCGTTCTGTTATGGATTGTTTTAGGCATCGAGTGTAGTATACACGGTAGACAGTTTCTGATGAACCTTGCCACTTTACTTCTCATTGACGGAAACCAGTAGGTCCTCAAAAGGTCACTCACGCACTTCTCTGCGGCCAGATGTCCTAGTTTTTCGTGTGACCGCCTTATCAACTGCTCTTCCATACACATTGGTACATAGAAACATAGTTTGTTTTCACAACTCCTCTTGTAAACAATACCATCTATCATTTCAAAATCTACTTCAATTCCATCCTCTAGCATTTTTCGAATCCTAACTACTTCCTTGTCTCGCATCTGTTCTGTTTGCAATATCAAATTAACATCTTCTGGCGTTGCACCTACTACCCCAACTATCAATGATTTTAGTAATCTTTCCTCCTGAAACTCTAACTTGTCCCTCTCTACTGTATCCTCAACACATTTTTTCTCTTTATCTGAATTCCTACTACTAATGTACTTTACTCCCCCCACCACATCGCTAACGCTTCCTCTACATTGGCTCAAATCTCTAATTTCAATCTTCCATCCATCCTCTTCCCTATATTCACTATTCTCTATGTTATCTCTACAATCACCACCAAGGTTCTCTCTATCATCAGACTTCCACCTATTTCCCAATCTACTTCCTACTGCACTTGATTCTCCACACTCAATCGCAGGGTTCTGTACGGTACTACTACGCTCTCTATTGATATTTAATTCTCTACACTTAATCACAGGGTTCTCTACGGTACCTCTATGCTCACTACCAGTGTTGTCTCTACTTACACTATTCCTTGTATATTGCTTTCTACTCTCATCTTTTTCTAAATTAGACTTTTCTAAACCGTATTTGACTCTATAACCATCCTCTAACATATTCGTCACTTGATCTTGTCTGCTCAGCGCATCAACGTGCGCCATACTGGCCCCAGGTCTGTGCATAATGGAGTAATCATAGTTCTCTAACTCTAGGGACCACCGTGCTATCTTAGGACTAATTGACTTTCTGGTTAACGTCTGTACTAACGAATTACAATCCGTGAATATTTTGAAGGACCTATGCTCCAAATATGCTCTAAAACGCCTCAATGCATAAATTATAGCCAATGTCTCTAGTTCGAAACTATGATAACGTGATTCTCTTTCTGTTGTTTTGCCGGAATAATAGGACACAGGGTGCATCTTCCCATCATCTTGTCTTTGCATCAGTATTGCGCCATAACCGTATGAACTTGCGTCTGTATGTAATTCCGTTTCTCTATTTGGGCTAAAAATGGCTAATACCGGAGGATTTGCCAACGCATTCTTAAGAGTTTCAAACGTCTTCACCTGTTCTCTATTCATGGGAAACGGACCACCTTCTTTTAACAACTGCACCAAGGGCTTAGCTGTCGTCGCAAATGACAACATGAAACGTCGAAAATACGAAAAGAATCCCAAGCATGAGTGCAGTGCTTTTACATTTTGAGGGACTGGGTATTTTTTCAAGGCCTCAATATGGGAATCACTAGGAACTATTCCGTTTTGATTAACTTTATACCCCAGGAAATCGATGTTTCGATTGACAAACCTACACTTTTTTAGATTTATCTCTAAATTTTGCTCGCTAAACCGAATGCATAGTCTTTTTAATATATCCATGTGTTCTTCAACTGTTTTAGTCGCTACTAATATATCATCCATGTACACTACAATGCTTTTGTTCCTAATAAAGTCTCTCAAGAGCTCCGAAATAAATCTCTGAAAAATAGCGGATCCATTTTTTAACCCAAAGGGCATTCTCAAGTACTCATACTGTCCTTGCGGTGTCACAAACGATATATACGGAACTGATTTTTCTTCTACGCCTATTTGATGATACCCACTTTTCAAATCTATAATGGAAAAACAGCACTTGTTTTCTAAAAACTCAAGACAGTCCTCAATAAGGGGCAATGGGAAATTATCTTTAACAATTCGTTTGTTCAGACCACGGTAATCGACACACATTCGAAGTTCTCCTGTTTTTTTTTTTACTAGGACCAAGCATATGGAGACTCACTATGACGGATTACTTTCTTTTCTAACAGATCATCTACTATTTCAGCTACTTTCTCTCCCTCATGGTAGGATAAACGACGCGGAGTACAATGAAATGGTGTTGTTTCTGTTACACGAATCTGCATCTGATACTTTGGTGGTGCTTTAAAGTCAAATTCTTTGTGTAAATAGTATGTCTTAATAACTTCCCTACACTTTTCTGCAAGAGTGAGGCAAAATTCGAAACCTACGTTAATATGTTCCTCTTCATCAATCTCTACCGACGCACAAAAGTTACTGAATTCGTCGCCTTGATTCATATTCTCGATGGCCATTTTGTCATTCCTTGAGTTTTCTTGTGTCTGATTTTTAAATGGATTAGAACGTTTGATTAGCTCGCTTCTTTCTGATTGATTACCATCTAACTTATCATATAGTCTTATGTTAATATTATTTTTACGTTCGGTGAATAAAGACGCGCAGGTTAAACTAATAGCTTTTTGCTTTAACGAACTTAATGATGTGTGTTGCTTCGCATTGATATTTTTCTTATGAACTAATTTTACTTCAATAACTTTAAGGGCATCGCGTCCCAACAATACCGGCAAAGGCAGCATGTTATCATCTACGATGTTTAATAAATCGATATATTTCTTTGTGCAAAATTCAATATGGCACTTAAATTTTCCCCATATGGGAATTGGTTGTCCTCCTAGTCCATAGTATTTCCTAACTTCATTATAGGATTCAACTATAGCCGACTTCGGTATCAAAGACTTATGAATAAAACTTACAGGGCTACCTGTATCAAATAGACTAAAAATACTGACGCCTCTTTGTTCACCAAACGGAAGTCATAAAGTGATTAACTGGACAGCCGCTAAATCGTCGTTGTTTTTTTCTCCTGGTCGCTCCTCATCTTGAACTGCAGCTACCCTAGTGGCCATCTTTCGTTTCGGGCACTGCGAATATAGGTGGCTGGTACTCCAACAGTTAAAATATGCCCCATCCGGTCTCTTTGGCTGACTGCATTCCTTCATAACGTGCCCAAATTGCCGACAGTTGTAGCAACGCATTGCGCCACCACCTTGCTGCTGCCCAACTGCCATACTCACATTTAGTTTTCCCTTTGTCATACCTTCGCTACGAATTGCTACGACGCCAGGAGCTCTTCTGACCTTATCATAGGTGACCATCTTGTCACGCAACTCGTTGAGTGTGCTGCAATATAGCATGGATGCTGCCATGCCCGTCTTGTCCTGCAGTCCCTCTACAATGAATTTGACCACATCGCTCGTGGCCATGTCTGCTTGCGACGCTATGCTGCACATTGCGACGAAATATTGCAATGCGCTTTCATTATTTGCAATTTTCCGTGCCTCCAGTCGCTTTCCAATGTCCCACGCTGTCACTTTCTGCTCAAAGACGTTGAGCAATTCTGCTCGCATCAATTGCCAAGTCAAAGGCGCCACATGGTCGATGTACGCCTTCGCCGATCCGCCTAGCAGCCGCTTCGCTAATATCCAGCATTTGGACTCGGATACACCATGGAAATTCATAATGTCCTCAAAGTTACTTATACAACTGGTTACAGCCTGGTCGTCATCTCCAGAAAATGGACGCATCAACGCCTCAATGTGTGTCAAGTCGATGCAATCTCTCGGCGTTTCCAACTCCATAGCCTCTTTCTCCGTTTTCAGTATGCTTAATTTTAGATCAGCTAAGCGCTTGCGAGAAACGTACAATTGTTCCAACTGCTGCAAACGGCGCGATTCTTCTTCGTATTCATCTGATCGCATGGTCAATTTCGAACAAGCGTTGTCTTGTCGCGGCATGAATGCTTCTCGAGCCTTCTGCACATTTTCACCATATTCTTCTGGCGCCGCTTTTACTGCGTGTTGTGCACTACGGTTGTCTCTATCTATCTCGCGCTCAACCGGGACTGCAAAAATGTCTGCCTGCATAGTCTCGTCTGCGCTTGGCGCCGTATTTCCTAGCTCATGCGTGTCTTCCATGATTTTTTTCACTGCTGTACGTAATTGGTGTATGTTGGCATCTTGATCAAAATATACGTTATGTCGCTACGCAATATGTCGCTAAGTTCACTTTTGGTTTTCGCTCTTATGTCTGCATTGTTCATCGCAGAGTTTTTTTTTTTTTTTTTTTGGGCAAACCCCACACCTGATATGTAAACTTTTAATAGCACGGTTTTATTATATGTTCTTCTTTCTTGATCGGCGTATTCGAATGAATGTGTGTTGGCATATCGATACTTGTCGAGGACAAGTATCGATATATCGAGTACATTGGTATTTCTTATAATACTATCGATGAGTAAATCTTAAACTAATATTCATATCTTATAAACTAATATTCATATCTTACACATCAACGGCTTAAAACTATGTGAGCCGAACTAAGGGTTTTAGTTAGCCAGAATTATTCAACGAAATCTCTAAATTGAGCAATATGAACGACTAGCCTCTTTCGTTTTTTTGTTTTGACTTATTTCGCTAAAACCGTTTTTTGGTTGACCTATTTCACTAAAACCTTCTTTTAGACAAGATCCAATAAAAGCAAGTGTTTTAAATAAACTAGTCAATTCGCAAATAGATTCACTAATCGGATAAAATTATGTGGGCATGGCTAAATGTTCTATATAGCTAGTAATATTCCACGGAATATCATAAACGAGGAATATGTAAAATAGAACTTGAATTCTCCAGTATATTTACGGTATATTTTTCAAATGAGATGGTATATTTTGGTATATTTCTGAGGGTCGGACGGTGTATTTTAGCGATAAACCCGCGGACAATACTGAGGGACAGAACTTTATTCTCTTTTTTTCTTTTTTTGCAATTTATGTATTCAACTCTTGCAATTTATTATCTTAACTGATCAAATACTTGTTCAATACAATATATCGGTGGAACAAAGTTCAATTAAAACAAAGGTGAGGCGAGACATTTGCCGGTCAACCTGCGCGTCCATCGCGGTGTTTTCCGCACACAGAGAACGGTGACTGGAAAAAAAATGTAAATCCCCGTACTTCCAGCTAGTAGCTAGTCACATCCTGAGAAACCTGCTGTGTCATTATAGCCACGTCAGCAATCATCTTAGTTGTCGAGCTTGTGCCTGCATTCACTGAATTTTATTTTATTTCATCACTTTCAGCTAGCACCCGGAGCAAATAGGATCATCATGGCAGACAACGTGCATAATGGGGAATCCGAAATAAAGGTATAAATAAGATAAATTCCAGTGCATATACATAAGTTTGTACTTTTTGCTGAATTGTAAAAATGCATTCGCATTTGTTGCAGCCTCGCAGCTATCAGCTGCGTCTCGTGGATCATATTACGAAGAACAATGGGATAATCTACTTGCCGACCGGATCTGGCAAGACATACGTGGCCATCCTGGCCCTGAAGCGATTCTCCAAAGACATGGACAAGTAAGTCGCTTGCATTTTTTTTTCATACTGGAATTTTGCAAACACACTCATACATAAGCAAAAAAGCAAAGCATACATACATATTTTGCTGTTGAACTGAATTCTCGGATTTGTTTACACTCCTACAGATCAATCGAGGAGGGCGGAAAACGAGCTATATTTATGTGCAATACAGTCGAGCTAGCCCGCCAGCAGGCAATGGCCGTGAGGAAATTCTCAAATCTCAAAGTGGGGTTCTTTGTGGGGGAGCAGGGCGTCGACGACTGGTCGAAGATAAAATGGAGCCACGAAATAAGCGATAGCCAAGTTAGTGTCGAGCTCATGACGCCTCATCAAACCAATATGCATTTCTGATATTCGTTTATATAGAACGGATGCACTAGTATTTGTGCTTCCAAGTGCTTTACAAATTTGGCCCTGGCTTTTTTTTCTAATTGAATTTTCTTATATCTTGCAACGACAATAGGTTCTGGTGGGCACAGCCCAAGTCATGTTGAATATGGTCACCCAGAAGTACTTGGAGCTGAGCTCTGTGAGCATCGTGATTATAGACGAGTGCCACCATGGCACTGGCCACCATCCCTACCATGAGTTCATGCATCTGTTTTTACTCGCTGACCGGAACACGCCACTGCCGCGCGTTGTGGGACTGACGGGTGTACTCATTAAAGGCAACGAATTTAAGCTGGTCGCTCAAAAGCTCAGAGAGCTGGAGACGACATACAGAAGCAATATTATCACCGTGTCCGACACGGAAGAATTGAAAAACGTGATGCTGTGAGACCTTTTAAGCCCTTTCCATAGAAGAAATCACGCTATAGCAGTTCTATTTATTTTTTGCAGCTACTCTACCAAACCAAGGAGTATTTAGTGACTTATCCAAACCAAGTGGGGAGCCTTCAGATCGGGCACGCCATACAACGATGCATAGAGCACTTCTACGTAATCCTAGACGATTTGGAGATTGGCAAACAGCCTACGCGCTATTCCAAGGGACTGTCGACCTTCCGCGATCCGCACAAGAAGGGATATATAAAGACTCTGCTCAACGACTTCCAGTACCAGCTGGAGCACTACGGCGTATATGCGGCATCCATGGCCATAGTATCGGTGATTCTAGAGATTGAAATCAAGCTGCATCAGTCGGAAACCCTTGCCCTGACCCACATATATAAGTTGGCCATCTGTCTGTGTAACCGGATCAATCACATGCTAAAGAAAAAGCTTCGCGATTTGGTCGACGATGATACGGAACGCGATGACGCAGTCCACACGGAAGAAACCATCATAAACTTTTCGACTCCCAAGGTGCAGAGATTTTTGCAATACGTGCAGAAAACGTTCTCGGGCAAGGATGCCAAGGATATTTGCTGCTTGGTCTTCGTTGAGCGCCGGTATACGAGCAAATGCATATACCAAGTGTTGAAGAAGTTCATTGCGGTTATTCCGGCGCTGCGCGATGTTCTCGTGCCGCAGTTTATGGTGGGCCGCAACTCAGTTTCAGCGGATTGTGAGAGCGTCCTGGAGCGCAAGTGGCAAAAGTCGGTACGTTATGCCTCGGGCCTCAGCACAGAACAGTATATTAACAGTATATTATTCTCCCCTGTCGCAATCCCCATCAAAGGCCATTCACCAATTTAGGGATGGCGAAGCCAACCTGATGGTCTGTTCGAGCGTTCTGGAGGAAGGCATCGATATAAAGGCCTGCAATTACGTGTTGATCCTGGATCCTATAAAGACATTCAACATGTACGTGCAGACGAAGGGGCGGGCTCGATCCAAGGAGGCCCACTTTGTGCTTTTTTCCTCAGATTTGGACCGCATGAAAATCAACCAACAAATCAATCAATATCGCCAAGCCCATACCGACATCGGAGAGTATTTAAAGGATCGCGTCCTGGATCGGGCCGAACCTTTGATGCAAGAGATAGCCGATCACTTCCACGAATTGATCCCACCATTTATAAACGAAAAAGGTGCCGTGCTGCTGCCTAGCAGTGCCCTGATGCTGCTCCACCGCTACTGCCAGAGCCTGCCCTCGGATGCATTCGGCTTTGTGGAGCCCTGGATCACACTAATCAGTTGGGACCAGAAGCAGAAACTCTTTGGCACACAGGCCGCAAACAAAGAAGTCGTCTCTATCGAACTTCCACTCAGCTCGTCCGTGCGGGATAAAATTTATGTAAGCCCAAAATGGACTACCCAGCGTCGACAGTCAGTAATCATGTTCGAATCATTCCAGAGCGATCCCATGCCTTCCGTTAAGGCGGCAAAAATATCGGCAGCCTTTAAGACCTGCATTAAACTGTACTCCACGGGGGAGCTCAACGAGCGTTTCCTACCCGTCACGCTTAAGGACCGGGTGACGGCGATAGCCGACTTTCACTTTGACCACTGGAAGAAATACAGCGACGATGGTGAGTCTTATTCAATCAAATACCCACTAATTCTGTTTAATCATTCTCCTCCTTGGGTGCTTTTAGTTATCGATACGGTAAACAAGCAGAAACTCAAGCCGGAGACACAAACTACCTTCAAGACCTCTTGTCCGACGGAGTTCTTCGATTGCCGGCCACGGGTGGGTGAAGTCTGTTATGCCTATGAGATCATTTTGGAGCCGCAGTTCGAGCGCAACGACTACACAGAGCACATCCACGACAACATGCTGTCGGGTAGGAACTTTGCGTTGCTGCTGAGGAAGCAGCTGCCACCTCTCTCGAAGATGCCGCTGTTCTGCAATCAGGGCCCATTGCATGTGCAGGTTAGGGAGCACCCGCGAGAGCTGGTTATTGCAAGTGCGGAGCAGCTGGAGCAACTGCATCAGTTCCATGGAATGCTGTTCCGCGATCTGTTGAAGATCTGGCGTCCCTGCTTTGTACTGGATCGTCGAGGCAAGGACAACTCCTACCTGATCGTGCCTCTAGCCGTGGGCGCAGAGCATCAGAATGTGGTGGACTGGCCGCTGGTCCATCAGTTCCAGCGTCTGCCCACCCCGAAGCCTGTCAGTGTGAAGCAGCGCAAGGAACAGCGAGCGCCGCGTCCAGAGGACTATGAGGGGAAAATTGTGACTCAGTGGTATGCCAACTTCGCGAGCAAGCGAATGCTCGTGCACAAGGTGCGCAGAGACCTGACTCCGAGCAGCCTGATGGGAAGCAACCAGCAAAACACGAGCTATGCCAAGTTCACCACGTCTAAGTATGGCGATGACATCGGAGGAATTGTTCGCATGGACCAGTTCCTGATCGAGGTGCGCGAGCTTACGGAGCAACTGAACTTCTATGTCCAGCAGCGGGGCAAGACGTCGGCCCAGAGCAAGGCCAGGGCCAAGATCATCCTCATTCCGGAGCTCTGCTTTAATTTCGATTTCCCCGGCGACCTCTGGATAAAAGCAGTGTTTCTACCCAGCATCTTGAATCGGCTCCACTTCATGCTGCATGCTGAGGCATTACGACAACGCTTCAATACCTACCTGGGGCTGCAACATCTGCCTCAAAATGGAGTTGACTATAGGCCAAAGCTCTTGGAGATCGACTGGTCGTTGCGCCGCAATGTGGATACCCATGGCAATGCCATTCCCAATGATTATGATGAAGGCTCACGCTCCATTCTGGAGCCCCTACCCATCAAAGAACTTGAGATTGGGATGAAGACACTGCAGATACGCGACTTACAACATTCGTGGCAGCAGTACCTGGAACCCGTAGACCTACCCCGGAACATCATGTCCGCCTATACCGTGGAGTTGAACTATTACAACAATTTTATATCCGGCCAAGTGGCGTCTGTCGACAAAATGGAGCAGGACGACAGGGAGTTCTGGCTGGAGACGCAGTTCAAGATGCCTAAAGGGAACATCTATGAGACCAGGAGTCCAGCAATGCCCCCTGCCGCATGGACTGCCCTGCTCCCGCAGACCAGCTCAGCTCCCAAACCACAGTCGTTGAATGTGTTGCCGGTTCTGATGAAGAGCGTCTCCGATGATCACATCACTCCGGCCCACCAGGGTGAGTTCCTGGCGGCCATCACCACAGCGGGATCGTCCGATGTTTATGATATGGAGCGAGTGGAGCTGTTGGGTGACTCGTTTCTCAAGATGAGTGCCAGTCTTTACCTGGCCAGCAGGTATCCCGACTGGAACGAAGGCACGCTCACGAAGGTCAAGTCGAGGCTGGTGTCCAACAAGAACCTGATGTATTGCCTCAGGGAGACGGATATTCCCAGTCGTATTAGCTGCAGTCTGTTCGACCCCAGATTAACGTGGCTTCCGCCCAGCATTAATCTGCCCGAAGATGTCTTGGATGTGTGGACGGAGCAGCCGAGCTTTGCCAAACTGATTGGTCCCCAAAATCTCTTCAATCTGGCCCTTAGTGACGAGGAGATTCTGGCAGGTCGTTGCAACGAGGATACCTATCGTCGCTTTGTGCAAGATTGCAAGAGCAATCAGCAAGGCTATTATGACGGTGGAGACTTCTCCTCCGGCGCGAACTTCTTGTTTGGTGAGGTCACTGTTCAGAACAAGGTGGTGGCTGACACTCTGGAGGCCCTTCTGGGAGTCGTTGTGAGAAACTATGGATTGCAACATGGCTTCCGCATGCTGGAATACTTCGGCATTTGCAAGCCGGACGTTGATAAGCCATTGTCGCAGCTGCTCGATCTTCAGTTAAAGAGCACCAAGATGCGAGCCAACGCGAGCCCTGACGATATTGATGGCTTCCTGATAAACCACTCCTATTTAGAACAGAATCTGGGCTACAAATTCCGGGATCGGGGCTACCTCTTGCAGGCCCTGACGCATCCGTCGTTTCCCACCAATCGCTTGACCGGCTGCTACCAGGAGCTGGAGTTCATTGGCGATGCCATACTCGATTTTCTCATCTCTGCATACATTTTCGAAAACAATACCAAGCTGCGTCCGGGCGAGCTCACGGATCTGCGCTCGGCCTTGGTCAATAACACGACACTGGGATGCATCTGCGTGCGCCACAATCTGCACCTCTTCATTCTGGCAGAGAACGCGTTGCTATCTGAAACCATCAGCAAGTTTGTGAAATTCCAAGAGAGCCAGGGACACAGAGTCACAAATCATGTACGCTTTCTGCTCGAGGAGAGAGATGTGCAGCCCGTTATTCTGGACTTGGACGATGAAGTGGAGATGGCCATGGAAAATGAGTCGGAAGACGGTCCACGCATCGGTGCTTTCAACTTGGCGCAAAACGTAGATGTCCCCAAGGCTTTAGGCGATGTCCTGGAGGCCCTTATCGCGGCCGTCTACCTGGATTGCCGGGATCTGCAGACAACCTGGCAGATGATCTACCATTTGTTTGAGCCCGAGCTGAAGGAATTCTCCCAGAATATACCCATCAGCCCGATCCGTCAGCTCCAAGAGCACAAGCTGGCCAATCCCGTCTACGGTCCGCCCCTGGTAGACAAGGACGTTGTGATGATGTACTGCCAGTTCACCTGCATGGAGAAGACCATTCGGGTCATTGGTTTCGGCTCCAACAAGGACCAAGCCAAATTGGCTGCTGCCAAGAGCGCTCTTCAGAAATTGGCTAAGTGCGATGCATAATCCATAGAACTTCATACCATTGACCGTGACCCACAAAGTCTAAGCCTGACATCCATTCTGAATACGTACAATTCATTTCCACGTCTGAATGTTCAAAATGGGTGTGATGCTTAGACTTTTATTGGTCACTGTATTATTTGTAAGCTTTTCATGAACAAAAAAGCATTTTTACCAATTTGTTTATATTTTTAAAAATTATTTTAATATGTGCGATTTCATGTACCGCGTTTGCTCGTTTTAGCTAGATTTCCAATGGGCTAGATGGGCGGGCTACATCGTCAACGACGTCAATGCCATTGTTTATATTTACAATAAAGTGCAGAGTGCACTCTACATTCATTTGATCCGAGTGTCCATGCAACAGCGGTGGCTTCTGTTCAGGCCTCTGCAGATACATATATTAAGTGCCTTAGAAACTACAAATTAGAGTAAAGTAACATTGGAGGAAACAACAAATGGTTAAATGTTCCAAAGATCTGAAAAGCATTTTGCTTACAATTTGGAATGATTAAAACTAACAAGACAAACACAAACTAAACGAAATGAGATGGACCAGGCACACACACGTCACGCCTGCCCTGCCTACACAATACAACTTAGGGTTAATGCGGTCACATTCCGAGTACGGATAAAATAGAGATTAATTTGCTCGCTTATGATAATACGATACACGCCAGGAGTAAGTAATTGGCGACTGCACGATACACGATGCACGACAGACTGGTTTCTCTACACGCGACAGGTGCAATCTGGCTTGTTGATGCTCCGTTGCCGAGTCTGTAGATTGCGTAGAGCGGCTCCACCGTACTGTATGCCACTGCCGATGCGCTCGGGATCCAACTCGCCAGTTTCAATTTTGGCCAGGATGGTCTTGGAGCACTTGAGGAAGGCCTCCTCGACGTTCTCGCCCGTCTTGGCGCTCGTCTCCAAGAAGATGAGCTCTACGAAAGCATTCGGAAAGTGAAAATGGAAAGGGGAATGCACAAAAGTGAAAAGAACAAACCGTTCTCTTGGGCAAAGGTGCTGGCCTCGAGAAATGTTACGTCGCGTGCCTCTTCCAAGTCCTTCTTGTTTCCAACCAGCAGAATGACAATGTTCGGGCTGGCCAAGGTCCTCGCATCATTTAGCCAATTGGTCAATGCATTAAACGAGTCCCGCGATGTGGCATCGTAGACCAGCAGAGCACCTGCAGCTCCGCGATAGTAGGACCTGGTCACGGATCGAAACCTCTCCTGTCCGGCTGTATCCCATATTTGAAGCTTAACCGATTTTCCACCCACATTTACAATGCGCGAGCCAAACTCCACCCCAATGGTGTGGGAGCTGTCGTCTTTGACTGCCAAACGGAGCAAGTAGTTAATACTACGCATAAAAGGGAAATTACAACACCAAGCTTACATTTGCTTTCGATGAAATGATGCAACAGACAACTCTTGCCGCTGCCAGCGCTTCCAATTATCAGGAACTTGAACAGGTAATCTAGACGAGTTTCACCAACCAGAATTAATTAGAAATTTCTTCTAATTAGTTATTCGTGTAGAGACAAACCGTATGTTTCCGACATTGTTTTTGTTCCCTGCCTGTGTGCAGTCGTCCGCAGCCTTTGTTTCGTTGTTTCTCCTAGCCAGAGGCCTGTTTGGTCGATGGGTGAATCCTACGCTGAAAGTAATTGTGTGGATGTGCACCGAAAAGGCCACAGACACGCTAAAATCTATGATAGTGAAGCTTAGGAGCAGTTAATCGGGTTTAAACAATTAAAAAACTCATAAATGAGATAAAATGCTCTGACTCGTCGAACAGTGTTGGCAAACATCGACCAATATCTAGTGTGACCAGACACGGCAAGAAACATCGAACAATATTCCAACTACAAAATTATTTAAATATTCTTCTCAATAGAGAGCCTTTGGTTCAATCTGACTTTATTTCTATTGCCAGAACCGCAAAATATTTTTACAATTTTAAAACATTATATCTTTAGTTATCTTTGATGACCATCATCAATTGCATCAATCGACTTAAGAATCCTTATCTTTCTTTTCGCCGTAATTCTGGTAGCAGTTAACAGGATCCTGCGCGGTGAATTCGGAGTAGGCCAGCTTGCTTCCCTTAAAGTTCTGTAAAAGTATTAGAAAAATTGCATGAAACAAACATTCCGTGAGAGATAAGATTTGGGCACGACCTTAATATCCCCGGTTATTAATGTCCACAGGAACACGAAGACGCCTGGAAATAAGCTGCTCAGGACGAGCAACTCAAACGTGTTGAGTTCACCAAATATAGACACCTTCATTGTGATGTATGAGTTAGTTTTACGGCAAACTAATGTGGTTGATTTGATGACAAATTGTTACTCGCACGTACTCCAGATAGTGCTGTCAACCGTTCAATAACCAGGGTCGGAGCAGCGCAGTTCAGGGCTGCGTTGCATATCTTTGGAATTTCTAGTGTAAGAATACGGCAAGGCCACAGAGAATCTTAACTCCGCAGAAAATTTAATTTAGCTGAATAAAATGGCTTTCCGCATCCCATTCGGCAAGAAACACGCTGAAATCGCGTCGTCCTTGTAAGTAAATGATGACATCCTGGTTGGACCATCATAAGACTACTCGAGTTCGGCCCAATGTGCACACACAGGCACATTGCATAATCGTGCAGATTCAATAACAATGTTGTTTTCCCAATATCTTTAAGCGCTCGCTCTGGAGCTGGATTCGGTGGGGCCGCTGGCCTGGCTCTGCTGTACTACACCGACTGGAAGCTTGTTCTGCAGTACGTTCCCATCTATGGCTCCAAATACGACAAGGCCGAATAAATATGGCATTCGTAGCATCCATGCGTTGTGTTGAGTTGGTCATTCCAAAGTGACCACAATAGTTTTGCTTAGTAAATAAAATAAGTATGAACGATCTACATGGCTACGTGTGTATACATTTTTTATTACAATTTAGTATATTACAAATATGTAACTTTCAACTGGGCACAAATTGTTTATGGGGGACACGCCGTTTCAAAAATATTATTTCTTAATCGAGTTCACTCTCTTACTTACGCTTTAAAGTGCTTAAGTAACTCGTTGCTTAAGGCATGCACTAATGGGTTGCCTATTTTGATTAAAGATCGTATAAAAAGTACATCCGCCAGTTCAAATTCGAGTACAAAAGATTTCATTTTTGAAGAGATTACAAATTTGCAAAACGGGTTTCTTCAACTTGCCTGGAAGTCCAAATCGACCGGCGATTGAATAGATTTTGACAAGTAATTTGGAATTTCACCTAACAAATGCTTAAATGTCTTGGACCTAGATATCCGGTTCGACAAACGAAGCTGGGAACAGTCCGGTTTTGTGAGTGCGCGCATGTGTGCCCTTATACCAGCCGTTCTTTTGCTTACGCTGCACATAGATGATGTCGCCAACATGCAGCTCCAGCTCGATGTCGCTGTTCGGCGGATACGGCACGATGCAACGAAAGCGACTGAAAATGGTGAAAGTAAAAGTTGGTTAAGATCTAGTTGAATTATCGTATCCGCCCTGAAATTTAACCTTTCTCTCGTGCAATAAATCGACTTTGTTGTTGCACTGGCTTTTATGGCCGCCTCGGTGATACCATTGCTGCTGGGGCATAGCACATGGCCAGCATCTAGACTGTGCGACTTTCGATGACTCGGTGCTATTATCATATTGGCATGCAGCTGCGTCTGGCTACCGGGCTGCTGCCCACCGGCATAGATTGGTGCGGCTTTTGATGATGCAGGCGGTGGAGGGGACGAGGCCGCATTGTTATACATGCTGCGGAATGTGGATGCGTCCAAGGACTGTCGTGCGCTGCGTTAAAAATTCATACGTTATTGATTTTGCGCGACTATCAGCAATAGATTCCACCAACCAAAGCAAATGTGGCCGATCCTTGTTGCTCTTCACGCGTTGCGAACCATAAGAGACACTGCCACTGCTGGCAGAAGGCAGTTGCTGTTGGTTGCCCTGAAAATGCTGTTGACCTGCGGACGGAGGAGCTGTTGTTGTTGTCGTTGTCGTTTCATTGAGCGGCTGACTATGCTGGAGTTGGCTGGGACATGATCCGGATCTGAAGAGTGACCGATAGTGATGATTATGGTATGGGATTATTAGCGGAAGCACCTACCTAACATGCACTGGGTGCAAGAGAGGAACTGTTGTCTTAGCACTGCTTTCAATGGTTGTTGTTATCGCTTCTTTCGGAGTTTGCTGCAGCGAAGCTCCTGGGGATTTTGAGCGTGTTTTCATGTGCGTTAGTCGCCGCATAAGTCCGACTGCGCCCGAGGAACTGCTGCTCGAAGTGGCTATGGAGATATCCTGTTTAGGCTCGGACTTTCTACTAAACAAGGCCTCCACTGGCTTTGTCCAGGCCGAGCAGCTGGTCGTCGTCGCAGTCGCTGTTGTCGATGCTTGCAGCTGGCGGGGCGGCAAGTCCGGTGGCTGCATGGGCAGCATGTTGTTGAGGCGCACATCTGGCGTCACTGGCTGTTGCTGGGAATGGATCTGCTTCGCATCCGAGCTTTGGGGAACGTATTTCCACTGGTGCATCAACTGCTGCTGGTCGCGTGTACGCAATGGCGTTAAATAGTTTCCCGGGAATACACCAGTGATGTCCAGCCAGTTTTTTCCCTTGAACCAGCCATCGACACAACGCTCGGTCACAATGTACACGCAGCCTTTCTTCAATTCCAATTCATCATTTTGCAGTGGCTTATATGGGAAAAGGGCCAGGTATCCCCAGGGCAGAGTGGGAGGCATTTGTTGCTGCACATTTGTCTTCAGCACACGTGCAGATTGGGAGGCGGGGGTCGCTTTTGCAGCCGCCGCTGCGGCTGGAGTGGCTGCCACCTCCAGGCGACTCAGCTCATGGGGCAGGCTCAGAATCTCGGCAGAATGGCGGTTGGTCTGCAGTAGACTAAGAGGTGCTCCTCCTCCCAGAAGGGCATTCAACGAATGCCGCTTCTCCTTAGCTCCTTTATCCCGAAATCGAACAGATCCAGATCCGGATCCAGAGGGCATCACGTGTTGGAGAGTATTTGGCAGCGATGACTGATGATTGGGACTACAGTTGTTCGAGCTGGAAGTAGAGCTGGAATTGCTACTAGCTGGCGTTATGTTCGAGGAGCCAGAGCTGGATTCCGTGACCACTGTGGGATCAATTATGGGGACAGGAGGAAGCGCACGTTGTGGCTGCTGCTGTAGCGGATGGCACGGTTGTTGATTCATTACTCCACTATCCAGGAGCTTCTTGGCTACAGCATTTAGCTCCACAAATGCTATGGGGAAGATTCCGATTGATTGACCGATTCGACCTTCAGCCCAATTGTGATCCACACGCCGTAGCACTTGGATGACTGTGCTCTTCTTGAACTCGAGGCAGCCTTCTTCATCATTGGGTCCCATCTTAAAGTCATACATGGCAATGCACTGGGGCATGGGCAGGGGGACGGACACTTTGACATAGTTGATGGGGAAGGTTCCCTCCTGTCCATTGGCCTGGCCCACGAACCAATTGTTGTCGATGCGTTGCTTAAGCAATATTAAGTCCCCCTTCTTGAACTTTAGATCGTTGGCTTCGCTGGAGACAAAATCGAACAGGGCATAGGCGTGCGGGAGTAGAAACCGTCGTTGCTTTTGACGCGCCACCTGAGTCTGCGATTTCTGTTGCTGGTGTGGCTGCTGGTGCGGGTGCTGCTGATGCAGTTGTGTACTGCTTGTGGGTGCCACCGTCTCCGTGAAATGTTGGGTTTTGGGTTTCTCTGGGGGCGTTTCGATCTCTTCGCTTTTATTGTCGTTTTTAACAGCAGCCGCTGTTTGTTTCATGCCTGCAGAATGAGAGAGAAATAATTATGAATGGTTGAGAATCGCTAGGGAAAGGCGAGTCACTTGCTGACAATCTGGCCACTGCCGTCGTGCCTCACTCAACAATTTAAGAATTCTAGTCCGAATGTCGCGTGGGCTGCTGCGACCGTCATCTGATAGCCGCGTGGGCTGCGCACACTCATGGCTCATACTCCCTCATTACCTTCTAATATTCTCATCAGCAAGACATTCGGAGGCAGTTCATCGATTTTGGACGAGACCAGGACGCGGCATTCCGGACACCGCAGCTTGTGTTGGCTGGCCACAATGTCCTAAAGGGAAAATTAGTCAATGGGAGAGTAGGAAAAACGAGCATTTCACTCGTACTCACCACCAGACATTTGCGGCAGAATGTATGCTGACATGGTAACACCTTCGATGTGGTATCGAGACGGTCCAGACAAACCGAACACTCCAACAGGTCATTCAATGTATGCTCATCCATTTCTTAGGTATGCCTCAAAAGCACAATCTCAAGGATGGGGTCACAATTTGAATTTCGTGCAAGGCAACATTCCAAAACGCCACACACACACATGCACAACACATATACATTGATGTACAAAACACTCAACGCAACCCAAAGACAGGCTTAGGAAATACGGAATATGTTTTCGACTAATTACTACAGATTGCATACAAGGGTTTCGTTTGCATTATCACTTTTAACTTGAAACATTTTCATTATTAAAATTAATCGGGTAATTTTATTAAGTGCAGCCGAAGCTCGTGTGAACACAAATACTAAGCGGATATGTACACGGATGTATGAAACCAGCTTTGGAACCACTTGGATATATCTTCGCATTTGTTGCACATATTGGCAGTATCAATGAAGGGTGATTGTTAAGCAATTTTTAATACTAATTTATAGCAGTCCTCGTGGGTTTTCAAATTTTTGGATATATTTATTTAAAAAAAAATGTATTTTTTGTATCAATGCTGTTGTTCTAGTGGATCTGGCAACTGTAAACATTTTCAGTGCTGTAAATAGTCTTGTAAACCCGATTTGAAGAATAATTAAAATGCTTATAGCTTGAAATCCAGCTTATTTAAAATTTCATTTAGCTTATTTTGGCTTATAAAAATTTGGTACAAAACTATTTTTTTTTTTGTATTGTAATTGTATTGTAATCGAGAAATCGGACAAAAATCATATATGTTGTTCGTATTTTGGTATATCATCGAATTTTGTGTATAAATGCATGGTAATTTTTCGTTGATAAATTTTAGTCACACTACAGTATTACACATGATTGCACATTTACATAATCTTTAGTTTATTCTAGCTTATTTTTTTCTTCAATCTAGCTTACAGTGACTCTCAAAATCTGGCAGCACTGTTGTAAACCAGTGCTGAGTACCGCAAAGTTCCTTTTGTTTTTTAATTTTAGCCAAGCACGTGTGTTTTGGTTTTGCCGTGCAGCACAGATATCTTAAACTGTTTGAAAGGCACGCGATTTAACCAAGAAATCATGCCGAAAGTACGCAGCACAACGGGCAAGCCCCGGACCCAGGGGTTCAACCATTCCAACCATTCGATGAATCCAGAAAGGCCAAAGGATGGACTAAAAGGTGTTGCCCACCCCCGAACGAAGGGGACCATTAAACGGCTCCAGATGTATCGCAACTTCAAGGCCAAGCGCGATCGCACCGGCAAGATTATCTGTCCGGCTCCGTTTCAGGTAAAGCGTACACACCACTTGTCCCTCTCTGTGTATATCATGCTAAATCTCTTCCTTTTAGGGTCGCCTGCCTGCTGGTACAATGGCTAGAGTGGAGCCCACACCGAAATGGTTCAGCAACTCTCGTGTGATATCACAAACGGCTCTGCAAAAGTTCCAGGATGAGATTGGCAAGGCCGTCAAGGATCCCTATCAAGTCATTATGAAGCCATCACAGCTGCCAGTGACGCTACTCAATGAGGCCTCCAAATACAAGCGCGTCCACCTTCTGGACACAGAAAGCTTCGACAGCGTATTCGGGCCCAAGAAGCAACGCAAACGTGTCAGCCTCAAAGTGCGTGATCTGGAAGATTTGAGCAAGGCGGCGGGTGAACAGGCTGATAAATACGATTCTACCAAGGACATAGATCTGATACGCGAAGACACTGGCGAAAAGAAGGCCGTGCGAGATTGGGTGTTTGGTGCTGGAGGGAGCAGACGTATCTGGAACGAGCTTCATAAGGTCGTAGACGCTTCCGACGTCCTGCTTCAGGTCTTGGATGCCCGCGATCCCATGGGCACACGCTCCAAATACATCGAGGAGTTCCTGCGCAAAGAGAAGCCGCACAAGCACTTGTTCTTCATTCTGAACAAAGTGGATCTGGTGCCTGTCTGGGTCACACAGCGTTGGGTGGCCATCCTCAGTGCAGAGTATCCCACAATCGCGTTCCATGCCTCTCTCCAACATCCATTTGGCAAAGGTCAGTAATATATTTATTAATTTATTTGTAACCAAGAAAATCATTCCATTTACGACTCTCGCTATAGGCGCGCTCATCAATCTGTTTCGTCAGTTGGGTAAACTTCATTTGGACAAGAAGCAAATCAGTGTGGGATTTATTGGCTACCCAAATGTTGGAAAATCCTCGGTTATCAATGCTCTGCGCTCGAAGAAGGTCTGCAAGGTGGCTCCCATTGCGGGAGAGACGAAAGTGTGGCAATATATAACACTAATGAAGCGTATTTTCCTGATTGATTGCCCCGGAGTGGTGTACCCTACGGCTGAGACAGACACGGAAAAGGTGCTCAAGGGTGTGGTGCGTGTAGAGTTAGTTACCAATCCGGAGGACTATGTGGACACTGTACTGCAGCGTGTGCGCAAGGAGTACATTGCCAAAAACTATAAAATCGATGACTGGACCTCGCCGAAACACTTCCTCGAGCAGCTGGCCCAGAAGTCCGGAAAGTTGCTGAAGGGAGGCGAGCCAGACGTTACGGTGACGTCCCGTATGGTGCTCAATGATTGGCAGAGAGGCAAGCTGCCATTCTATGTGCCACCTGAAGGTTTCGCCACGCCGAAATCCCACGAGGATAAGGTATCAGAAGAGGCAGCTGGCGACGATGCCAACTCAGATGCTAAGTCTGAGGCTCCAACCTTTGTTAGTGAGTCGGTAAAGAGGGCTCGAGAGTTTAAGCAGATTCAGGACTTCCGAAAGATTCGAGTGGGTCTAGAATACGAGCAGCAGGATGTCAAGGAGCTTGATCACATCGACCTGGAGCTGTTGGAGCAGCAGAAGGTAGAACGGGCGGCTCGCAAGAAGGCTCGTCAGCTCAATCTCGACGATGAGGAAGAATCGAGCGATGGAGCCAGCGATTTCTACTCGGAGGATGAGTACAATGATGACTTGCAGCGTGTCGTCCACAAGAAGGCAAAGACAAAGAAGATCCAACAATTGGCCATCACATCGTCTGGCAAGTTCCGCGTGGCCAAGGTCCAGCCTGGAGACTCCGATGACATGGGCAATAGTTCTGATGACGCCGCCGGTCCCAGCAGTGCGAAGGCTCCACGCCTGACTGCCAAACAGAAGCGTGCCTTAGAACGAAACCAGAAGCGCAAGAAGATTGGCAGCAACTTCTACGAGATGACCAATGTGAAGAATCGCAACCGCAACAAAAAAAGGGACACGTAATGTTTATACTCTAGGCTATATTCTGCTGCAAGAAAGAATTACATGTTAAGAACGCCAATAAGAAGATTGACCCTACTCTGTGCACTGTTTCTTTTTTGGTATCTTTCGACCACACAAGTCAGTACGAGTAAACCGATCAAGATCGTCCGAATCAGTGCTAGCCTCAGAGTCGCTGGACTCCGTGTAAGGCCCAATGCCAGGCAGCGTGGCTATTAATTGCAGCCCGCTTTGAAAAGCTGGCTGTGTTTTTTCTTGCTCCTCCTTCTGCACTGGAGTGCTGTCGTTCTCCACCGTTTTGGCCACTTTGCTTGTTGTGGGCGATTCCCCGTTTTTGCGCTTGATTCCGTGGCCCAGCAATGATTTTTGTGTGTTTCGGGCCCCCGTAGCACCAACAGATTTTGCGGTGGTCTTCAACTCTGCTTGCAGTTTCTGTATAATCACATTAATTTAATATGCATTCGAATATTGATGTTGGTGCTCGAACAGTTTACCTTATCAACGCTTTCCTCTTGCAGCTTCTCCACTCGATTGCGAAAGTCTTCTAGTTCACGGGCCTCATCACGCATTTGTTGACGCTCCGCGTTTATTTTGTGCTCATCGACAGCCTCCAAAAACTGCACCTCATCATCGTCCAGGCCGCGGATTAGGTTCTCTATATTTGAGGGCACTTAGAGGGGAGCTCTTTCATACATTTCATAGACTTACTTAGCTTGTGTGCCTCTTCGTATTCCATGTCCTTTTTGGTTTTTTGTTCTTTGAGGCGGTCGTAAAGGGAGCGTCCGTCATATGGTTCCTCTGGTCGCTCCAGTGGATCCTCTGGTTGGCGGACACGCTCCCACTCTTCCTGACGTTTTTGGCGGGCTTCGGCCACCTCTGCTTCAGTTACAAAGCCTGAACTCATATTTTATTTTAACAAATACACTTTTTGATGCACACCACAATTTTTGTCTTTCTGGAGTAGTGTTGGCTATCGACATTAAAACAGTTCTGGTAAATGTCAAATTATGCCGCGTATTTCAACTTTATTTTAACATTTTGTTGAAAATAACAATTTTAGACCGTTCTCCCGTGCGATAGTTTTGACGGTTTTCTTTTGGAAAGATTTGCACAATCTCGCGCTCCATAATTTGTATTTCGCTGGATGTTAGGTGCAGCTTCTTTTCTCTATAATATGTGCATATGAGCTGAATTAAGCTCCGCCGCTTAATCGGGTCCAGCTCCTCCTTCTGGCCCATGCACCTGAGCAGGGACTGGGAGGGCTTTTTCTACCGCCCGCTTGTAGGATGTCTAGTACAGTCGCACTATCCTTCCGCGTCTCTCTTTGTTTAGCACGACGTGGCGTGGGTTTGGCTGGGCGTGTCAGCCCAACCAACTCCGACGATTCGAGTGAATAATGGTATGTCATCTGGATGGCCCTGTACCATAATATCAGGATTTATTTGGTTCAGAATGTCCACTAAATGGGGAACATGTTTATTAATATTATCCTGGGTGTTGTTGTTGTTTATAGCTCTTATAGTCTTTGAGCACTAGGCGCTGAAAGGGACGGGCAGACGGACAGACAGACAGGGCTCGATCGACTCGGCTATTGATGCTGATCAAGAATATACTTTATGGGGTCGGAAACGATTCCTTCTGGACGTTACACACATCCATTTTCACCACAAATCTAATATACCCCAATACTCATTTTGAGTATCGGGTATAAAAACATTAATGGAGTAATGGACTCTCTTCTGGGGAACTTCGATTCGGACTATGTGAACTGCTCGAGCTCAACAGAATTGAGGTGAAAAAACTACGAGAAAAAAGAGGTAAAAAAGTTGTCAAAATTTGACGTTGTCGCTGTCGAAATTGGACGTTGTGAAACATTGAGGTTATTATTAAAAATAGTTTGTTAAACGACGGGTAAAATGTTTGTTTTGATTTTTGATTTAATTTGTTTTAATCTAAAAACACTGTACATTTTTGAGCACTACTCATCGGGGGAACAGCTGTTTGACTCATCATCTGCAAAAAAGGAAAATTTGGGAGATAATTTAATTTAATAATTTAAAAAGTCTACACGCACAACGCACAATATTAACGGATTGAAAATGATTCTGTCGCGCTTGACATTTCTACTCCAGGTTGCAAAGCTGCAGGCAATCCTCGCAACAGCATCATCCAGCGTCGCCACATGTGAAATTATGCCGCGGATTTTAACTTTATAATTTCGTTAACCAAAGGGATTCGTTACCAGGAAGAGCGTGACCCTTCAGACTTATGTGGTGCCCCAGTTCTCCTACGCTTTTTTCCCGAATAATTCAAAGTCTAAGATCTCACGGTTGATCTTGGCCTTTTTAATGTACACAGACTTCTGAGAATCACTCATTTCGCGCCATTTTTGTCCAGAAATTTTGGCCACGGTTGTGGGTTTTATGTTCTTTATGCCCCGTCTTTTCAGATTATCGCGAAACTGATCCAGAAATACAAAATAGGGATTAATCGCCTTCGAGTCGATCATCGTGCAACTTTTAATTTTTACGTATAGATGTGCCTTAGAGAATATTTTGTTTAGAAAATAAATGCGTTGATGTGTAAATGCTTGTCTACATTGATTTATTTTACGAATATATAGATTTATTTGACGGATATCTCAATAGGAAACATTTATAGAGGGGGTGGGGTGGGCTGCTAATTCATAAATATGAATGTCTTTCTCCAAAAAAGAGCTACAGGATAGCAAAATACACGATATCTATACATACTATGCAGGCATTTTTGTTCAAGACGGTTCCCGAATGTTTACACATTCATAAATATCTGCCCTATACATTGTATATATTCAGTTTATAGACATAATTGAGGTCAGCATACTTACAACAAACATCAATAGGTTATACTAATACACACATGCATATTCCCCGCCATTCGGCGGGTCTATTTGAGTACAATATAATATATGAGTAGTTTTTGTATATATCAATAAATACTGTTGTTAGGAACGTGTGTGGGGTGGCACAGTTCGAACTTATAATTCTACTTATAAGATGCTGCACGAGCTCTTCTCGCGGAACGGATTCAAGTTTTGGCTGTTGAATCCGCTCAGCAGAGAGTCGTCCGCTTCGTTCTCCAATATGTACTTCATCATCAGCGTACACGCTTCAGAGACCTGAATCCGTTCTATTCCCATCTCGCGACGTAGTTGGGAATTAAGGGAACGCTGCTGTTGCAAATTGGCAGCCATCAGGTCTAGGACAGCCGTCTCGGCGAGACCTATGGTGGTGCAGGTGGGGCGGAGTGGGCTTGCCAGCGAATCTACTTGGAGTACCGTTGCAGCTGAAAATAAAAAGTCCTGAGCTCGAGGCAATTGTGCAATTTAATCAATAATAATTAGTCTTCACCTCTAGCAACAGGCACGCACAGGCACGAATTTTAAGTTCTGGGCGCTGCAAAATCAATACAACAACAGGTATACCGATGACAAAACGAAATTAGCCCACTTAAGCCCCCTTTATTTAAGCAGTTCAACGACTTGAGGTAAATGTCGCTAAACATTAGTGTGTATATTTATGTTCTTCTCGTAGATCTATCCTATCCTTCCTCTTTACTTAAAAAAAGCCAGGACATGTTTCACCTAAACTGCGCTCAAATGATTAAATTTTCATTATATACGGTGGAATATTAAATTACCCCTTTGTCACCAATGGGTTAATCGTTATCCGTCAAGGATTGGAAACCATATTCCCCGTTTTTGATATTCCGCCGAATATTACTAGCTAGTAGAACCCTCAGCTCTGCCCACATAGTTCAATCCCATTGATGAATGAATTTTCCAAGGGATATGCTACTTTAAGTATTCCTCTTAAATGAATTATTTCTTAAATAAGCTTTAAACAAATAAAGTGAAAGCACAAAAACGTAAGAGTGTACGGAATGAAACGTAAGTGCATTACGTCATTGTTGCTGGTCAACAGGTATCAGGTATGAGTGTGGACATATTTATACCCTATTTCATTTATTTCACATTAAAATTCTGTTTTCCAAGCTTAGTTGAAACATTGGTAATGACTTCTTCTCAGATTGACATTTGTTCGACCTATTTATACATATTCTTTGGACGTTGACATGCAATGACTGCATCTTTCAAGAGGCGATGCAGTTACTGCACCGTCAAGTGGCCCGTGTGACACCAGCAGAAGGCTGTTACGCGCGGATCCCAGGCAAAACGCAGCCCTCCTCCCGCCCAACCGACCGAGGGGCGCTGCCGCATGACGCGCGGTGCGTAGCCGAACCAAACGCGAACATGCAAGAAAGATAGCTATTAGACTAACATTCGAGGAAAATTAGTACTAAACTTACTAAGAAACTAAGCATGCAATCAAAATACAAATACCACTACAGTTACTAATTAATAGAAAGGTGTGTAAGGATTAATAATTTAATAAGAGGAAGAGAATTAGTGGTGGATATAATATGGTAGAGGGAATTATAATCCGAGCATAAGACCCTAAACGGTTCATGCAAGGAATAATTCGATCTACAAAGTGGAAGGAACAACGGTATTAAATTTCTAGGCAGTCTAATAGGAATCGTGAAGTTTATGCGGCTCAACAGATCAGGGCTGTCTATGTCACCCCTGATCAAGTTGTGCATAAATATCACACCAAGCATTTTTCTACGGTTAACTAAGGATGGGAGGTTTACTAATAGTAGTCTACTAGAGTAAGATGGGAGTCTTACACCCGCATCCCAGTTAAGGCCCCGCAGAGCAAAGAGTAAAAAGTTTTTCTGTACTGATTCTATACGGTCCTGGTGTACTTTGTACTGAGGGCACCATACACAGGAGCCGTATTCTAAGATCGGACGAACAAGCGAGGTATAGAGAGTCTTTGTTATATAGGGGTCGTCAAATTCCTTTGACCACCTCTTTATAAACCCAAGCACGCCCATGGCCTTATTTACCATGGTAGAAATGTGTTCGGAAAACTTTAACTTGGGGTCTAACATAACACCCAGATCATCCACCAGGGTAATTCTCTCAAGAGAACCACCAAATAGGGTGTAGGGAGCCAACAAAGGGCTAGAACGATGAAATGTCATAACTTTGCATTTCGAGGCATTAAGGTGTAACAAGTTTGCACAACACCATGACTGAAAGTTATTGAGATCGGATTGTAAGCGAGAATGAAATGAAATGTCCTTGTACTGGACACAGAGTTTAACATCATCCGCATACATAAGTACTCGAGAGTATGTTAATACTGAAGGTAAGTCATTAATAAAGAGTGTGAAGAGTAAGGGGCCTAGATGGCTGCCTTGTGGTACTCCCGAAGAAACATTTACTGGTAAAGAGAGGGAGTTTTTGAAGAGGACTCTTTGAGACCTAGAACAAAGATAGCTAGAAATCCATCTCAGGAGGTTGGGCGGAAACCCTAAAAGGTCAAGTTTATGCGCTAAAAGGGAATGGTTTACAGAGTCGAATGCTTTACTAAAGTCGGTGTAAATAACATCCGTCTGTAAGTTACATTGAAAGCCTTTAACAATGAAAGAGGTAAGCTCTAACAAGTTCGTGGTGGTTGATCGCCGCCTTATAAATCCATGCTGAGTTGGAGATATAAGTGACTTGCAGAGATGTTGCAAGTGCGGAGTTAAAACCTTCTCAAACATTTTAGGAATAGCGGATAACTTTGCTATACCTCTATAATTTTTTGCATCAGACTTGCTACCTTTTTTATGGAGAGGAATTATAAACGATTCCTTCCAGATCGGGGGGAAGCAAGAAGAATCAATGGACAGGTTGAATAGTTTAAGCAAAGGTCCACACAGAGCCTCGGCGCAGTACCTGAGTACACAACCTGGAACCCCGTCTGGACCCGGTGAAAACACCGGCTTAACTAGTCGAAGATCATGAAGTAGGGAACATTCATTTAACAAGGGACTGAAAATGCCGTTCGACCTCGGTAAACCGTATGGGTACGGATGACCAGAGTAGCTTTCCTCAGAATAGGTGGTTTGGAAGAATTGGGCAAAAAGATCGGCAATTGCCGATCCTGTATCCTGTAGCTCTTTTTTGGAGAAAGACATTCATATTAATGAATTAGCAGCCCACCCCACCCCCTCTATAAATGTTTCCTATTGAGATATCCGTCAAATAAATCTATATATTCGTAAAATAAATCAATGTAGACAAGCATTTACACATCAACGCATTTATTTTCTAAACAAAATATTCTCTAAGGCACATCTATACGTAAAAATTAAAAGTTGCACGATGATCGACTCGAAGGCGATTAATCCCTATTTTGTATTTCTGGATCAGTTTCGCGATAATCTGAAAAGACGGGGCATAAAGAACATAAAACCCACAACCGTGGCCAAAATTTCTGGACAAAAATGGCGCGAAATGAGTGATTCTCAGAAGTCTGTGTACATTAAAAAGGCCAAGATCAACCGTGAGATCTTAGACTTTGAATTATTCGGGAAAAAAGCGTAGGAGAACTGGGGCACCACATAAGTCTGAAGGGTCACGCTCTTCCTGGTAACGAATCCCTTTGGTTAACGAAATTATAAAGTTAAAATCCGCGGCATAATTTCACATGTGGCGACGCTGGATGATGCTGTTGCGAGGATTGCCTGCAGCTTTGCAACCTGGAGTAGAAATGTCAAGCGCGACAGAATCATTTTCAATCCGTTAATATTGTGCGTTGTGCGTGTAGACTTTTTAAATTATTAAATTAAATTATCTCCCAAATTTTCCTTTTTTGCAGATGATGAGTCAAACAGCTGTTCCCCCGATGAGTAGTGCTCAAAAATGTACAGTGTTTTTAGATTAAAACAAATTAAATCAAAAATCAAAACAAACATTTTACCCGTCGTTTAACAAACTATTTTTAATAATAACCTCAATGTTTCACAACGTCCAATTTCGACAGCGACAACGTCAAATTTTGACAACTTTTTTACCTCTTTTTTCTCGTAGTTTTTTCACCTCAATTCTGTTGAGCTCGAGCAGTTCACATAGTCCGAATCGAAGTTCCCCAGAAGAGAGTCCATTACTCCATTAATGTTTTTATACCCGATACTCAAAATGAGTATTGGGGTATATTAGATTTGTGGTGAAAATGGATGTGTGTAACGTCCAGAAGGAATCGTTTCCGACCCCATAAAGTATATTCTTGATCAGCATCAATAGCCGAGTCGATCGAGCCCTGTCTGTCTGTCCGTCTGTCCGTCTGTCCGTCCCTTTCAGCGCCTAGTGCTCAAAGACTATAAGAGCTATAAAAAACAACAACACCCAGGATAATATTAATAAACATGTTCCCCATTTGGTGGACATTCTGAACCAAATAAATCCTGATATTATCGGTAAACCGTATGGGTACGGATGACCAGAGTAGCTTTCCTCAGAATAGGTGGTTTGGAAGAATTGGGCAAAAAGATCGGCAATTGCCTGATCATTATTTGCCGACGTATTACAAAATGATAGCGAGGATGGGTGTGCGGACGTTCTACGCTTACTGTTTACGAAGCTGTAAAACTGTTTAGGGTCCTGAGAAAAACGTATCCTGCATCGAGATAGGTAGTTCTTATAGCATTGAGCATTAAGAACTGAAAAGTTTGACCGAGCTAATACATAGCGAGAGTGAGAAGTAGGAGAACCCACTTCTTGAAATTTTTTATAAAGTCTTGATTTTAAGTTTTTTAGACTGGATAACTCTTTGGTAAACCAAGGGGGTTTTCCAGATCTAGTCGGACAAGAAAGCGGGACACAAGAATCGAAAAATGTGCCAAGAGCATTGTAAAAAATGTTTGTGCCTTTTATGATATCAGTGCACAAGTACAAAGCGGACCAATCAAAATCCCTAATAAGGTTATTAAGCTTCGCAAACTCGGCTTTAAGAAAGCAGCGGACACGTTCGGGCAGCCTACTCGACCGATCCAATACAGTTGGTCCTATATCTAGCGACACCTCGAAAGTAGGGTGGTAGGCGTCTTCAGGTATAGTGAGCGGAAGGGCTCGGGTTAACAACACTATGGTCGGATCCGATACAAAGCACAGATCAAGCAATCGACCCAAGGAATTTTTCACATGGTTGACTTGAGACAGGGATAGGTCAAGCAAGCCGTCAACAAAGTCATGTCGTGACATGGGCACTAGGATACTAGACTCGTTTACCGAAGACCAAACAGTTCCTGGCAAGTTGAAGTCACCAAGAACTATCATACGATCTTTATCAGATAGCGAGGAAGAAACAGCGGTTAAAGCGGACAAGTGCTGCTCATAAATTGAAATATCCGAATATTATTAGGTTCCTGTGTATCGACATATTCCCGATACTTATTCTTGGTCTCTGTAAGAGCACCACTAAATGCAAAATATCGTTAATAGCTGTATGACCAGTCTCTGTTTCTGAGTTTATTGATACACATTTCCTCAATCTATAATATCCTTTTTTCTAGGGTATTCCGAATGTTGCGAGACATGTTGCTTCTTTTCTCGGCACCTGAGTCTGCCCCATACAAATTTAATGTTGCCGCATTGTGCATGGAATGAGTTTCCACTTGCCCACTTGCGATTAAATATAAGTGGCGGTTATTTTTTAAATTCGTAGTAGACTCTTCCTACCTTGATGGGGGCAGGAACCCCATCTACCAAGATAAAATTGTTTCAATTAATTAACTAGCTTTACACTGCAAAAACTTTATTTGAAATGTATTGAGCAATTTTTTAGTACATTAGTTGCAAAAATATATATCTTTGTTAGACCACATCCATTACCCTTAACCATTTTCTACGTTAGCATGCTGAAAGAAATTGAAATTATGTATGTACTCCTTCAGTCTCTGGTTATTTACACTTACTCCGTCATATAGTCCGTAGATTGCTTCGCCGGAACATTCTCTGGATCCGTATTGAGCTTCTTGGCAAGATCTGCGTCCGGCTTCCTGAAAGCATTCGCCATTATCAAAATATTCCTGGCGATGCGCTTCTGATCGATGCGTTTCTGGGCCGTGTCCGTCCGCCTATCGGCATTCTCCGACATTCTCTGCTCCAGCGGCAAGACTGCAGCGCCGTTGAGTTCAGGATTTGTCCAGATCTCAGTGCCGGGCGTTTCCTTGCCGGAGGTCGGAGATATCGCCGGACGTGCAGGTATCAAAGGTGAACGTACACAAACCCTGTACACCAGAAAGAGGCGGACAAATATATAACATAAATGTATTATTTTATATTCAGTAATTGCCTCTGTAAACTTCTCAGATGATTCATTCAATTCATAGGAACAGAAACAAACTTTTATTACAAAGGCTTATATGACTAGTCACACTCTAGGCTTGTTTTCAAAAAACGTTTAGAAATATACGGATTTAAAGTATCAAAATATCTGAGATTATGTCCTCCCTCCTGCGGGGGCCTCAATCTCGTCCGTCTGCGTCTCGGTGCTCGGCCCATTGTCCCCGTCCTCGTCCCCGCTCGGTACCGATCTAGAACGAGTCAGAAATGGGAGAGAACAATGAGCCAGGCCTCGAGAAGGTCCCTAAACGAATGCAGCCCTAAACGGTTATATGCTCGCTAACCCGCCACTGAAACTCACTTGTTCACATCCTCCAGCTTCTTGAGCAGCCGCTCGTTCTCTCTGCAAACGATCTCCTGATCCCTGAGTATTGTCTCGCGCACGGTGAACAGATGGTTGTTCTCTTGCCGCAGCGACTCGTTCTCTACCATGTAGAGTTTGACCAGCTCGGCCAGCTCTGAGCCATCCAGTTCGGGCAGCCGCTCCAGATCCACCTTGGGCACTGGCGCCGGCGCACCGCCTCCGCTGCTCAGCCGATCCAGCTGCATGTCAAGCAGATTGTCCGTGGCGGCGTCACTGGAGGCCGCCTGATGGTGCAAATTGAGGGCCGCCTTCAGATGATCGTTCTCCATCTGCAGGGCGTGGATATCCCGTTTGAGGCTGAGGATCAGTGCCTCCCTGGGGTCCATCATGATCACGGGCTTGGTGCGTATTCGCTTGGCTCTAGAGGCATAGCGCAAGGTATTCAAGGTCTCTGCGTGATTGTAGTGGGCCGGAGAGACGCAGGCGATCATCAGCGTGACCCCGTTCCCGGCCAGACTGTCGGCCAGGAGTTTGGTCAGCTGGCTGTCCCGGTAGGGTATGTGCCCCGACCGCTTCTTGGCATCGCTCAGCGAGGATATGCAGTAGCCGAGGACCATCAGGCTCTTGTTGATGTTGTTCGCCTCCTCCAGGGTCTTGCCCTCGCTCATCGTCTTCTTGGTCAGCTCACTGCCGGCCAGGTCGACGAAATTGATCTTGCCATGCTTGGAGAGGAACACTCCCCCATCCGTCTGCTGGTCCGACAGGATGTGCACTGTAAGTATCGTGTGCGAACGCGACGAATGATCGTTCATGGCATGTGAGCCCACGGCTCGATTTCTCATTCCTGCACGGATGAACCAAAATGGGATGATGAATGAATCTTTGATTAGGATCAATGCAGCGCACTTACCCTCTTCCAGAACGGCCAGCAGATCGTCCAGTTCCTCGCAGTCAACCGTGAATAGGTTCTCCACGAAGAAGCCGCCCGACTTCTTGGACCAGCGCACGGCCAGCGGCTTCCGTGCACTTCCCGGATTGAGCAAATCGATTACCTGAAGGCCGGGGAATATAAAATTCAATTCAATTTGGTAAACCAATAATGAAATTAGGTGAGGGGTAGTGCAGGAACGGAGCTGTGGGAGCTGCTATGAAAACAAATCATTTGAAAGGCCAAGCCAAATGCAGAAACATTCCACGCACTGGGTCTGGGGCATTGAGAGCGTGCTGACATCCATTTAATAGAGGTCAGGTCAATCTAATGCATGTTTGCTGAACCGAACCGAACTGAATGGGGCCAGAGCCAGAGCGAAAGCAATCAGTATTATGGCAAATGCAATTTAAATTTAAATCGAATATGCGACTAGGCCCCGTCTCAAGGAACTGAATTAAATATATTATTCTAGCTTTAACGACTCCAGAACTGAGATACGAAATGGATAATTTTGTAGCATTCTTACCCGTTCATTGTAGATCTCCATGAACGAAGCCTTGAGCACATAATTGACATCCTTTCGGTTCTTAATCAACTGGAAGAGATACACAAACGAGCGGAAGATGAGGCCATGTCGGGGATCCTTTGGATTCGGCTTTCCAACAAACTGCAAAATGAAACATTCATCAATCTGAACGTCTGGGGGTCCCCCTTCCCACTCACCAGGTCTGGTGGTCCTGTCAGTGTGTGCGTCTTTCCAGAGCCCGTCTGACCGTAGCAGAAGGCCGTGCAACTGAATCCCTCGATGCCCATCTCTATGATGCGTTTAATGCCCGAATAGTCCAGTATATCATCCTGGGTGGCTCCGGGCTCGAAGACCACGTTGTACGTGAACACGCGAACGCTGTCTCGATTGTGCGAACGCTTCTGTCCCACATCGTTGCCCTCAATCTGACGGGACGATTCGTCACATAACAGGTAAACATACTCTGGAGTGGAGATACTTACTATGACCTGTCCGTTGCCGGGAAATGTCAGCGTAGAGCCGTGCCGATCGCGCTTCTCCTTCTCATTGAGCGGACGCACACGCACCACCACATTGATGTTGTCCTCGGGCGTGGAGCACTCTTCGCTGCCGGTGGACTTGGAGGCTACAATTTCCAGTGTATCGGCGCTGCCAATCCTAGAGAGCATGAAGTTTGTTTTTCAACTTATACTCGATATGGAAATGGAATGGATTATGGATTCAGATTATGGATTCCCTCCCAAATATTGGAAATATCAATAATCGCAACCAATCAATCAGAGTAACATCTAAAAAGCTTTCATTCCTTTGTGAGTTTCGCTTGTTGTGGCCACTGCGAGTCCCTGGAATTTCGTGGGATTTGCCTTGAACTTGACGTTGCCTGGCGCTGACCATTGGCCCTATAAATAGCCAAGGTTAAGGGTGGTTGGGGATGGGATGGCTTAGCTCATGGTTTTCGCGTTTTCTTTTACACTAAATCGCAATTAGTTTTTTGATGTGGGGGATGAGCGTGATTAATACAATTTTCTTCAGCGGAATTTTCCCTTATGGAAATATGAATATGCAAATAAGCTGCAATAAATTATTGATTTGGACTGTCGTACCTAGCCTTGTGTTTTAGTTGAACCCATAATTATCCAGCTAAAGGCACAAAACGGAATTTGGAGAAGTTTCCAATACAAATAATCATAGTTGGTTTATTGAACCACGAGTCGTATGTGCGATGTCCAATCTGACATTTAACATTTGGCCATAAATGACTTGTTAACATTCATAGACTAATGGCCAAACTTCGTATGCTCGTCTACCCGTATACTCGTACATTAATCAGCCATGTGTTGGGCCTTTTTATGTGTGCGTGTGCGAGGTGAGTGGTGTGTGCTCTTGGTAAATATTTCAAAAGGCGCCAATAGAAAGAATTAACACGAACCCTCAGGAGAAACTAAGTCTTGAGGAGGAGCAGGTCCTGGGAAGTAACACCGTACTGGGTGGCCACTGAGGAAAAGTTCAATCAACTTTTGGTACTAAATAATTAATTGAATAATGGGGAGCTAAGAGCGAAAGTTTTGATTTGTTCTTGAAAGGGTTCGTGATAATATAATGCTGATTATTGCTAGGGGTATATTTCTCTCTTTCGCTTCGAATATAATGCTTTCTTTTAAAGGAGATTGACTTTCCCCTGGTGGTATTTGTAGACCCGAACAAATGAAACCCACCTCAGCTTGTTATCATGCATAATATTTACCCTGACCTCAGACCAAAAATTCCTAATTGTCCAGTCGTGATTGGATTGGATTACGGGCAGAAGAGGCAGCTGGGTTTCTTTTTTCCGGCGACTCATGTTTGCGAAACAAATAAGTTCTGAAACGAGTCTGAAACTGGAACTCTCACTTTTATTTCCCATGCCGGAGAGTGGGCGTCGGATTGGGAGTGGGAGTGTTTTGGGAAACCTCCTGGTGACATTTATGAAGCATGCAGAGCTTAAGCAACGAATTGTGGACTTTGATTATCTTTTTTTTGGGGCGTAATTATTACCTAACTCGTGCTGTGCATGCCAGAAAATCCATATGAATGTATACGCTATATTGTCTATATGGATTTTTAAATTGCAATCTTTTCCAGCCACGTCACGCACGCGAATTCACTTTCAAAGTTGCCTGAATACAGATCGGATTTGGGGAAGGCCAATGCCCAATGCCCAGTGCCCAGTGTCCATTGCGCATTGGTTCCAAAACCCACAGCACAGCCTTTGCTGTCTAAGTGGAGTACATATATCCAATGTGTGTCGTCAATCATACAGCTATCAACGCACTCATCAGTCAAAATGATTGATAAGATAGGTCTATATGCGTGTCCCATTATAATTATAACGACCATAATGCCAATTGCCTGCTGGGGGCAGAGGCAATCCCATATATCAGGGCGATCCATTAAATTTCCAAGCGACATAGGTGTGAATCGTAACCTTGGGACTGAATGCCCCTTAACGAGCCACAGATTCACAGAAAAAGGTTGTATTCCAGCTACCTATGTTCAAGGTTGATGAAAATGATGTTTAATTACGATTAAGTTCTAACAAATTGTCGCGCGGGCGTCTGACGAGTCATAGGTTCCTAGAATCTCAAGTCTGGTGTGTCACTCCCCAGTTCCAATAATAACATAAACATACTCTTCTGGGTAATAGCTGTGAATATGTTACTTCTTTATAATGTCAGCATAAATCGAAGAAACTTCTTAAAATAAACGAAATGTCGGCACATTTCCTTCGGTGGGGTGGGGGATCCACACAATGCCAATATTAATGATCCAAATTAATGAAATTATAGGTGTACCACAATTGATGTGAAAACAAAGACTTGATTAGCTACCTGCGATACCATCGTATCATCATATTAAGTAGTTCAAGCCTCGATTCCATCAAAAGAAAGTTCTTCGGTTTTGAATAATTAATATTCCTTCCGAACCAAACTTGTACTTAACCCACTTGTCACCAGTTCCTCAGCTCGGGGACCTGGGGGTCCTTAACCTTAGGCTGTTTGTCTGTTACGTTCCACCTGGACCCTACCCACATCGGAATCGAACTCAAAAAACCCCAACAATACTACATAGACTCGTAAACACGAGTATGACCACTTTCGCTCTCAACTCCGGTCATATCCCACATATAGACTTCAATGGGCTTTAATTGCAAAATCGATTTGTGTCGTGTCCGCTTAGTGCTCGACTCTGCTCAACCCCCAGATCTCTGTCGATACTTCCTTCCTTTCGAAAAATTGTTTAAATAAAGAACTAAAAGAAAATGCCCAGTCCGTCCGTCCGTCTGTCCGTCTGTCCGTCTGTGTGTCTGTCTCTCTGTCCATTTGATTGCCTGTCTGTCTGTCCTTCTTTTGGATTACTCGTATTGTGCGTGGTCATTATGGTTTGGCTTGTGTCTGCTCCTTCCTTGCCTTCGGCCGGGTTTTTAATGGGTCTTTCCTTCGATTAGGGGTGAGCCGGGGAGACCAGGAGCAGTCCTGTCGTGTTATTATTAATGGTTGTAGTCTCACACTCCTTGTAAGTGCCCTGCCCAGCCAAATGGACTGATCAAAATTAATATATTTTCCTAGTGGCTCATACAATACACGAGTGTATCTTTATAGATATTTGTACATACTTAATAATTACAACAGCAGCGGTGGCATTACATTGCGAAAGGTTAGAAAAAATACAAGGGATAACTCGCATGCAATATTCATGGGTCCATTTAAATTCCTAAAAATTATATTCAGTACAGTAGCACAGGACTATCAGGGTAAAGGCAATACAGAATAGTTCTTGAACCTTTAGATATCCATAAATTCTCTGTTAAAAGAGGTAGGGGTGAGCAGTTACGATAGAAATGGTTATTCCACGTTTAAGACCCAATAGTGGCTTTGTTTTCCCTCAGTGTGTAGAATTCTGAGATCTATGTTTTATAAGTTTTCCCTCATGCACGGATATTGTTCCCCAGTCTTTTTAGCGGCTTTCCACTGTTTTCTCAAGCGTCAGCAAGCTATCGCCTATTGATTACGGTGGGAAGTACCGCAATCGCAGCCGTGGCGGCATTCCTTATCCCACACTTACTCGTTCTCCCGTGAGCGTAGAAAATAAGGCGTATTGCGGGAGCTGCCTCCGACTCCGCCTCCTCCTCCGCCACTGCTGCCGCTCCCTGCTCCCTTCTGGGGACTGAGGCGACGCATGCCGTTGGTGAGACTGCGGGACCGTGGCATGCTGCTGCTGCTGCCGGAGCTCTGGCGCTGGTTGGACATGGACGTGGACGTGGACGTCGATGTGGGCGTGGGCGTGGGCGCTTTCCTGGCGCGTGAGCCGGCAACGGCGCCTCTGCCCCGCCGATTGCCAGAGGTGCTGGCGCTATCGGCGCTGCTACCGCCGCTGCTATTCAAATGCGGCACGCTCGATGCTCGACGTACCATGGTGTTTGCCGCCACCAAGTCCTAGCGGTCTAGCCGGTGACCAGCAGAGGACGATAATTGGACTATTTGGACTTCTGTTTGCTCAACTGGCTGTCCCGTGGACATCGCTTACGGAATAAGGAGCACGCACACACACAGCGGGATCTGCCACGCGAACGACGAACGCAAATTCGAAACTCAGTTCCGGTCAAAAGTGGGAGCCTCGGGTTAACCGCTCGCCGCGACAACTCAACACGAACTGCCGCCCCAAGTTCACCAGAGAAGCCTTTTTTATTCGAGCCCTCTCAGATTTATGGTAATTTCTACTCACGCACACCACACCGGCCATCGCTCGTCTCTCCCACCGTCCGTCTGGCTCGTCCGGCGACCACAATCGCCACCTGTAATTGAAGTTCGTTGTGGCTGTTGCGCCTCTCTCGTAGCTCGGGCTCAGAGCCCTGCTCCTGCTCCTCCTCCTCCTCCTCCTCCGAACAACAATTAAATCAGCGTGCTGTTTGGTAAACAAACCCACGCCCATACCCACGATGACGGGGTGGTGGTCAGTGGCCACTGGCCAGTGGCCGGACCTGCGGGTGGTGGTTGGAATTGGATGACCCTACCACTGACCCTGGCGTGGTTCCGTGGCCATTCATACGCGGGGTTGTAGCCACTACAGCAACATTAGCCCGCTTGTCGTGGCTTATTTGCATTTACTTTTGACGTTACTTTGCCATAATCAGAGCATGGAGCTGGAATTCGTTTTCAGGATATTAAACCCTGCACACAGGCGACTGGGTTAATGTTGGCCTATTCTTTGGGCCCATGTTCAAGGTACAAACATAAATGTTACCACAATATCGTAAGGGTTGGTTGGTTGATTCGATAAGAGAAGGAATGAAAAAGCACGCTCTTTCGATTTTGTAGCTGTCCAACAACAACAACAAAACAATCCTTATCGGCGAGACTCGATTCGGGCAGCAATGTGCATCATCATTGACACGACATGTATTTGATTCTCAGCATTTTCCTTTGCATCTTTCGCTAGCATGGATGCGAATGAAGGTTCTCTTTAACAGACATATGTATGCACTGGAATATTGAAGATAAATAAGCTGTATTTCGTAAATTTGTCTACTGTCTGTAGACGATTGCCACAGATAACATTCAATCTCTTTATAGATGATAAGCCCCTCCACCATATTGAAAACGAGGGGGAACGTTGTGAGTTGCTGCGGACACCGCAACTCTACAGTTATACCCGATACTAAGTCAGTATGGCTCTCCTCCGGCAGACGCCGCTAATATTAAACGACACGACAAGGAGTGCGTGCGAGAGAGACAGAAAATCAGTCTGAGCGTGACGTCGGGCGCTGCGTAGCCAGTGCAAATTGATTTGTTCCTTTTGGCTATAAAAATGATCTGATCTGATCCAGATTCAGCAATCTGATATATATGATCATTATCTATGATTCTGCGTTTTTAGTTTTCTCGTATCGTCGAAATTGTGGATGCCACAGATTTTCGCCCTTTGTGGGGGCGGAAGTGGGCGGGGCAAAGTTTTGAAATATTCTTGTAGCAGTGACATATCACAGAAGTCTGGATCCAAAACATCGTTGCTCTAGCTCTTATAGTCTTTGAGCACTAGGCGCTGAAGGGGACGGACAGACGGACGGACGGACAGACGGACAGACAGACAGACAGACAGGGCCCAATCGACTCGGCTATTGATGCTGATCAAGAATATATATACTTTATGGGGTCGGAAACGATTCCTTCTGGACGTTACACACATCCACTTTTACCACAAATCTAATATACCCCAATACTCATTTTGAGTATCAAGTATAATAAAACAAAACGTGAACATTCCTTTTAGTATTACTTATTTGTTTTCTTTTTGTCACAGTTGTATGTGTATTTTTCTCAAGATCGATTGAATGATTAGCTATTCATCCGCTTGTTTCCGTTTATCCTTGTTTTGGGTACCTACTCGTAGTCACTAAATGTAAACGTACACATAGATAGATTTAATTAAGAACTATGCTTGGGTTGCGGCTCAGGGGGGGGGGTTTGGGAGGTGCTATTCATAGGTGTGTAGTTATTTATAATGGATCTCTAAGTATGGTACAATTTTGCATAATTTGGATATGCATCTCTCGATATTTACACACAATCGTGTGGCCTTATTGGCCTTATATATGATATATAGATATATATATATATATATAATATATACGTTTATTTTTCTTTAATAAGATGTTTTCCCTATCTACACTCTTTCCGGGGAGAGTGCACTTTGAGCCTGGTGTCCGAACCGCCTTGCCTTTTAAATGTACATATATATATATTTAATGTCTTACGATATTTAGATTTCATTTGTAGTATTTAGTACTTTTAGATATCCTCAGTTTTATTTTTATTAATTAATAAGCGTATTCCATTCTGTAGTGGGGTTTCGATCGCGTGGTTGTTGTGGCTACTGTGTGGAAGAGGAGGATCCACGGAATCCTAGCCAAGCTCCTCCTGGAAGATGATGTCACTGTGCCGTCGCGCCCGGGTAGAGGCCTTCGGTGTACTTGGGCCTGCACTCGGCGCAGAACCACCTGCCCTGTGGCGCCACCATAATGCCCACGCACTCAAAGTGGAACCATTCGATCAGACAGTTGTCGCCGTCGCAGGCAATCATCTCGGAGACCTCGTCGTAGGGACAGCGACAGTAGCAGTAGACGGACTCGCCTTCGCGCGCCAGCCGGGCCCCTGCCGGCGGTCTGATCGGGTAGCGTATGTTGTTCGCCTTGAAGTACTGCAGTGTGGCAAAGTCCGGATTCGGGAGTAGAGCCGGCGGAATTGGCTGATTGAATGCGGTGGCAGCAGGCGGCGGCGGCGGTGGCGGTGGCAGCTGGACCGGTAGGACCACGGGTGGAGCTGGGGGCATTACAAAAACGGGAGGAATCTGTGGAGTAGGCGGCCCTAGGCTGGTCACGTTCACTTCCTCGTCTTCCGAACTGCTATCGCTGCTGTCCGTCGGCGGTGCAATGGAGGTCAGGAAGCTGGGCCGTATCTTTAGCGTGGGTATCGGCGGCAATGACTTTTCTTCCCTGTGCGGCTTGTGGCGCTTTGTAGAGCGAGCACTCGCACTCGATCCGCCTGCGCTCGGGGCCTGAGACCGCTGCCTGTTGCGCTTTCTCGATCCGGATCCCGTCGGGGGCGTTCGCGTACCCCCATTGCTGTGCAGATGGTGGTGATGTCCACTGCTGCTATTGTTGTTGTTTCTGCTGCGCTGCTTCGGCGGCGTCGGCAAATCCTCCTTGGCCCAAGTCAACAAAGGCGGCGGCTGTGGCTTGATCAGCTGCATTCCCACCAGGAGCGGCGGGGCCAGGATGGTGCCCATATTCTCGTCGTCGCTGGTGTAGCCATAGAACTTGTTGGGACGCCTCTGGCGCTTGGAGCGCTTCAGCTGGCCATCGGCATCGGAGCAGCTGCTGCCCTCGCTCATCCTGCTGCCCAGGAATACCCCAGGCTGCAGGTGGCGATGCGTCAGCGGTGTCACTGGGAGCAGCGACGGTGACTCTGCAGGCAGCATCTGTGTGGCGATGGGTGGTTCCATCGACACGGACATGGGCAGGGGTGTGCTCGTTAGCAGCTGTAGCTTTCCCGATTTACATGTGGACTTTCGCTCTCGCTTCTTCTTTTTGTTGCGGACCCGTTCCGGCTTGTCGGCGTAGGCAACAGCCTCCTCTGGCAGGGACGGCGTGGAGGGACGACTGTTCTCGACAATGTCGTAGTTGTTCCGCGGCCCCACTGGTGGATGCTCGGCGAGCAGGGCCTCGCGCTTCTGGGCCAGCAACTCGCTGGCCAGCTTCTGGGGATGGGCATCGTAGAATTCCTCGTCGGTGTCGGAGAATGCGGTATCGAAATCTGATTCGTTGTACTGCGGAGCTTTTGGTGAGGGCGGAGGCGGCACTAGTTGGTCCTCGGTCACAGAGGTTACATTAACTTCCTCTTCTGGCTCTGGCTGCGGCACCTGCTGGAGCGACTCGCTCTTCTTCTGCTTCGGGGATTTCTTGCGCAAACGCTTCGACGGCGATGCCGCCGCATTCGAGCTGTCGGAATCGTCAGAGTCGTCACTGGAGCTGCTGCTGTTGCTGGAGCTGCAACTGCAGTTGGATCCACAGGAGCAGCTCGAGGAATCGGAGTCCGAGTTGGAGCTGGAGCTGCTGGAACTGTCGCTGTCACTGGAGGCGTTGTTTTTCGAGGCACGCTTGCCGGAGTGCGACGATTTGGGAGTGGAATGTTTTTTGGCCGGCGACGGGGGAGGCGTGCGATGCAGCTTGCAGTAATCGTGATCGGACCATGCCACATGCACCTTGCTGGGCGTCTGACGGACTTCCACATCTGCGGGTGCCGCCTCCTCCTTTGGTGGCTGCTCCTCAAGATTGGAATTCGGATTGGTGTTGGAGTTCACCGGCTGATTTTGGAGTAGATTTTTCCACATATCAGAGACATCATCTGGTTCCTCCTTCTTTTTGGCCTCCTCTGCCTCCGCCTCCGCTCCCACCTCCACCTCTGACTTCGTCGTCTCCTCTTCCTGGTTTTTTGACTCCGTCAAGGGCTTCTCCTCGAGTGGATCTTCCCGCTTCTGGCTTGGCTGTGATTGCTGCTCGTCTGCATCGCTCTCGGAGGAGGGCGACAGCATCACCTTGGGCATATCCAGATCTTCCACAGAGGATCGCATAGGCAGTGGCTCATGACCACGGCTGCCACTTTTCGGCGGCGGCGCATCCGAGTCGCTGCTATCGCTGCTGTCCGACTCGGAGAGATTTGGGGCTATCAGGTTGAGATCCTCGAGGTATTCCTTCGTGCGCTTTGACTTTTTGCGTCGTTTGCGAGTCTCCGATTTGGCAGCAGTTGGCTCTGACGCCTCCTTCTTGTCTGCAGCCTCCACCTTAGTGCATTCCGTTTTGGGTTCCTTCTCGGGAAATGGCGAAGCCTTCGTTTCGGCCTCCTGCTGTGCCCCTTCCTCTCCCTCCTCCTCCGTTTCCTTCTGGATTGCTTCCAGTGGCTGCTCCGATGCTTGATTCTCTTTCTGCTCTGTGGGTGTTTCTGGGGAATCCGCCTTCGCCTCATGCGTGCTAGCATGCTTCAGCAGCAGCTTGCGCGAGACGAACTTCTCGTCGCACAGCTCCTCGGCGCAGGCGTAGCGAAAGTCGCCGGCATGCATCCGCTTGTGGACCTCCAGGTAGATGGCCTTGCTGAAGTTGAAGCCGCACTCCTCGCAGGGGAACGTCACGGGCGGCACACAGAAGTGGTAGACATGGGGCCAGCGCTTCTGCAGGCAGCGCTTGCAGCCGGCGCTCTCGGTGCCGTGCTTCCAGAACAGATGCTTGGAAATGTCCTGCTTGTTGCGGTAGGCGATGACGCACCGGTAGCACAGATGCAGCAGCTTGTGCTTCCACACGTGGGACGAGAGCTTCGCCTGGGTGACGCAATCCTCCAGGCAGATGTCGCAGGCATTATGCTGCTTTCGCAGGTGCACCATCAGACGGAAGGCGGAGGGCAGCGGCGGCGCCGTCTCGCACAGGCAGCAGCGGAACTTCAAGTCGAATACGCTGAGGGCCTCCTCGCCCGGACAGATGTGACAGAGAATCTCACTGTAGCTGTAGAAATTGGTGCGGCACATGATGCACGTGATGTTCGACTTGGCATGCATCCTGCGGTTGTGCGTGTACAGCTCTTTGTGCGTGGCGGCCATGTAGCGGCAGGAGAAGCACTCATAGATCCGCTCGTTGAAGACCTCTGCGTACTTGCCGTTCTCCACGGTGCAGCAACTGGCCAGATTCAGGTACTCCTCCTCCAGCTGGGGCACAAAGCTCTTCAGCCTTGCCACAATCGTCTCGGCGTACAGCTCCTCGGCCGTGATGCTGTCCACCGTAGCCGTAAAGCGGTGCTGGCTAATCATGTGCAGCACCAGCTGCTTGCCATTGACGGCAATGCGGCGAGCGTGATTGCAGTAGAGGCAGATGGAGTAGACCGACTTCAGGCACAGACGCACAAACTCCACCATTGAGAACCGATCCAGGGGTCGATCCAGCTGCAGATCGATCGTGTGCGTGTCCTCTCCGGCCACCATAATTCCATCGAAGGGTGGAGGAGGCGACTGAACGGGCTGCGGTGGTTGTGGCAGCGCCACCGCCTCCATCTGTTCCATCGATGGGCCCTCGGGGGGTCCGAATTCTCCGTCGCTGGCAGCCGTTGGTCCGTTCAAGCTATCATCAATGTCCATGCAATCACTGCCGAGGCTATTGCGACGGCCAGACGATGCTTCTGCATCGGCTGCATCCGACTGGTCTTGGAACTCCGTGATAATTGCGGGCGGTGGCTGCGTTGTGTTGTGTGGCGAAGCGGGCGGCGTCAGCGACCAGCGACGTTGTTCCTCTTGCTGCTGGGGTTGCTGCACCAGTGCCTGCACCTGGAGCTGGGGCTGCTCCTTTACTTCCGCTGCGTGCTGCGGTAATCCGTCGTCCAACACATCTGCGGGAGCTATGGCCTTGGAGTGCTTCTTCCTATCGGGTTTCCTGTCTGCTTTGATCCGCTGTATTTCCAGTTCGGTGCGCTCCACTTCGGCTTGCATGAGGCTCATCATCTTTGCACAATCCGAATCATCTAGACTGTGGCGTGGCGGCGGCGACATCGGCATCGGCGCTGGATCTGGTGTTTGTGGGGACGAAGAAGGATTCATTTCGGTTTCCTGTTCCAGGGGAGTTGCTGTGTGCAAATCCGGTTCCTCCTCCTCCGTATCCGTGCTGCTTAGAGCAGCGTCCACAGATTTCTGAAACTCCTTCGGCACTCTCAGCATTATTTTAGGTACAACTAGCTTGGGAATGGCCGGAGACGGTGTCGGAACTGGAGCTGGTAGTGCAGGAGTGTCTGGGTCGAGTGTCATGTTCGGCCAAATGGGCATTGGCGCTGGAACTGCAAGAGCATTAATTATGTGCGAATAATACATGGCTAGCGATGAAAACTTACTGTTTTCCGCTGGCTCCGTTTGCAGGGGTTCCTGCTGTTTCACTGGGATTGTTAATGGCACCGCCTGCGGCTGTTGCTGTTGCTCTGGCTGCTTCCGTACTCTCCTCCGTTTGAGCGGCTTCTTCTTCTGGGTTCTGCAGGCCATGGCATGGCATCCCTTCACCCCACATTGAGTACACGGCTCCATTAGCTCCGAACAGTCGTGATTCTCGAAACCTGAGCCTTGCGGAAATGTGGTCTGGCATGTGCAGCAGACGAGATCCCTGCCGCGATCCTCCTTCTGCTGCTCCGCGGCCCACTCATCCATTGACAGGTGCCTCTGATCGATGTCATGCTTGTTCTCCAGATGCAGCGACAGCTTCTCCGCAGTGGCATACATGAGGCTGCAGTACAAGCAAACGTACTTCTGGTGGACATCCCGCACATGGCTGAAGAAGTTCCAGCACTGATGCACGGTGCCGCACTGTGCGCAGCGAAAGAAACGCTCCTTCTTCTGTTCGGGCTCCACCTTCGAGGCCATTTTGCATTGCGCCTGGTGTTCGTTTAGCTGCTGAACGGTCTCAATGTTCTGGAGATTGCATTTGCTGCAGGACAACAGGTTGCTCGCCGCAGGGGTATCAGCATTGGCATTGGTATTGGTATTGCCCTGGAGACGTTGCAAGAGCAGCGAGGAGTTATTACCCAGCTTCATTTTTTTATCGGGCTGGCTGACGGAGGCTTCGGAGGAGGTACTGGTTCTGCTGCTGCGCCTGCGCTTGAACGACAGCTTCAGGGCTTGCACCTTACCATTATTCTGTTCACTCTCGGCCGGATGATCGATGACCAGTTGGGGCTGTGAGGCCGAGCTGATTGTGCTGCTTCTGCTGGTACTCCGACTGCGGCTTCTGCGGACGGGAAGGATCAGTGGTCGTGCCTTCATTGGCGGCTGTTGTGACGTGGAGGCGCCTTCTTCTTCACCGTCCTCGTTCGCCGCAGTGTGGTTTGATATCACAGAAAATTGGTTGCGCTCTTCCAGCTCCCGTTTCTCCAGCTGCTCCTCCTGCTCTTTATCCTCGGGAATGGGGGAATCGTGTGTTCCATTCACTTTGATTACCGGCACAACATCCACTTCCGTGGAAGTGACAGCAGGAGCTGTTGATTTGAGGCTTTCCTCCATCTGTGGCTCTTCTTCCGAGTCTGATTCAATTTTAATGACTCCTGGCGTCGCAACTGCATATGCATCCGCATCCTCATCCTCATCCACGCTGCATGGATGATCCACGTCCATGGTCAGCGTTACAGAATCCTCTGAATCAGACGATTCCTCTACAGACGATTTGCGGCTGGAATGGGATGCCTTTTCATCGAATTCGTCGTCTGAAGCCAGACAATCTCTCGTCCCCGAATCGTTATTATCGGCATTCATTTCGATACATTTTTGAACTGAAGGAGATCTCTTGCCTACTTTTTCCCTGCTTTTGATAGACAGGGCTTCCGACTGCTCCGGCTCACTGCCCGAATCCAGTTCCAGATCATTTTTGATAGGCAGAGAGGGTGCCTCCTGCGCACTCTCTGTATCCTCATCAAGATCCTTTTTAACAGCCAATGAAACGTTCTCCTCGGCACTAACAGTTTCCTCGTCTAGTTGTTTGTTAGACGGAGATCCCTCTGCGTCCACTTTCCCGGTTTCCGGACCCTTGCTCAGGTTTTCCTTAATGGACAGGGAAGCATCTGCATCAACATCCTCTTCATCTTCCTCACTCTCCGTATCGATATCCAGATCTCCTTTTACAGATAGATTTCCCTCTGCTTCGTACTCTCCACTCTCCGGTTCCACATCCAGCTTTTTCATAGGGGAAGATCGTTCTGCACCCTCTTTCTGAGTCGCCTTTTTGGACAGAGTTGAATCTACATCGTCTTCGGCACTCTCTATATCGATATCAAGATCTCCCTTAACGTCTGGAGGCTCCTCTGCTTCATCCTCCCCACTATCTGGTTCCACATCAAGCTCTTTAATAGATGAAGAGCGCTCTGCGTCCTCTTTCTCAGTCGCCGCCGGAGCCTTGTTAATGTTTTCCTTAATGGACAGGGAGGAATCCACATCCTCCTCCTCACTCTCCGTATCGATATCGAGATCTCCTCTCGCTGATAGATATCCCTCTGCTTCCTCCTCTTCGCTCTCCGATGTCACATCAATGACTTCTTTGACTGCCGGCGATCCCTGCTGTGTTTCCTCTTCGTCTTTGAGAGTCACCAAGGTATCCACTGGATCATCATCATCACATGCAACAGCAGACTCCCCGAGCATCGTGGGAGGATTATCTGCTTCTGGCTCAGATATGGGCAAAGTCTCGGTATCACTTTTGAGCTCCTCTTTCGTCTTCACTGGCAGATCTTCTATGTACTCGTTTTTTACTGGGATTGGGCTGGACTGTGCAGAATCCTCCTCCACAGATGGAAGCAGGTCTTCCACCAGCTCTTGCTCGACACAATCATTGCCTGAAGCAGAGGATGATGTTCTGGTCGGCTGCTCATCGTCGCTTTCAATAACAATCGTAGGACAATTCGGAGTCTCCCCAAGATCTTCGCTCTCACTAAAACCCACTTCGTCTGCGTTGTCTGCATCTTCGGCCAGAAGAGATTCCTTTGAAGTGTCGCTTTCACCCGTTTGCGATTCGTCTGCAGACTTTTCGCTATCTGCCGTCTCCGACTCGGCATCTGCATCTGCATCCGCCGCCTCCATTTGGCTGCTATCCTGGCCGTTTGCCAGGGTCAAGTCTATCACGTCATCGGTGCTCTTTTTACGCTTTAGGCCACATTCGTCACCGCCAGCGTCAGCATTGTTGTTGTCGCTGTGCTCCATCGGGCTCTCCTCTTTCGCCAGCCCCAGCGCATTATTAGTGTCCTCGTAATCGTCCTCCTCGCTGGTAGTGCCACTTGCTGCTCCCGTACCGACATCCACGCCGACTCCGACTCTGTCACCCGTGCCACCCGCATCACCGGCATCTATGTTAGACGTAAGCTTGGCTTGTTGCTGATCCAATGCCTCCATCATCGTTTCTGCATTTATGCGCTGTCACACAGCAAGGAACACACAAAAAAAAATCAAATCGTTAATCAATCGAGTTTTCCTGGACAAAAATGTTATTTGCATTACCTTTGCATTCCGTTTTTCGATTGCGTTCCGGTCCGCGCTTTGTTCTTTCGCATCCGTCTCCTACGCAGCTGAAAGCGTAACAACATCAAATCATTTTAATGAAATATGCATTAGGTTTGGCGGTGGGCACACACAAAGAAGAAACCGAAGAAAAACATCACGTTTATGCGCGTTATATTCTTGCAATATGTTTGTTCAGCGACAATTGTGCTATACAGGGGTATAAATATATATATATACCCAAGGAAATTTGCTGCACACAAATGCATTATTCAGTAAGTACTTATTTGCACATCACGATATCAGAAGCGTGTGCATAAACATTGAATCAGAACAAATACAAATTACCGGTCATGGTGTATGCAGCCCTGGCCAAATAATTGAAAATACCAAAATAAATGGAGCAAAAAAGCAAACGCGCGAGAGCAACTAATGGCTAAAAATAAATGAATTTACTTAACATATTCTTGGAATGATACTCTATAATCACATGTACCACAATTGTGCACGTTTATTTACCTGCTTTGCGCGGTTGGCGTTGTTGTTGTTGCAGTTGTTGTTATGGCTTAGGTACCAAAATTTCCCACAAATTGCAGCAGGCGGTCAGGGTGGGAAACGAAGGAACGAATTTTACGCGCGAAAACAAGAAAGGAGAAAACAACAACCGATGTCACGGAAGTTCGGGGCAGAACTGAAAGAGCGACCGAGACCGAGAGATTTGCCCAGCGGACAGCGGATGGGCTGAAACTGAGCAAGAACGAGACTCGCCTACCCCTCTCAGCGCTCTAACATCAACCCCAGACAGTTCGCTTATACAATTTATGCTTTATTTTTATTATTAATTTAAACACTGGGAGTCACGAAAAAGGCTCACAAATTTTACAATATCGCGCAATTCCTTAGCTCAGTCCCGGCGACCAGGAAATAGTCGATTTTTCTGTTTTTTTGCGCGTCTCGAATTCTAGGTATAAAATTTTCCTCTTTTTGCACGTCGTCGTCCACGCTTTGAATTTTTTATTCTGACCACTTTTTCTACGCACTTTTCTATTTGTAATTACATGCTAAGATTTTTGAACTGTAAATTAGGTGTGTATACAATATAATTATTAGCTAAGTCCCTTAAACTGCTTGTGGAAAATAATTTTTAGCAATATTTTTTTGCTTTTACAGCCATTGAAACACGCGCAGAAGCTAGCGATGGACATTGATTTGATAGCTCTGGGCCCTGGGGTGACTGTCCAAAATGCGACCCTAGAAAAAGTTCAGTGGTAAAATATCGAGAGCTACTAATCATTCGAAAGGTATATCAAATCTTTGTTTCAGCTTGATTTTAATATATAAGTCGCAATATTAATACTAATGTACAGCATAATTTTCACGTTAATGCCTTTGATTGGGCGATTTAATGAAATGTTTGTATGCGAATAGACCTATCGATAGTCTTTGCCAGCCCTGACTTATGGTTCAGTGTGATTGCGATTTGACAAGCTCTTTCCGTTTCCTTTTCGCGTGAACGTCCAACATGAGAGCCAAGGGATTGGTTAGTATTAATGAAATAAACCCAAAAATTGAAAACATTTGCGGTAGAAATGTGTGCAACAGGAAGGCAAACTCACCGAGCATCTGACATGATCGTGGGAATGTGTGGAAATGGGCTATTTATTTGTAAAAACCCGACAAATAAATGGAGTGTCGTGGACATCGTTGGCAGAATGAATGTGGCTGCTACAAGCGCCACATAATATAAACGACAATGTTGTCAAGAGATTCTTAAAGATGATGTGAAAAGCGCATCTCTATAGTGGCATCATATTTAATAAATTCATGGAAAATATGTTGTTTTTCCAAACCACAGAACATAACCTCCAAAGTGTGCGTGCCATGCGCGCGTGTGTGTGTGCGTGTGTTTCCCTGCCTGTCGCCGCATTTGTTTACAACGAACGAATTCATTAAAACGATTGCCTTTTTCAGCTGAAGGAATACGAGGTCGTGGGCCGCAAGCTGCCCAGCGAGAAGGAGCCCCAGACGCCTCTCTACAAGATGCGCATCTTCGCTCCCGACAACATTGTCGCCAAATCCCGCTTTTGGTACTTTTTGCGTCAGCTGAAGAAGTTCAAGAAGACCACCGGCGAAATTGTGTCCATCAAGCAGGTGTACGAGACCTCGCCCATTAAGATCAAGAACTTCGGCATCTGGCTGCGCTACGATTCCCGTTCGGGCACACACAACATGTACCGCGAGTACCGTGACCTGACTGTTGGCGGTGCCGTAACTCAGTGCTACCGCGACATGGGTGCCCGTCATCGTGCTCGTGCTCACTCCATCCAGATCATCAAGGTGGAGTCGATCGCTGCCGCCAAGACGCGCCGTGTGCACGTCAAGCAGTTCCACGATTCCAAGATCAAGTTCCCACTGGTACAGCGTGTCCATCACAAGGGCAACAGGAAGCTGTTCTCGTTCAGAAAGCCAAGGACTTACTTCCAATAAAACGGAGGATATCCTCAGCCGAATGGAGCCCACTGCGTGTGCTCCTAACATTGACTTAGTGGTTTTTTTCAATAAAATGAGAACGTTGAAGAGTAAAATACATTTATACAAAAAGAGTTTCTTTATTGAGTTGGTCGCGTTCCTTAATTCGACATCACTTCAATTCTCCGCAGGCATAGATGATGATCTTTTGCGTTGGAGTGCCTGTTTTCGAGCCACAGCGTTCCATTTTCCGAACTACATCGGCTCCGCTGATGACATGCCCAAACACCACATGCTTGTTGTCCAGCCAATCGGTTCTATTGGATACATTGATGATTAAATTCAATTCATTTCTTATTCAGGTTTTAACTTACTTTGTGGTGCATATAAAAAACTGTGAGCCATTTGTGTTGGTGCCCGAATTGGCCATGGATAGGGTGCCGAAACTGTTGTGTTTCAGATTGAAGTTTTCGTCGTTGAACTTTTTCCCATAGATGGACTTGCCGCCAGTCCCGTTGTTGTTTGTGAAGTCTCCTCCTTGGCACATCTGAAGTGAGTAAAATGGATGTGAACGACACGAAACGAAACATCTCTAAAAATCCAATCTCTTACAAATTCTGGAATCACGCGGTGGAAGGTGGAACCTTTGTAGCCAAAGCCCTGCTCATGAGTGCACAGCTGGCGGAAATTTTCCGCGGTCTTGGGCACCACGTCGGCTCTCAAAAGCATCACAACACGTCCAGCATCATTGCCTCCAATGCGAATGTCAAAGAATACTTGTGGATTGCGCTTCTCTGCCTTTTCAATGACTGCTGGGCCTGTGGATGGCGCCTCCACTTGTTCCTTCTCTGCTTCGCCTGCTTCTGCGGGTTCTAAGGTGGCGCCGGCGTGCTTCTGCAGCCAGTCGTCATCCGCCCAGACAGGCTTGAAGCTGTCCTCCTTTACACGCACCGGTTTGGCCAAATTGACGCGAATAGTTCGGCCGCAGAGCTCCGAATCGTTCTGTGGATATGTTTATTAGTCTTTTGTTTTGACCATTAATTCGCTGGTGAAACCTACCATGTTGTCGATGGCCGAAGCCGCATCTTCCGCCTGCTCATATTCTATGAAGGCAAAGCCCCGGTGTCGCTGCGACTCGTAGTCCACTGGCATTTGTATGTCCGCAATGTCTCCGAAGGGAATAAAGGCATTGTTGAGCAGTCTCTCTGTCACCTCATCAGCCAGGCCTCCCACATAAACAGTGCGTTTGTCGTTTGACATCTTTAAAAATTTTTTACAAAAATCTTTAAAACCAAAATAAACTAGAGGAGGATTTATCGTAGAGGTGTCAAACCATCGATGGCACTATCGATAGTATCGATGTTTTGAATCATTCTGTTCAAAACATTCGAGTGGCGCCACATATCGTCTCATTTGAAAAGTATACCGTAAATATACTGACGAATTCAAGTTATAATATACATATTCCTCGTTTTTGATATTCCGTGTAATATTACTAGCTATATAAAACATTTAGCCATGCCCACATAATTTTATACGATTGATGAATCAATTTTCTATTTAACTGGTGTATTCTTAATACTTGCTTTTATTGCATTTTGCGTAAAAAGAGGTTTTAGCGAAATAAGTCAAACAAAAAACAAGTAGCGAAATAGGTCAATCAAAACAAACGAAAAAGGAAATTGCTCAATTTTGATATTCAATTGAATAATGCTGACTAACTAAATCTCTCAGCAATGCCCACGTAGTTTTATGCCATGGATGAATAAATTTTCTACAAGATTGGATAGTTTTTAATCCTTGCTTTTATTGTATTTATTGTAAAAAAAGATTTAAACGAAAAAGTTCAACAAAAAAAGAGGTGCTATATTGCGTGTAAGCCGTAGTACATATATGCCTTTGTATACCCTATTTTGTTAATTTTATTTGAAAGTATAGATATTGATATGAAGATAAAACGTAACTAATGAAGACCTCTTCTCAAATTGACATTTTTTAGACATATTCACGTATATGATGAGTGTTTTGTATATATATCTCGATCCTGATACCTATTCTTGGTCCCTACAAGAAGACAATAAGCCTTAAAATATCGCTGAAATATTGAAAATAATATTGAATAATATTAAAATATATTGAAAATAAATTGTTTTTGCCTGGGATGACAAACATATTCACAATTCTATAACATCCATTTCCCCCAGGGTATGTGTGCATGGAATGGGACTCATTGCTGTCAACCGGTTATTGCAGATTCTACCCGATTCAAATAAATACCGAAACATACCGTTGCATTTAAAAAATATACCGTAAATATACTGACGAATTCAAGTTATATTTTACATATTCGTCGTTTTTGATATTCCGACGACTATTACTAGCTATATAGAACATTTAGCCATGCCCACATAATTTGATCCGATTAGTGAACCTATTTTCTACTTGACTAGCTTGTTTTAAGTTCTTCATTTATTTATTTATATCATGCCTAGTATATACTATATCTATTAATATTGGTTGGTTGGTTCACAATGGCTGGTTCTAGTATGTGTAGAAGGCTGCCTGCTATATCACCGACCCAGAAAAAAACGTCATAGTCGTTACGTTTGAAATAATTTATTATAAAAGATAATCTATTCTAAGATTAGGTTAGAAATGGCTCACTTTCGTTGCCACACACGACATCAGCATTTATATTGCACGCATTGGTGGGGTTTAGTACGTCCGAGGCTGGCCACAGAAGCTTAACAAGCGTGAGACAATATCCCGGCACAAAGGCGTATGAGGCGTACAGGATGAGGGACAGACAGCTGCCAAGGAGTACGTCTAAAACAAAGTGTGAGAAAATAGTGGAAATTTTAACAAACAATAGAACCATAGGCATAGACCATAGACAGCATGGGCAGAACAGGCGCACTCAGGTCGTATGTTTCGGTTCGTTCTGTGACTAAGAGTGACCGGTATAGATAAGATATCGATGAGTAAAGACTATTATTGTCTTTACAAAACATGGAAACAGAACGCCCAGTGTACAACTGATAATCGCTAATGTGTCTGGGCCTGTTGCGGGGTGGGATGGTATATGTACTTACGACAAAACACTTTCTCCCAAGGCTCACAGATGGCGATCTGTGTATTCAGCTCGTAGAGGACGTACAGCCATTTCACATAGCGCTTAAATTTTTCGTAATCCTCGGCCAGTTTCTGGAACATGCTTTGGTACGTTGTTCTTCTGTGCGAAAGGTCTCGACGGTCACAGAGTGCGCGGTGAACTAAACGCGGTACAAGCTACCGGCGCCGACCTCACCTCATTCATTGCTTATCATTATATTTGTATATATCTGTACATAGAATGTATACGTCTATGGGCTGTAAACCAAATTAAATGGATTTCAGGTGAAATCGCTGATAAAAATCATTTCGTATGATTCCGCGTAAATTTTGTAAAGTGTCATTGCTTATCGGGATCGGAGGGAACCCGACCCCAGATGCGGGGTGCACCCATTCATTGTCCCCTCTGATTCACACCCAGTGGGACTGCGGCTAGCAGGAACACCCACACAGATATCACATCGTTTGCGTACCCTTTGAGATGTACCGCCACGCAGAACTCCACCGTTGGACTGTTGTTGTACTGGATGCAGGTGGTGCGGATGCGCTCAGATACGGCCGCCAGGTTGGTGTACGGAAAGTTTAGGGTGAAGCCGTGCAGCTGTGGACACAAATCAAGTTAATCTTTGATAATGATTGATGGGACGATGGGCGGGGATGGTAGGGAATGGCTGATATTTACGCACCTTGTAGTCGGGAAACGCGCGCTCCAGCTTCTCGCTGTAGGCGGGCTCCTCGTAGCGAGCCGTGGAGTAGGTGGCCAGACTTTCCATGCCGCTGAGTATCTGCTGTAGGTGCGGTAGAAAAGCCCTGCAGGAAGAATCACTTGAATGAGGTCTCGTCTGATCCGACACAATGGTTATACCCACCGATTAAAGTTGGTTTTCCGTGTGGTGCGCCAGGCCCTGATCTTCTTCATGATCTTACGTTCAATGTTTTTCTGCAGCTGGCTCAGCTCGAAGCTCTTCTTGTAGGTATAGTCCAGCTCCTGGACACCCCCCTGGGGAGCGGATTGATTTGAAGAGCGGTTAAAGAGCGGAAACCAGCAGGCGGCATCCTGCAGATTAAAGTGGGTCATGCTGACGCGTGTCTCTGCCTGTATGTTGAAGTACATCTGCAACAAGGCAATCATAGACTGGGGCACGTTTTACGTAGTTCTTTGACTTACGTTCTGCTTCCCCACCAGGCAGTAGACGCGCCTCAGCGGACAGTAGACATCCTGCAGCTGATAGTGCCTGCCGCTGGCAGGATCCACGAACAGGAGCTCGGCCGTATCCGGCTGGCGATAGAGCACAAAACAGCACTCCCCATACGGACAGGATTGGCCCAAGACCAGCCAGCACTCGAGCCCCAGGCCCAGCATATAGTTGCAGAGCAGGACGCCCTGATCCTTGACAGAGCACCAAGTGCTGTCCAGCAGCGTCTGGTTGTCCAGCCAGACCCCACGGAAGCCCATGCAGGGATCATAGCTGCGCAGTTGGCACAACAATGCCACAAAACGACAGGCACTTTCCAGGGCACTATTGCTGGAGGCCACCGCTCCTGGCAATGGCACCTGCTCCAGCAGCCGCGTCACACAAACCCGCTTGCCCAAGGCCGTGCAGACCAGAGGCTCCACATAGCGCTGCGGCTGGGGCAGCAGCTGTTGCAGCACCATGCGGCGCTCATTGAGGTATGCCTGCAGCTGCACCGTCTCGGCACACGCCAGGACATTCGTGGGTAGCGGAGGCAGGTCGCAGCGGTTCGGCTCGATGGTGAGATAGATCCAGATATGCACGGATTCCTTGAACTCGGGATACTGATCGGGGGGCATGTTCGTCACAGATTCAATTAGGGGTCGCCTGTACCCGATCAGCACCTTCGGTATGGCTAGCTCAATGCATCCCTCAAACTGGAAAACTGATATTTGAATGGCACGAAGGATTGGGTATGGTATCGCTCACCTTCCCGCTGATCAGGAGACTGCTGACTGGCACTCGGTAATCGCCCAGCCAATTGCATTGGACACGCTGGTACAGATCGGATGCCTCGTCGCTGAGCTGCCGCTCGATGACCTCGTCGAACAGGCTGATCTTTAGATCCTCGCGCATATCCTTCTGGCAGCCGGTGAGCTGCAGCTGCAGCTCTTCGTTCCAGGTGGGATTGCTGCCCTCGGCCGAGCGACTGCGGCTCAGTCGTTGGCCATAGCTCAAGGACACAAACGGACGCACATTGGAGTACATGAGAGCTGAAAGGGGGGACGGAAAAGGAAGCTCTTTAAATACTCAAAGAATCCATGGATGCCTAGACAGGGCTTACTCTGCGTCACAAAGAGGCTGTTGCTCATGTCTCCCTCGGAGCTAGGATGCTCCTCGATGTTCAGAAGGTGACTGCTACGCACCGGGACCCCAGTGGCCCTCACCACATGGAGGGAAACCACAAAGTGCTGATACTGATCGTGCTCGGCCTGTGGCTGCCAAGCAGCTGGCTCGCGAGTCATCGCGGTTGATTGTCCTTGAAAGAGCGAGCACAAGGCACGCCAGAGAGACGTCCATCCGGTGGCAAGAGAGAGATCAAAGCCATCGGCTAGAAACAGCAGGGGATGCGCCAACTGCTGGGCCTTGGCCCGATGGGCACTCTGGTTACCGATAGTCTCGTAGAGCAGCTTCAGGAACTTGTAGCCCCTATGCTTGTGCAGATCGATGGGATTCCAGTAGGTTCCGGGCTCCAGGAGCTGGTTCGAGTCGCCAGCGGTGGAAAGCGCATCTCCATCGTCGGATATTATCTCTTCTTCCAAGGCGGGGATAAAGCGAAGCTGCTTGGTGTGGACGTTTCGCTGCTGGTGCCGCGAGCGGAGCAGCTGGTATCGCTTGTTGCTGAACAGCGTGCGGATGGGACAGAACTGAAGCTCCTGCTCTGTAAACAACAGAGCTGGCAGCTTGTGTTTCTTGTGCTTGTGGCAGGGTCCTATGGGCGTGGCCGGCTCCGTGGTGGCAGCGACGGCAGCTACAGCCTTGGGTCTTGGAGGTAACAGAGTCCGAAGCAGGGCAGCGGGCAGTGGTTGTATGTCATCCAAATCGCTGGCCCCCTGACGCACCTCTGTGGGCCCATAGTCGTAGTACAAGCAGACATCTCCGGCCATCTTGGGCGAAGATGGGAAGGCCAAGAAGCCTAGCTTTAGATGCACCGCCTTATCCTTTCGGCTGAGATCCAGCCCCGTACTCATCACGGCCAGGCGGCGTCCTTGCTGGGTCAGCGTGGACTTCTCATAGAGCCAAATGTTGAGGTTCTGCGGCATCGTTCGCTCCAGCAGCACAGCGATGCTCTCGTTCATGTACAGATGAAGATCATCCTCCAGGCGGTAGCTCCTGGTCTGGCCCACATAGAGCTCGTCCAGGTAGAGCTTCAGAAAGTAGCTGCGGTTGCGACGCTTGGACAGCTGCTCGCTGGCTGGCAGGAAGAGCTTCGCAGCTGCCTCGTCCGCATACAGACGCACTAAATCAACTAACGGTTCCTCGGGATCCTTGAAGGCACGATCGTAGTCCTTCTGGAGGCTGGCCATTAGCTTTTCGAAGTTCGGCTTGCGTGGCGGCTTCGGTGGGGATGCGCCATCGACCATCGATTCGCCCCACTGACGCCGTCGGCAGTAGAAGAGCTCCAACTGCTCGCGATAGACCTCAGCGAGATCGTCCTCGAACTGCTGTTTCCAGTCCGAGTAGGCGGACTCCAGGTTGGGATGATGGCCTACATGCAGTTTCAGCTGAAAGCGGGTGCATTGGAAGTCCTGCTGGCTGCGGAGCGCCTTCAGTTTGGCCCATGCGCGGAGCAGGCGTAGGGAGAGATTGCGCTCGGCCGTGGATTCCAAATAGTAACGTTGTCGCAACTTTTGCGTGAGGCGCAGCTGACGCTGAATCTCGTCGGTCAGCTCGGGCCGTGCAGAGAGGACGAGCTTGGCACCCACTTGGCGGGCTATGTCCAGCTCCTCCTTCAGCTTCCGGCATACCTGTCGGTTACGATTTTCAGTATACTGATCGAAGAGATCTTCCAGCTGCTGCGCCATTCGGTGCTCTGTCAGAAGCAGGGGATGCGCAGTAAAGCGGAGTTGCTTAAACGTCAACGTGAGGCAGCGACGTGTAGGTATGCCCATGAACTGGTTGATCGGTGCTGGGGCAAGGAAAATGCCTTGAAACTCCTTATGGCAGACAGTGCGGTACAGGCGGCTGTCCGTCACAAATTGGGAACGACTTTCATCACACAGCTCCGATACTAGTTCGGAGCTTAATTTGCTGCCATCGCCTTTCGCCTCTTCCTGGAAGCGGTTCAGCATGCGTATTTGCGAGGGCCTCGGATTGCAGTCACTCAGATGCAGTTGATAGTGCACGGCATTGGCGGGCCTATACAGCAGGCTGTCGTCATAATAGTGCATCTGTTTGTGGACACCTGGCCAGACCAGCGGCGGCTCCTGGAGCTCAATATCTATGTATGTTTGGGCCGGGGAATCGATTGTCTCTGTGGCCGCCTCGCCGTCAATGGAATTGTCCTCATCCCCCTCCTCCTCCGGTGTTGTTTCCTGGACAGGTATCTCCTTCTCTCTGACCGCCGCATCGTCTGCGCCGTGAAAGAACTGCAGGCTCCGTGCCTCCAATTCGAGTTCTTGGCTGCCGCAATCTTCGTACTTGGTTTCTTTCAGCAATGACTCGACCTCCTGCTCACATCTTCGATATGCCCGTGTGGTTTGCGTTTTTCGCTTCTTTTTGCCGCGCCTTGGTGGAGAAGGCGTCTCCATAATTGATAATTGATGTGTTTACAATTAATTCCAGAAAAATTTAAAGTTAAAGGATTGTTTTGACAATTGAATGGTTGCTAACGGCAACTGGTCATCGATTGAGTTATCGATAGAAAATAGAGATGAGACTCTGTTAATCGAGTTTCCAAAATTCTAAAGGATATTGTTGATATAAAAATCTGCTTAAAAAAAAAATAAATGCACGATCAAGGTTTTGTTTTCGTTTTCTTTTTGCTTTTTACATACAAATACATTGCAAATCTACTTTTGGGCATATTATGGTTGTGCTTGTTAACTGCTTAGTAAAATAATTTGAATAAGGTCTAGTTGTTCGCAAACGGGTTTCTTATTGGCTTGGGGACGTTACTTTGGACTTAGAATAAACGTGTAAATGTATTTTGTATGTATGGGCAAACGTGTTCCGCTTGGTTTGATTACAGGAGACGCGCTACTTGGCCAGATAATAAGGAGCCCTGGTATGGGCCAGGGCGTAGACGCGCCTCGGACACGCAAGTGTGAGACGACAGATTCACTTCGAAATGGGGCAAACGACGAAAAGTGTTGTGGGGGTCGTCTACTCTAGAAGAGTGATTTCTTCCTTGACTAAAAATTCAACAACTTCCTCATCGACCTCTTCGGTTTCCAAGTTATCTGTGTCCATATCTGAAAAAAGAAAAGTATTTCATAAAAGACAACGAAACGGAGATGCAAACTTTGTCCAAAACTTACGTCCTCGCAGCATGACGCGACGACTCTTCTGTTCCTTCCATTCGCCAATGCGCTTGTTGCGATACTCCATGAAGGTCTCGCGCAGTTGGGAACGCTTCTCGAGCAACTCCTTGGAGGCGCGGGTGAGTCGCAGGCGATCCTTCTGCTCGAAGGCGGGATAGTACTTCTTCAAGTTCTTCTTGATATCCTTCTGCTTGTCCTCGCTGAGGAGGGTCGGAGGCCTGGGACGCCAAAGGAACTGCACAAAGTTCTTCAGAATGGTGCGCTTGATGATGCGCCCCTGGAACGTGTACATGTTGAAGCCGGTATCCTCCTTGACCTTCCAGGAAGAGACGCCAGTGACCACATACCGGCCAGTGGGATCCCACTCAACCTCAGAGGCACGGAAATGATCAGGCGACGCACTGATGATGTAGTCATTGGTCGAATCGACAAACTCAAAGGTGCCCATGGTCAGATTGGCCATCACTATGAACTGCCCTCGTGGTGACCAGAACAGATGCGTACAAGACTTCTTCTCCAGCCGCTTGACCAGGCTCGGCTTCACGCCCTTGTTAACCTCGTAGAAGCTCACATTGGCGGAGTTGGGCTCTCCGTGGATAATAGAGAACTTGTTGCCGATGGGCTCCCAGGCAAAGGCCAGAATGAGCTCGCGAATCTCCACCGAATCGACTGGGACCTCCTTCTCCCGCATGTGGAAGATCTCAAAGTTGTAGAACATGCCCAGGAACTTGACGTCCAGCTCCTTCTTGTCCTTCTTCAACTTGGAATAGCGATCTACTTTGACGCACAGATAGTCGCCGGACTTCTGCCAGTGGAGCTTGCAATCGGCCACATGGAATAGGTTTTTGTTGCGAGTCTCCCGCTTCTTGGGTATCTCCATTAAGGTGACGCGGGCAGGTATTTGATTCTGCTCCTCCACCCAGTAGGCAATCACATTGTCCGTGGGCGACCAGGAGAATCCTCGGATGCCAGGAATCTTGATGGATTTCAGATCCAGCAGATAGAAGGAGGGTGTTTCATAGATGTGGATCGAGTTGTCGCCCATCCTGGCCACATACTTGTCGTCGTGCGACCAACGGAACATAGACAGGACCGACATGCCGTCGGCCACAAACGAGCGCTTCTCAGCGCCAGTGCGTATGTCCCAAATGATAATCTTCTGACCTGTCGGGGTGGGGCCGTAGGTTACCAAATAGTTTTCGCAGGGCGAGAACTCTACAAACTGTGTTCCAGTGTGGGGGAACTTCTGGATCTTCTGGAAACTGCTGCCGCCCCAAATGGCCACGCCGGGCTTGTGGAACGTCACCACATAGGTGCCCAGGGGCGACCACTTGACAAAGGTGTCCGTGAACCGTTCGCGGGTCTCCAGCTCGTTGGGCTCGGGCAGAACATTCTGCCAGAAGCCAACCTGAACGCAGTTCTGGGAAGTTTCCGCTGCCACACAGTATTGGTCATACGCATCGGGGTCATTGATGAAGTTGTACAGATCGTTTTGCACCTTGAAGGACTGCACAGTTGGTGGTTCCCATTTCTCCGGGATGTTCTCGTACCTCGAAACGAAAAAAAACCACTTAATTTGTGGGCCATTGAGTAAGAAAATATGTTCTTACTTCTGGAAATCCGTAAACAAATTCACAGCAAACGTATGATTCTTATCCAGCCGATGGTTGTTCAGCTTCTTGACGGCTTCCTCCGCCTGGCCGGCGTGCTTGTACTCCATGAACGCATAGCCCTTCGTCTTGCCCTCCTCGTCGACAGGATAAACAACATTCACAATATCGCCGCAGTGCGAGAAGAGCTTGTTGATGACCGATTTCAATTTTTCCAAACGCACCGGCTCCACCTTAGGGATATTGTCCACCACGACAACGCTCTCGACACCGTCGGCCTCGGAGGGCCGCTGCGCCAGCATGTCACCGAGCAGATCTGCAATACATTATATGAATTATAGTGTTGTGTTGCTCATGAGTGAGTGAACAAAAAAAGAGTTGTTCATCTGGCAGCTTTTGCTCATATTTGCGTTTACTTCACACTTTTTGTATTACCGGCAAAGCTCTTTACTCTTTCAAAAATTCAGTATGTCGCTAATTCGAAAGTATATTGAAATTTGGAACCATCTGTGCATGAATAGTGAACAACTGAGTGAGCAAGTGAGCAACTGAGCAAGTGAGCAACTGAGGAAGTGAGTAACTGAGCAATCTAAGAGAGCAAGTGAGCAATATGAGTGAGTTGACTCACTTACTAAAAAAGAACAAGTGAACATGTTCACCAAAATGAGCAATGTTTACCCAACACTAATGAATTATTTATATTTTCGCACATTCATCACATTGAGGTTAGTTTTCCGCGTGTGCTGCGCTGGCAGGCCCGGAGCCGGAACTTGTAATTACCATCATCGCTAATATTGTCCACGAAATTGGGCGGATCTTCGAAATTGGGCTCCTCGTTGTAGTCACTGTCGTTCGCATCGCCACCGGAATGGTCTTCACTCTTCTTTTTAGCCATTTTCAACGATCTATTTGCAAATTTTTCGTCATCAAACACAAACGCACGAAGTGAAAAGAGCCTAGGGATGGGTTTTTACATGCATTTTGATGTACAATCGATATATGTTATTGCTGATATTTTGTTGGGCGGCGAATCTATTGGATATTTGGATATGGATATATTTGTGGAATATATTATCAACGGAACTACTTTTCTGGATTCAGTCGAGCCTTTTTTTCGCTTCTGTTGTTCAAGTTGTTTGCGAGATTTTTCGTATCGATGTACAGGATCGATATATATATATATTCTTTTAATATAACTGTAAACTGAAATTCAACAAAAATACCACAAAAAATGAATATTGTCAATGTGACCGTAAACGGGAAAAATAAACAGTTTCAATACGATGTTGATTCGATTACAGATTATAATAAAATTGTCATTGTTAGGTTATTTTAGTATTATAACCCTACATTTTTATTTACTATTAACGTTGTACGAAATATCGTAAGTATCGATATGAATTATCATCCGATAGTTCTAGTTCTGCGAACTAGAACTATGAGAGAACGAGTGATCGGAGCTGGGGTTCAATGAGCACTTTTGGCGGTATCGACAAGACGAGGAGGTTGAAAAGAATTAAGTAAAAATAAAATCATAAAAAGCACGAAACATCCGTGGATCTTTTGCGTCAATATCATTCATATTTTGAATTCAAAGCAACAGTCGGATGTCGGTTTTAATATTGATATTTTAAAAATATAGCCATGTTACCGCCAAATATTTGTCAATTATCGCATAAAACTACCGATATTTTGTTCAAGCTAACCCTGTGCATCGAGAAGTAGAATAAAATGTCACGGAGATATGTACAACTGATCTAACGACGTGAAACAACAGAAAAATAGAGTCCTGACCTCAAAATCGTTTCCGGTGATAGTATAATTAATTATAATAATTAATAGTTTACCAGTCAAAGGAAATATCACCCACAAACATATTATATATCGATATATTGATGTACATCAATGTATATTTATCATCTCTAACCTTAACCCTTCGAATCGGCGCTATCGCGCGTCGCGGCGCAATAAAACTTGGAAAATTTGTGTAAATTGTGTTACAACGCCCATAAAATAACTATTATCAATAAGTCGCGTGAGCAGCATCAGCAAATGCCACTGGACGGGCCGTAGGAGTGGCGGGGCAGAACATGATTGTTTGGAAATTTCGTTTTTGTTGCTTGTTGTTCTATGATTGTGTCTGCCTTGGTGTGTGAGTGTGGGTGCCTGCGAGTAGTCAAACAAAAGTATTAAGCAAAAGTTACATATTTTGCAAAACGTTAATTTCGCCTCGTTTCGAAAGGAAAATCGCCCCCGCTCTTGCACCAGAGCTCGGTCAAGTTGCAACCTACGCAAAATGAAAATCAGAAACAAAAAGAAAAACAGTACAAGAAAAGGCGACGCTGCAGCAAACAATTAAATTAACCATTGATGGAAAATCTGTAAAAATATGTAGCTATAGTGCAATATTTTTGCATGAATGTATGTATATGTGTATGTAAATGTGAAATATGTAAAGGCAGCAACAGCAAGCATCATCAGCACCAGCAGCATAGGCGAAAATCTTTATATACACACATGGAGAAATCGCCCAAAAACTTTCTGCGCAAGCCAGCCCTGAGTGGGCAGGCGAGAGCGAGAGAGAGATATGGAGATGGTGGCAGAGGCAGAGGCAGAGGCGGATGGATACAGAGCATAGCGAGTGTGTGGGAGAGCGAGCTGTGCTCCAGTCAAAGAGAGAAAGGGAGAAAGAGAGAGAGAGCCCCAACCTTGATGGAAATGTATGAATGAATTTTCACTTTTGCCAATTTTATGTTAATTATAGTCAGCGCTCAGGGAAGACAGCACAAGCACATAGCATGTCAGACAATAATGATCAGAAAAGTGTTGGACTAGTTTTCTGCGAGGTTTTTCCCTTATCTTCAGCTGCTCGTCTCTCAAATTCCTTCCACACAGACTCCAGAGACCAGCTTTTGTTGGTCGCTCTCCTCTCAATTTTCGATGCCTGTTACATCTTTTGTTGCTTGGAAATATCCCCTCTCCGTGCGTGCTTCTGTGTGTGTGTGTGTGTGTGTGTGAAGTTTTCCAATGTGCCTGTCTACACGCCCACATAAGTGGCCCTGCTTGTGTATTTGGGAAAGTAGAAGTGATTCCGCAGTTGGCGCTGTTGGCTGGTGCTTTCTCGCTGCCCTCGTCGAAGCCTAATAAATATCAGTTTATTAATTTGTAATGTTCTTTCAGTGTATAAACCTCAACTAAACAGTTCTAACAACAAGTGTGCCAAAATCTAAACGAAAAAAGTTAAAGAAAAATAGAACAATTGATTGCAAAAACCCCAATAGGAGAAGAAGTGCTCCCCGTTTTTCCCCATCCCGTCTGCCGTGGCTGCTGTTGTTTTTGGTTTTCTTTTATTTTTGGAAGTTTGTGCAGCAGCAGCTCTGAATGTCTTTATGCTTTAATCATGGTGTATTTTGCCACCAACAACAACAACACCAACACAATACGCTGCTATATTAAAATCTTTCTGATTACGAACCATGACAGAAGGACATGAAAGGTAAGTGTTCCCATATACCATACATACCCATACATATTTTACAGTTCCATAGCATCATCTGCCCTGCCCCCTCATCCCCCTATCCTCAAGAGATGGCCATTCACAGTTAAGTCGAGATTCCAGTGCTGCCAGACTGTTGGCAGGCGCAGGCTTGAGCCGAGCCTGATGCGTCGTCTCCAATTGTATCCAATTAATTGCTGCAATTGAACGAAATTCGTAATGGAAACGCTTCTTAGTTGCAGTTTTCCCTCAATGAACAAGACACGGCACGGCATCCACATGAATGGACTGTGTGGTGTGTGTGTGTGTGTGATTCATTGTCTGCCTGGGCTGCTTGCTGCTTGGTGCTTGGTGCTTTCTGGTCCGCCGGACAAGTCTCCACATAGTCTGTCTGTCGCCACATTTAATGAATGAAATGGAACGCCCCCGGACTACTGGCAATGGCATGTGCGGTGGTTTCCCTGTCGTATTATTGTCTTTTGCTTGCCACAGTTTAAAGTATTGTCGGCGATATCCGCAGATGATGTCATTGTGTCTGCTTATTATTGCTCTTTTATTGTGTTTCTTAAGTACACATTTTCGTTGCGGGAAAGAAGCCTGCGCAACAAAAACTATACGATACATCACACCCAAGGCTCCAGCTAGTTTCATTCATATCTTTCTTGCCTTCTATTCCCGTTGCTACAGTAGACAGAATTAATTTGCAACGTTGCCTCTCCACACATGCATACATAGATGTACATATATCTTTTGCTGTTTCTAGTAGTATTTACCATGGAGCACCCTGTATGGGTATTACATTTCAAACGGAAACAGTATTCGAATTTAAAAGTATTTTTTGCATTGGAAATAGACTGCCATTTGAATAATGTAACGACAACGGTATCGGTGTCGGAGGAGCAGCACAGAGCACCTATGACCGACGACAACCACGCGACAACAACACCATGCAAATTGATGCTGACGCAGTTGTTGTTGTCTGTCGAACAACTATTTAGCTGTAAACTGTATTGTGTATTGTGTATTGGTGTATTGGAAGGTTCTATTATTGTCGTCGAGCTATGAGACTGAGACTGACTGAGTGGGTGGTCAAAGCACACAAACATACTGGCCAACTGCCCCCCCTTCCCCGCAACTCGAATACATGCACACACGCACACTTGCGTCGTTGTTCATTCATCTTTAGCTGCTCCTGCTGCAGCCCTGTACCTGTGTGTGTGTGCGCCGTTGTGTGGGTGTCGACGCAGTAAACGCAGTTGGCAACACTGTTCGGGACAAGCTTTTTTGCTTGGAAATGAACTAAAATAGATGTTTATTAATGCAAATTTGGAATAGACTATGAAAATGGTGAATAGAATTGCATCTTGTCCAATTTATTTCGACTAGAACATTTGTGGGCGACAACCCCCGCAGCCTCAATGCGCACACACACACGCATGCAACTGGAGCTGCCCCCACATTCTGTGTCTATCTCGCTTGCTCTATTTTCTACGCATGCGCCAACTAGAGGGGAGAGCTTCCAAATATTGATGGACTTGTAGTTTCAGCTTGAGGCAGGCTCTTCTACATGGGTGTGCGTATGTGTGTACATGTCTGCCTGCATACGTACATATCTATGTATTTTATGGGCTTGGGTGGGGGGAGTTTTAACTGTTTTTTCGCTACACCCTTGGTGGCAACTCCTATTATGTATTTTTCAGGGCTTTCTTTCGTTCGAAGAATTCGTTTCTGTGCTGCTATGCAACACTGGCTGCAGCCCAATTCATTCACACTCTCGGGCATCCTTGGGTCTGCTGACGTCGTTGCCCGCCTCCGCATTACCATGGGAGTGCAGTCTGAATGAAAGCTACTGCACTGCCAGCCAGTCCTTGACATGTCCCTGGGTGCCGTGACGTCCACTCTATTCCGGGGACTCTATTCAATTCATTCTGTAGAACTAACGAAACTAGGACAAGTATGTGTATGCATGGCGACACATCAACGCGCGCACAGACACGAAAACGAACACACACACAAACACTCAGGAGCTGAAACTTCGTTGAAGCTTTTTTCATTGAGTAACTCCAGAAGTAGAACTCGATTCGATTCAACAACAAAATGGATTCAAACTTGTGCGCAGGTCGCTGGACGGGGTTTTGTCGGCCCCTTCCGTTGGAGTCATTCATAAGACTCGAATTGGAGTTGGTGCTGGTGCTGGTGCTGCGAATGAATGCTGAGAATAAATCTCAATTCCAAACCGGAAGCCTTAATATGTACATGCATGCATGCCTGGACCGTAACCATAACAAGAACCAGTACGCCCCAATCCACTATCGAATATTGTTTTGCACTTTAGCTACCCTTAATTTACACTCTTTTGCATCCCGCCGTTGCTTTTCTCTTCTCAGCTCTGCTCTGCTCTGTGCAGTTTATTTTTAAACCGAAGGACTTGCAGTTATTTTTAGTTTCCGTGGGCTCTAGTTGGTCTCTTTTTTTTCGGTGCTCATGAGTTTGCTCTTGCCCTTGCCCTTGCCCTTTCCCTTGTCCTTGTCCATGCCCATGTCCATTGATGAATCAGTCCTGCAAGCAGGTGCGCCGTCTCGCTTTGGCTTCCTTTGCTGGCCGAAAAATTCAATTAGCCGAATTAGAGACACTTTTAGGTCATCATCCATACAGTCAGGGATATATGCAGATATAGAGGCAGCCTTGAGGGTCTGCTGGACAACATTCGTTGCCAGACATTGGTGGCTACCACAATGGCTACGGTTTCGTACACCAAATTGAGCTTGAAGCGCAGGTCCAGCAGGTAGAATATCCATAATTATGGGATCTTTCCATTTGTATGTTTTAATGATTGGATTTAACTAACTAATATTCTTCTTCTTTTCTTCTTGTATCTTTTTGCAGCGAATTCTTAGTTACAGTACGCGCACAGGTAATGACCAGAGACGAGAGTACCGAGGGCTGGCTACCGCTGGCCGGGGGTGGTCTGGCCAATGTGTCCATACGGAAACGGGCTAGACTATCCCCACTGGCATCGGGTCATGACTACATCATCTATGGGCAGAGGATCTCCGATCAAAGTGTGAGTACTCTCGAGCACACTGAAATAATCGAAGGATCTCAAAATTTAAATCATTTTTCTCTTCACTGCAGGTCATCTTGAGCTGTATCATCAATCGTGATCTAAAGTATTACAAAGTAATGCCAACATTTCATCATTGGCGCGCCGGCAAGCAGCGCAACGGCCTTACATTTCAAACGGCCGCCGATGCGCGAGCCTTCGATAAGGGTGTGCTGCGCGCCTATAATGAACTAATTGATGGTAAAATCCAGTCCCTCGACACTGAGCCGGACACACTTGTAGTTGCATGCCTCAACCGACACACGCCATGCCACGCTCCCGCCTCTCTGCTTTCTATCACGCTATCTTATGCTCTCTGAAATCCTAATTTAAACTTAAGCTTTGCCTGCGATTCCTATGCCTTTTCCCCTCTTTACCTCTGCTTTCGAATTTGCTTTCGAATTTGCTTTCGTTTACTAATATATAACGTTTTTTCGTATGTCTTATGCTCTATTTTTTGCCAAACAAACAAACCAAAATTTGTAAAACAACACACAAATCATTGGAATTTGATCGATTTGTTTCAAAAACCAAAACAAATCGACAATCTAATCATTTAAATGTCTCATTCAAACGAATTGGTAAGTGTTTAATGAGGCTATACTCGAAATTATTTTAAATATTTGCTTCATTCACGGATATACATATGTAGATAAATAGGTCCCCACTCTTGGGGACCTGTCTGTCAATTTGCTAGCTTCTTAATTTCCAGATCTCTCTATGCTCTATGCTCTATGCTCTCTCTATCTCAACTATTATCTTCTTCTACATATAAACTGAAATTTTCACCTAAAAATGCTTCAACTAATCGTTGCTTTATGCCAATATACTCGTATAAGATACATATGTGCTTGTGGTTGTTTTTGGATTTGGATTTTTTGGCATCTGCTAAAGTTTTTTTGTTTCGTTTAGGACTGGCCAAATCGAATCCCACTATTATATGCCCACCATTGACCAAATATGATTCGGTTGGTGAAGATGATGTATTCATGACCCTGGATTTACCTGTGGAGAGCGAGAGTTTACAAAAGATACATTCAAGCCCCGAGGGCAGCGAGAAAAGTCACAGTACGTACTTCCCCGTCAATATTCCGCTGACGCGGTCTGCCATTTCGAGGCGAGTGCTAAACCTTCCATTCGCAGAGAGCAAGGACAGCTACAGCAACAATTCCGATTCGGAGAAGCTGCCAGCGGCACCAATCCACTACATATCCACGGACAAGACATCAACCACAACCACGACCCAGGATGGACCACCGTCGTCTGCTGCACCGGCACCGGGCGCCGCCCAGATTGCGGCCAGCGAGAATTACTCGTATGTGACGCTGACAGCGGTCCACCACGACTACAACTATCCAGTGGTGGACCAGCCAGTGGGGGCACAGGTGCTCAATGCACGCCGCGAGTCGATCAGTGCACTGAAAAAGCGCAACGCGTTGGAGGCGGCCCAGGCAATGGCGGCAGCCCAAACTGTAGGCACAGGCGGTGGCGGGAAGTCGCTGCAGAAGCAAAACGTATCGGAAATACTCAAGAAGGAGACGCGCTTGCGGTGTCGCTACTGTCACGAGCTGTACAGCGAAGAGTTCAATCGGCGCGGGGCCTGCGAATATGCCCCGGACACCTTTCGCGCCGGCTACGAGTGCATCTCGGGCATGGGCTGTGCCAGGTGCATGATCTATCACTGCATGAGCGATGCCGAGGGCGAGACGGCCCAGCATCCGTGCGAATGCAGCGCCACCGAGGCCGGTTGCACCAAGCGCTGGCTGGGCCTGGCGGTGCTCTCTCTGTTCGTGCCCTGCCTCTGGTGTTATCCGCCGCTGCGAGCCTGCCACTGGATGGGTATCCAGTGCGGTCTCTGCGGCGCCCAGCACAAACCGCATGTCTGACACTTGGAGGCCAGATTGCAGGGACAGTACGATGACGACCCCAGGCCCAGAAGCGAACTCCAGCACAAAAACCAGCAGCCGAACCACGCAAACCAAAGCAAAAACCAGCTAAACAACCAGCAGCACCACCACCGCTGTCAGACAGACGAGCAGACCAGAGACACCAAAAGTCAGACGCTGTGGCGCCCCAGGCCGCGCCAGTCCCAGCCCCAGGCGCACTCTCAATCGCAGCGCCACTTTTACAACTGGGAACTGTCGCACAGCCTGGGTGCCCCACAGCAGGAGCAGCAGCCGGCGTACCTGATGCAGCCGCGTACCAGCAAGGCGGCCCAAAACGACTACGGCCGCCTGCTGTTCTAAATGAGAAGTATCGCTTTTTGTGCGATTTTGGGAGTTGCGAATCTGGCGAATCCCTGTATACACTGTACTCCATTTGATTTGCCATAATTTATTGTACATACAATAGCAAGCGAATTGACGCATGTATTTTATATATTATATATATTTTGTAATTGTAATTGTAATTTATTATTAGTGCGCTCTCGCTTAATTATACTTTTGTAAAAACGGGCTATTCTTTTTAATTTACTTTAATCGTAATTGTATCATTTATATCGTATACCGTATCCGTATCGAATCGTGTTTTTTTCTACCATACAATACCTTAAGTTTTTTCATTTTAGTTTTAGTTGATTAGGGATTACAGGAACTCACATTTGTGCACAATTCGAGAACTTGGAGAACAGTATTAACGCCGAGGCAGCGGCAAAAACAAGGACTTACAAATATTTTGATTGGTGAATGAGACTTTCACAATGTCCATCGCTCAAATCGCACGATAAGCATGAAAAATTCAACCTGATGCGTCTTACACGACACGACACATTAACATAACCCGTTCTTAAACCCTTTCCACCATCTAAGCGGGAGTTACAAATTGTTTTTGACTCTGTGAAAAGACCCAACGCTCAATGCTCAACCCTCGTGTCCCCTGGCTGCTCGACTAAATGTTCACTTAAACAAGCCTTAAGTTGTATAAAAAAGCATTAACCCAATTGTTTGCCTTCGAAAAAGAATGATTTTGACTCTTTCTAGGGCTCATGAAGATTCAAAATATTTCTTTTGCTAAAAAACAAAAAATATGATTTCCAAAAGTTTATGTTGAAAACAAAAAACAGAATAAAACAAACCCAAATCAATGAAAAATGAGTATGGGAACACGAGAACCGCAGCATTGAACTATGTGAAATCTTTTGAAATCTAATATTAATAGTTGTAGAACGAAAAACAATTTGTAATTTTGAAGGAAACGCTGAGCGCTTTTGTGCCGTTTATAAAATGGCCAAAAGCAAAGGCATTTTGTGGAAAGGCTGGACGAACGGACGCACACTAACATAACAACATAAACGATAAACAATTGTAAGTGTTTTCAACAACAAAAACAACAAGAATTGAGGAAACTCTTTATGCAGCTATATATGTAAATGTATAATATGATAAGAAGAAAACTTAATTTATTTCTTACTATATAAATATTGTTGTACTAAGTCAGTGACGAAAAACAAAAGAGAACTTCATACAAAAAACAAAAAACTATTTGAATGGAAAAACAAAACAAAACAAAAAACGCATATTTATTCAAAAAAAATAAGCAAAGGTTGTGCAAAAAATCACATTAAAGAAAAGCAACAGAATATTATATTAAAACAAAAACAAAGAAATTAATCTATAAATGGAAAATTGTAAGTATGTATGTATGTATCCATGTATGTACAACATTTAAAACGTTTACGAAACCTATGTGTGAAAACTTTGAAAAATTTAAAATATTTACGCAACTTGACGAAACGAAAGGAAAACTAAAAAAACTAATAACTTAAAGGAAATATACAAAACACAGAACAAGAAGTACAAACTGTTGAATATATATACTTTACGATTACCTTACCTTGTGTACATATACTGTAATTTACTTCCAAAATTGGTAACCTCTGAATGTTATTGCTGGCCACCAATACTCTCCAAAACTCTTTCAATACTTACACAAATCTGTATGTAGCTCAACCGAAACGAACTGATCGACAGATCGATCATAGCAGGTGTCAACTGTTGCAAACACACACACAATTTATTCAATCATTATCTCATATCGAGATTGAATGCCCTTTGCCAACTTCTCTGTATTTGAAGTTGAATTAAACAGATGCCATGCCGCGCCCACTACCACCACAACCACAACCACCACCACCCCGCTATTTCAGAATTCATCGACGACGTTTGCCCAATTATCCGCATATACATGCATACTCATATTTTAAAAAAGAACGAATCTATGAAGGGATGGTATGGCGAAGAGAAAGTCAAAGTAAAATAAACGATATATTTATTCATGTAAATGTATTTGAAAATGTGAACAAATCAAGAAAAATACCAACAAATAAAACACAATTTAATAAACAATGTAAAATAAACGTTGGTGTTTTTTATCTGGTGAGTTTGGGGGATCATAGGGCTTTGCCTGTTCATTCAATATCTCCAAACAGATCTAACACCACTAAACCATTATACTCATAATTCCAGAAAAAGGAGAACAAACCATAGGAATGGACGAACTAATGCGGCTGTCGGCACAGTCCGCGAAGAGCCGGTCCACCTTCACCATGAACTTTACCAAGTGGGTTATCTTGCTCTTCCACATCATATCCTTAAAAGCTATTAACCGGAGCCTCCGCCAGTCCTAGGTTCAACGAGGATGCATTCAGCAACGAGGATACACCGAGTTCCGCAGAGTGCAAGAATCGGTCGCTCATCGAGTTTGGTTACAATTTCGAGGATGTGCAGGGCTGGTCGAAGATGAAACAGTGGCCCAAGGATAAATTGGCCACCATTCTGCAGTACACGGTGGAGTTGCACCTGAAGACAACCCTCGTGATTAAAATTAGGAACTCGTACTTCAACTGTCACTTGCCGGTGCTGCAGGTGTACTCGCAGTTCTTCATGGAGCTGGAAGAGATACCGATGATGGTGACGCTGCCTGAGGATCTGGTAACGCCGAAGGCTTTTATGATCATTTACAAGTGGATGCTCACCGCTGAGCCCTATTTGGATCGCACGCACATTGTCGAATTGTTCATTGCGGCGTCTTACCTGAGGATCAAACAACTTCTAGCCCATTGCTGGATTTGTTTTGACGATGTTCAATGTTTCAATGAGGTCACGGCGTGCATTCTGTATGTAGAGACGCGGTACCACCCGTCCCTGGATATTGTCCGCAATGTGATGCTCACGCGTATACAAAAGTTTGTCCTCATCTTTGCGGCCACAAGGGATTTTTTGGAACTACCACACAATCACTTGATTTACTTGCTCAGCTCGAGCAGCATCGCTTTGAATACGGAATGTGAGGTTAGCCTGGAAATCTGAACACTTTTACAAGTATATATCTAAGAAACATATATTTCCTTGCTCCCACTGCAGGTGCTCTATATGGTGGTGCGTTGGATGAGTCACGACTGGAGCACTCGGCGTGCGTACGCCCTGAAGATTGTGGAATGCATTCGATTCAATTGTATGCCACTCTGGTATATGCTTTTCGTGCGCCGCGAAGAAACCCATGAGCTGCTGTTGCAGTTTTTGAACCTCAACGAAGTCAACGGGAAGATGACTGAGGCCATCACCAACATCACATCTTCCATGTACGACGACCAGATCTTTGGGACCAATTCGACTCATAAGGACACTCCGCATGAGCGCAAGTGGATTCACGACCAATCCTGTGATTATCATCATCTGATTGGATGTCCCAATAGCCTTGAGATCCGATACGAGCACTTTCAGGCCTACATGTGGAAGCTGCAGCAAAAGCCGGTTGATCATTGGACCACTTTTAAGTCCGTTGAATTTAATACTGTCGGACCTTGTCACTGCATGAGGTAGATTTTTTAGTGTTTCTAAATAGTTTAAAATAAAACGGTATTTACAGTACTAAAATGCTTACAGTGCTGCCAGACCCACTAAAACAGCAGCTGTTTCGTTTTTGAATCGATACTTTGCATCTATTTTTTTAATGGTTTTTTTGTTTTAACATTATTTTAGACACAATCAACAAAAAGGAGTACGCAAACTTAGCCAGTCGACTATAAAATTGATTCATTATTCGGATGAAATTATGTGTTCAGGGCTGAGGGTTCTTTTTATCTAATAATATTCGACGGAATATCAAAAACGAGGAATGTAGAACTTGAATCCGTCAGTATACTTATATATAGACGGTATATTTTGGTATATTTCTGACGGTATATTTTAGCGATAAATCCGCGTCACACTCAACATATGTTTATCTGTTTTTTGTTTGACTTATTGCATGGAAAAACTGGAAGCTCTTAAAAAATCCTCAATGCGGCCACGCAGTAATATTCTAGATCGGCCGCTCTCCAAGGGAAAAACAGAGGTCTCCCTAAGCATTGTGGCTATGCTCTTCAGCGAGATTGTCCAGTACTCCCAGAGTCGTGTCTTCACAGTGCCCGAACTACAGACCAGGTGCGCGTAGCTGCCACTCTAGTCTACTCCTACTTAATGCATCAGCTAATGTGGATATGTTTGCAGGCTCCACGACCTCGGCCAGGATGTGGGGACCCGCATTATCGACTTGTACTTTGTGCGCGAGCGGAGCTCCAAGAGAGAGACTAAGCTGACACAAATGCTGCTCTTCGTCAAGACGACAGTGTGGAAGAATCTGTTTGGCAAGGAGGCGGAGAAGCTGGAACATGCCAACGATGATGAGCGCACCTATTACATTATAGAGAAGGAGCCGCTGGTGAACACATTCATAAGTGTGCCCAAAGACAAGAGCTCCTTAAACTGTGCCAACTTTACGGCTGGAATTGTGGAGGCTGTGCTTACAAACTGCGGATTTGTAAGGGAAACCAATGATGAATAGACTTTCTCACTAATTTGATCATTATTATAGCCCTGCAAGGTCACCGCCCACTGGCACAAGGGCACCACCTACATGGTCAAGTTTGAGGACTTTGTCATAGCACGCGACAAGCAAATGGAGGAGAAATAGTCGTAGCACCCAACAAACTTATAAATATAAACAATTACATTTAGTTAACAATAGATTTTGTGTTTTGTTTAGTTTCACTACAAATCCGACATCACCAGAGAAATTACTTAAATAAACTTGAACTGGCGATCCTTGTAGGCCACCTGCCCGGTTCGGTATTTCTCCTCGCGACCATCGCGTTCGCTCTTTAGGGCCCAAGCGTAAATGGCAATGGGCAGTACCACGGCAAAGAGACCCGTGCGGAAAGACTTTCCGGTTGGCTTGAAGTGCTCGTAGTTGGACACACGCATAGCCTGGAAGCGGGCTAGGCCGGCATCGAACTGCAAAACGAGGAAATTAATATTTATCCCAGCCTGATGACATAATCATTGAAAGGAGATTGGTTTTTACATACCACAGTGCCGCCTTCGCCTGTGGCATGGCGGAAGGGATTCGAGCTCTGTTTCAAATACTCATTGCGCAGTTTTAGAGTATGATCATGCTTGCGGCGGATAAATGCCTCCTCTTCCTTGGTTAAAACCATTTTATTTGCAAACTAAAATTTTAGCTGCAACAGCTGTGACTGCGGATTTATCGCTAAATATACCGTCCGACCCTTAGAAATATACCAAATAAACAGTTTAATTTTAAAAATATACCGCAAATATACTGACGAATTCAAGTTCGATATTCCGTGGAATATTATTTGCTAGATAGAACATGCCCTCATAATTTTACATTTTCTACAAGATGAACTACTTTTAAGTATTTGTATGTATTGTATTTTGACTAAATCACGGTTTACAAGTTGTCAACCGGTTAAAGGAGGTCCTTACCCGATTCAAGTTCGCTTTTCGATGTTATCGAAACCTTGACTACTTAACCATCACTAGATAGACAGCGAGTTTCGATATATCGATCTGAATTTGATAACGATAAAATCATTTGCCAAAATCAAACAGGAAATAGCACCATAAAATCCTCTATTAATAAAGCCGACTTTATTGATTGTTTTAAGTAGCATAAGAGAGGAGAGAGGACATAGATAGATGATTGAATGTAGCACATTGGTCTGATATCGATTATGAGTAGTGCGACTTTCGGCTTTTTGTCCGGGCTTAAAAAATCTTCATACATCAATTTGTCTGGACAGTTTTCGCAATGTTTTTAGGTGAAATGCAAGCACTTCTGAAATATTTTATAATTGAATGATGAATGGCACCACTTACCTTAATTTCATCGGCCTCCATTAAGTGAGTGCTATTGAAAGGACAGCGAACCATCTTGGAGCCAGCATGATTCCTTTCGCAGCGCTGCAGGTGTACGGCCATGCGAATTCGACGGATGGTATGACTCGCATCGAATGGACAAATCAACATTTCATCTTTGTTTCTCGATATTTTCAAAATGTTCGTTTTACGCTTTAGTTCCTTTCACAATGAAATAGCAATCGCAATTTTTCTCAATGCTGTGACATTGGCTTGAAATTGAAATCGATATAAATTTGTTGATTTTCTAAATATATATTGCTAAGACGTCTTTAACCAAAAGAAGTCGGACATGTGTGTATATTTACATATGTATATGGACCAGCGGCCCTAAACAGAAAATAGATTTAAACTTTGGTTGTTCCTGGTTGGCGCTTTCCAAAAGTACCTAATCACTATATCGATAAGCTAACGTCTATGCGCCGGCCTCATCACATTCTCCCGCCCTCCCCCACTGCGCATGTCCAGCAAAGTGCGCAGATCGCGTGACTAACCTGCTGGTGCTTTAAGCCGCAATTTGCACTTGCCATGGATTTATCCAACCCGGTTACTATAAATGTACTTATGTGTACACCTACAGGTCTGGTAGGTTGTCAGTCTACTTTGTTATTATTTTTTAGTTTCTCGTCCTTGCCGCAAAGTCTGCTGCTTCGTTGGTGGTTTTCCACCCCCGCCAATACAGGGTTATACATATATCCATACACAGACTCACTACCCCCGTTGCCCTGTCTACCACACTCTCCACCATGGCGCATGTCCTGTAAAGTTTTCTGCGCATATGTATCTCTTGTACGCCGACTATGTGCCATTTTCTGGTTAAAAAAAAGGAAATATTTATATCCCAGTAGGAGGCACTTGCAGGCAGAAGGAGCCTGACATCCTATTTTATTGGACTGTCCGTAGGGATAGAGGCTCAAAAGGTGCACAAATCAATGAGAAAGCCATCTATATACATAGTGCGCATGACAATTGGAGTTGAGGGAGAGAGTGATTGCACTGCGCATGTGGCTGCTTCGTTGGGTGGTAATGCACTTGGCTTAGCCTCTTCTCTGGCCCGTGCCCGGGGGTGTGGAGGGTTGTTAGGGGTTGCTTTCGATGGTTGCCCGCGGAGTTGCGCAGTGGCTTACCTTTCGTTTTCACTGGCAGACGCTTTGCAGTGGCGAACGGACCTGGACACGACGACAGAGCAGAGGGAGGCAGAGCCTCGATTGAATTAGTTTACAGACGCTGAGGAAATATTGATTTTCTGTTGCTAAAAGTGCATTTAAATTTTCAATTTGTTAAACAGCCCCAGCATGAGTCTCAAGTCCAGTGCCCGAATCAAGAAGCGCCGCTCGGACGCGGCCGCCGCTACCTTTTCAACTGGAGCTGCTGCTGCAACCGGGAATGGAAGTGGAAGTGGGAATGGTAGTGGAAGTGGCAATGCGAATGGCAGTGGCAGTGGCAACAGTCATGGTAATGGGAATGGAAATGGCAGTACCGTCCCCCCAACAAGTAACTACAACTGCAACCAGAGCCTGTGCAGCTCCGAAAAGCACAAGAAGCACAGCTACGCGGGACGCAATCCCAACTTTGATACGGACGAGACGAAGCTGCTGATTCAGCTGTGGGGCGATCCCAAGCTGCAGCGCACCCTCATCACCACGCACAAGAAGCACGCTGTGATCTGCCAACTGGCGGCCAAGATGCAAGAGTACGGCTACCACCGGTCCCCGGAGGAGATAACCACTCGGATCAAGAATCTCAAGTGCTTCTACAATCGCCTTAAGAAGGACAAGGAGTGCGGCGCCACCTCCGATTCGGAGCCCAGCTGGAAGCATTTCGCCGAAATGGATGCCATCATGACGCGGCCCATCTTCAGTGTACGGCCCAATGAGGTGCCAGCCCCATCGCTGAAATATCAACTGGAGCAGGCCCTGGAGGAGCATGCGGAGCAGCGCAGCCGGCGGCTGGCCAACGGCGAGGAGTTGTCCGAGAGCGATAACGAGGAGGACGACATGTTGCTCTCCTCTCTGGTGTCCAAAGGCAAGGAAGACACGCCCCGTAAGGAAGTGGAGGCCGCCTGCCTTGGGGTGGACACAGATTTGAATGAGCAGACCCTTGATGCCATCGCCTCCAAGCGACGCAAACGCTCAACCGAGCCGGATGTGGATATCGGTCAGTCGGTCTTGGCCTCCCCTAGCATCAAGACTGAGCCGGGCCATGAGCCAGGACCTGCTCCCGTTGCTGCACCGGTGGAGTCCGAACAGGAGGACGACGACGACGACGACGATTGCATGCTGCTGCCCCAGACCAAGGAGGAGCCCATCGATGTGGATGCTGGCGATGATTCACCCAGCGAGAAGTCTCCTAGTCCCGTCATGTCCACTCTGGCGAATATTTTGCAGCGGCCGAGGAACCCAGGCAATCTCATGTCGTACGCGACAGGCAATGTCATCATCTCAGCGAGCGGCACCACTTCGACCAGTTGCTCGGTGCCCATTCAAAGCACTAGCACACTTTGCAGCAATGCGGGCATGCTGCAGCCGGGCAAGATCTCCTTGGTGCCCACCAATTTCCTGATGCAGTCCAAGCTGCCAGCCACTGTGGGACCTAGTCCCGTGGCAGCCAACGGATCTGCTCCACAGCTACAGCTGCTGCAGAGCGCCATCAACCAGGGAGCCCGTTTGATGATTAGCGGATCGGCCTCTGCACCGGCACAGCCAAGCAATGCCGGGCTGGTGGCCACTGCTCCCGGCGGTGTTAAGTTTGTCCTAGTGAATACCGAGCAGGCCAAGGCAGCGGCAGCCGTGGCTGCTGTGGGGAAATCAGCAGCAACGCTACCACTGGCCACGGCCCAGGCTCAGGCCATAGCACAGCAGCAGCAGCAGCAACACCAACAACAGCAACACCAACAACAGCAGCAGCAACAACAGAAACTGCAACAGCAAAACCTCCAGCAGGAGCAACAGCTGCAGCAGCGCCAGCAGCGACAGAAGGAAAAGAGAATTCAACAGGAGAAGGACGAGAACCGCCGAGAGAGGCAGAGAGAGGAATCGCAGTCCAGGCGACACATGACAAGTCAGTATAAAATAATTCCATCCAACTCCATTCAGCTATTTATAAACCTACCATCCACCATTACAGCTATGAGAATCCTACTCCGGCAGCTGCTTAATTCCCAGAACGAGGCGAATGAGATCCAGCATAATCGCCTGTCACTGGAGCGCGAGCGTCTGGACTGGGAGCGGTCGATGGGGGATCGCCTGCTGTCGTTGCTCCCAAACCTGGTGCAGCCTGCCCCAGTGGCTACTCCATCAACTACTGCCCAGCGCCTGCAGCCGCCTAAGCTGCTGTTCACCACAGCTCTGCCCATGGGCAATGGTACCGTCACCATGCCACATATACTCACAACCAATTCCTTGCCAAAGGTGATTACGGCCCCATCCTCCACGCCAGTCAACTGCAGTACCAGCAGCAGCAGCACTGCCATCGTCGGGGGAGGCCCGGCACCAAAACCTGCAGCGGACGGTGATGTTCAACTAGTCACGCCAAAGCAGGAGAAGGAGGTCTAATTGATATAGTAAGAGCGATCTCTGACTTTAAGAAACGATGATATTCCATTAAAAGTCCATATCTCATCTTAAATGTAGTTTATTCTAACAATAAGACTTCTATATAATAAAGCTTGAACTAAATACTGATTCGAACGCCAGGAGCTGCTACTTCAGGTGTCCTAGCGTATGTTGAGACGTTCCATATCGCGGATCTCCATTATATCTGTTTTGAGGCGCTGCTTGACAATCTCGCGCCAAATGGCCTCACGATCCCGATTGTCCGTCACACCCATGCGCTGCAGCGAGGTGTCCGTAATGCGTAGCAGAGCTCGCCCAGTGATGTCGTGCTGGAATGTAAAAAGATACAAGATCAGTAGGAAGTTATTTTAACGCGGAGGTGCTACAGAGAGAAAGAGAATATGAACAAGGAAAACCTTGGTAAGTCTCAGGAAGCACTTTTTACCTGGACGAATAGCTGGTCGTATTGCGAGTATTCGCCACAGTGGCGACGATACCATTTCAGCACGTCGCTTACCGTCCACTGGTAAACGGCCTTGGGACGCGTAGTCTTCGTCCGCGTTTTGTTTTGAGTGGAATTGATTGTTTCTTCGGCTGGCATTGTTTAATTTATTGAATTTGATTGGAACAGCTGTTCGAGTGTGATGGCGTTTTCCAGTACTTCACACGCGATAGTTTGCGATATTTTTATAAAGATACATCGATAGTATATTTTCAACATTGCGATAACACTTATCGAAGTCGGGCCAACTCTAATCGTGACTGGCGCTTAATAACAACGACGAAAAGGTGAAAAAAGTCAGAATAAAACACCTAGTACGCATTAAATACTGAATATACATATAATACACAAAGAGAAAAAGGAATACGTATAGTGCTGTAGTTGTAACACAGTTTGCTGTTTGATTGCTTACAAAATTTTGTCGTAAAGTCGAGCGTTATCCATATTCAAAGTCGCAAAATGGCCGGAGCTACACTTTTCGAGCGTGCACAGGCCTTGTCCAGTGTGAATCGCGAAGAGGACAGCTCACTGCTGAATAAAATAGTGCGGGATCAGGAAGGTGCTGAGAACGATGAAGAACGCATACGCATCAAGGAGCAGGGCATCATGCAGCAGGGTGAGCTCTACAAACAGGAGGGGAAGGCAAAAGAGTTGGCCGACCTCATCAAAGTGACGCGTCCGTTCTTGAGCTCGATTAGCAAGGCCAAGGCAGCGAAACTGGTGCGCTCATTGGTAGACATGTTCCTCGACATGGATGCGGGCACTGGAATTGAGGTGAGTCTTGGGTTTCTCTATTAGCAAAACATTGCCTTTACACAAGATCCCATTTACCCAAAGGTGCAACTTTGCAAAGACTGCATTGAGTGGGCCAAGCAGGAGAAGCGGACCTTTCTGCGGCAATCTCTGGAGGCCCGTCTGATTGCTTTGTACTTCGACACCGCTTTGTACACAGAGGCTCTGGCATTAGGCTCGCAACTGCTAAAGGAGCTCAAAAAGTTGGACGACAAGAATTTGCTGGTGGAAGTTCAGCTGCTAGAGAGCAAAACCTACCATGCATTGAGTAATCTGCCCAAGGCCAGAGCTGCCCTCACCTCGGCTCGGACCACGGCCAATGCCATCTACTGTCCCCCCAAGGTACAGGGTGCCCTCGATCTCCAGTCTGGCATTCTGCATGCGGCCGATGAGCGTGACTTCAAAACCGCCTTCTCCTATTTCTATGAAGCCTTCGAAGGCTTCGACAGCGTTGACAGCGTCAAGGCCCTGACCTCTTTAAAGTACATGTTGCTGTGCAAGATTATGCTGGGACACTCGGATGATGTAAATCAGATTGTCAGCGGCAAGCTGGTAAGTAAATTGAGTTGAAATAATTAAGAATAATCGTTAAATAAATGTTCTTCTGTAAACCAGGCCATTACCTATTCGGGCCGCGATGTGGATGCCATGAAAGCGGTAGCAGAAGCCTCACACAAACGCTCCCTCGCCGACTTCCAAAACGCCCTCAAGGAGTACAAAAAGGAACTGGCCGAGGATGTGATTGTGCAGGCGCATTTGGGAACGCTCTATGACACCATGCTGGAGCAGAATCTGTGCCGCATCATTGAGCCCTATTCCCGTGTGCAGGTTGCCCACGTCGCTGAGAGCATTCATCTGCCCAAGGCGCAGGTGGAGAAGAAGTTGTCTCAAATGATACTCGACAAGAAGTTCAGTGGCATTCTCGATCAGGGAGAAGGTGTACTGATTGTGTTCGAGGAGACGGCCGTGGACAAGACCTACGAGCGTGTGCTGGCGACCATTCAGAGCATGGGCAAGGTGGTGGACACACTCTATCAGAAGGCCAAGAAGCTTTCGTAAACTGGCTGGTAGTGGAGGAGACATTATTCAAATTCAACATGATATCAGCATAACTAGCAGACATTTCATAGTTTCTTTTGGCTTTCTTTTTCTGTTACAACAAATTAACAATTCTCATGCCGATTCCAAGCCAAACAACTTTTTAGTTTCTGCGCAAACAATATAAATCAATCAATTGGCAAAAATAGCAACAGCAAACCCCAACCCCAACCTCAACCAGAACACAAAGCGGAAACCATTATCTAACATAAGACAAATTATTAATCATTTTATGGAATCGAATTGTTTGCGCGCGTGCGGTATACTAAGCAAAAATATTCAATTAACTACTTAATAAAACAAATCTAACAGGCAGCTCGATAAATATGTAAAGTCAATTTCCAATCGGTTAGATGAGGGTGTATTTCGATCCTGATCGTTCTACTAGGCCTCATAGGGATCTACGTACTCGCACTATTTTGTAATGTTGATTCCTTTGATGGTCCTTGCTTCAATCAGGCCTCCCATTGTTCTCGTTGGAGATCAACCATTTTAAATATTTTAAAACAATTTAAAATTTTATTAATTTAAGAAATAAATATTTGAATAATGTTGAAGGCAGCCCTAACCACGGAAGTGATGGGTAAGACCCAGACCAGCGCCAAAGTCCGTCCTCTGATTGGCGAATGGGCCACTCATCCACTTGTTGGCTGATCCAGACAGGTCCAAGTGCGTATTCCGATCGGCCGAGGACCAGAGGTTGGCTCGTGCCTCGGCCCCCAGCTGACGACCAATGCCGGGGAAATTGCTGTGCGTCAGGCTGGCGCCATGACCTTTGACGTGTGAGTAATCTAGGGCGGCGCCATTGCGTTGGAACTCGAAGCCATTGGCCAGCTTGTTCTGCGAGGCGAAGGCCTTGGCATCGAGATTGTGTACGCCGTTGTTGAAGAGATTGGCATGCACCTCCTGCTGGAAGACGTCCTTCACGCCGGGAGTGTGGGTCCTGGTTAGAGAGGCACCATGTCCGTGGCTGTATAGAATGAGAGAATTTCGTTTAGTCACTTTTCTACTAATACGTTCTTCTTCCGATTGACTTACTTGTTGTAGGCCACAGTTCCACCTGTGGTGACTGGACCCGATTTCGTGTTGCCGGCGGCAAAGACCTGACCCACCACATTGTGATCGGGATTGCCAATGCCTTTGGTCAGATCAAGGCGGGCATCAGAGCCCCCAGCCGGATTGGAGGCCAACGAACCTCCGAGAACCTGACGGCGGGCACGCATGAGACGTGGTGGTGGTGACGGAGGTGGATAGTAGGGCAAGGTCTGATAATACTGAGGCACAGCCTCTGCTATGGCTGCCAGGGCAACGATTGCCACGATGAAAATGCTTCCCTTCTGCATGTTGTCTTGTATTGGCTTTGGAACGAACGAACGCTGACTGATGCCTGATCGCGGCTCACCTTTCGCTTTTATAGCGAAAAGTTTTTCCAAACGTAAAAGCAAACCCCTGGCGCGAGTGGGGAATCACTCGTCTTGTGATTCACAAGACTCATCTGCCTCCATCTGTCTTATCAGCTAGAAATTCCCCGCCTCAGGTCTCTTTGGTGATTTACTTTTACATATTATTTCTGTGTGGCCTGTTCTGACCTCTCCACGCTACACCTCCTCCTTCCTGGTCGCATCATCGACGCCACTTGTTGCTCCTTTTGTGTCGATCTCAGCCCCCAGGCCCTTTGGCCGACTTGACAGCTTCAAGTGACTGCCTTTGTGGGCTTAATGGAGGAGAAGTGCTTTATCTTGCGCACGACAGATTCTGACAGTTATAAGCGATATCATAACACATTCCTCAATTGATGTCCCGTTTTATCAATATATAGGAGCTCTTATCGCAGGCGATGGGTGGTGGTGGGTGGTGTTTCATAATGAGTGAAAGAGAGTCGTAGGACGCGTACTCGCTTGAGTGAAGTTTCGGCCAAGTCCTAATTGAATTCTGTGCGCAGGAGCAGGCTGAAAGGATGCCAGCCGAGAGCGCGGCGTGTGAAACTTTGGCGCCTTGGATGTCAACGAAAAGTTTGCACTGAGAAAAATTCCCTTGATTAATGGGAGATATACAAACGGAGTATACAAAGTGGAATAGTTGGGAATAGTTTGTTAAGTGTTTTTAGCATAAAAAGTCACGTTTATTTTGTCTCTTCTTAGAAATGAGGATTTTGTTTGCTGATAGCCTGATAATTATTAATTGATCTTAAAATTCCTAGAGTGTATACGTATTACGAGTAGAAAAGTCTAGTAAATCCATAATGATCTTACATTCAATTGTGATTTGCTTTGATGCCTCAGACGTGGCCCTTTGAGGGTCTGAGCATCCACAGGCCCGGCTCTTATCAGCGCCTTTTGGGAGATAACGCACAGAAATCCCCTAGAAATTTGTTTGTACTTCTTTATTATAATTTTTTGTTTATTTTTATTTTACAAAAATTTGTATATTTCGGGAGACAATTTATTCAAACAAAACAAATGTTTGGTTGGGTTTTTCCCCTCTTGAGATTAGCGGCATACCATCAAGCCGACCGAATTGGGGGACTCATGGCAGCGACAGCGGGCTGGATTAGTCCCAAACGATCGGCGATGTGCAGTGCCTCGCGGCGCACTCGGATGGGGCGTGGATGGGAGGTGGGCCGTGGATTGCTGGGGCGCGGCTTTCCAGGAGTGGCAGCGGCCAGGGCCCAAATGCAGGCGAGCAGCAGGAAAACGAGACTGAACTTCATTTTGGCAGGTCCGAACAGATCGAACTGAATGCCGATCGATGGAAATGCTTCACTTTATATAGCGCTGCTGGGCGCCTCCGCGACGGGGATTCTACAAGTTTATCAGCGCAAATCGTCTCATATTGCGACAATGTCAATGATGTAGACGAGATAGTGGTCTGGTAAGTGATTCCCATCAGTAATCATCTCGATCGATGTACGATGTACCGTTTCTTTAGTTCTCTGAAGCGGTTTTCCAACAGGTACATCCAGGTCTTTTTTAAATACAACTAATTTTGGCGCCTAGCTGTCACTTTCACTTGGGTGTTCTCTCTCTCTCTCTTTCAAATTCTCTCTGTTTGAGGTCCTTCCTGTGTGGAACACCAGCCGCGTCAAATCTCATTAGACGGAGCAGACACATACACACACGCACGCACCAGAGACCGAAAACGAAACGAAACGCGCTTGAGCGAGCTTTTCCGCTTTGAGCGCAACATTTTCTTTTTGGGGGCTCTTTTGGAAAATTCTTGGGCAGCTCGTCAAACGTTCGTGTAGAGGCCAGACGCGAGGAAAACTCTGCTTATCGATTACGCACGTAACACACATTTTCCCCTCAACCGAAAGGCCAGTGTCGTCGTCGTGCAAAAGTTACAAACAATTAAAAACAGTATTTTGGGTGTGTGTAATCCTATGATATTTACTTGAATTAAAGATTTAAAGTTTACATAATTATCTGTGGAACAAGGCTCGTCTCAAGTGTCTCTGTCTCTGGCTTTGGCCTTCAAAGAAGTGTGTGAAAAAATATATTGTGTATGTACGAGTATATAGACAGAGATACATCCTCACGTGTGTGCCATAGAAAATGGATTACAGATTTAGAATATCGCCAGATCCCTTGTAAATTGTTGTACAAGTTACCAAGGACTTTTAATCTACGCAATACTCCTTAACATATTTAAAAAAACTGCTTTTTCTGATTACTGTTTTGAATCTACAAAGCTTTCGACTTGGGATTTTAAGGCTTTAATTTCATCACATTATGTATGTTTCAAAGGCCCTTTTCTTTATAAATACATACATATTTAGATGTATGTATGTATGAATGGTACATAGAGCAACAACAAGTCTGTTCTATATATGGATGGTGGCAGATACATATGTATGTATGTATGTATATACAGACACCATTCACCCACATTTGCAGCGTGCCAAGTGAACGAAAAAAATTGAATAGAAATTACTCATTCGCTCATGTCGCAGGAAAAGCTCAAAGCTAATGCAATCCACTCAACTGAATTGAGCTCTCTCTTGGCAGAGGGAGAGCGCGGTTTGTTTAGCTCTCTCCGAGTCTCAACCTGTGCTTGCACGATGTGTTTTGCACCGACAAGACTAGAGGAGAGGGAAATATTCAAGGCACTATGGTGATTAAATGGTTCTGGAAATAGAGGAAAAACAAGCACGTTTTCCTTATTAAATGGCTGACTTTAAATGAGTCTGCCAGAATGCCCACATTTTCCCATTTAAAATATGACCTGGTGGAAAAACCTATCGTGTAGCTGCAGGTTCAGCCATTCTCCGAGTCTTTTGCTCGCATTTGAAGCGGAAGGAGAAGCGAAAAGAGAAAGGCGAAAAGCGAAAGAGTGGGAGAAATGTGAAAAGGAAGCAGCTGACAATTGTAATTACAGACATCTTCTGCATACAAAGGACAAAGGAAGTCGGTAGGACATGAGCTATTTCCGTTTTGGGTTCCTCTAATCCCAAATTGGAGAGACCATAATTGCACTGCTTAACAAAACAAAGAAGAGTGTCGGGAATGGCTCACAGGATAGATCCTGTATCTCTTTGAGTCTAATTGTCTATCTGTGAATGTTTAATCTGCACACCATGCCCCCTATTTTGCCCACCGGTGTACTTTAGTATGGGAAAAGGATGCTCTCTTTGATCTGTGGGGGCTAGCGGGAGGAGCAGGGTTCGGCAAAGAGACAAAACGTTTGACATCCTCCTCTATTGTATTCTGTATTCCACAGCTGCCGAATGATAATGAAAGTGATGATGAGACTGTAAGTGGGGGAAAAAAAGCAAAGAACGAACCCACTGGGACGAAGGAAGTGGAACCGAGAGCCAAATAACCAAGAGAGAGCACTGAAGGAAAGCGGTTGAAGGGGAGGAAAGAGCGAGGGCTATACCAAGGAACTAAACACCACAATGAATCCCTACAATGCTGGAGGAGGAGGCGGAGCTGCACCCAATCCCTTTGGGGCGCCATCAGCGGCAGCACCTGGCTATGGCCAGCAGGGTGCGGGCTACGGCTATGAGCAGCAGTCAACAGGTGGCTACGACCAGGGCAACTACGGGGTGGAGCAGCAGGCAGCTGGATACGGTCCCGCAGGGGCCAGGCCTCGCGTGGATGTGGAGGCGACCGGCGAGGTGGATCCCAATTTGTAAGTAACCCCCCCACAGAGCGGCTCCGCGAGATACTGAACAAGATACTTTCCCCATTTGCAGATATCCGGAGGCCAAGGAATCAACGCACAAAATACGCGGCCACTCGGACATTCTGGAAATGTTCTTCGGGGCGAGCACCGAACGGGAGTTGATACCGGTTAAGAGCTTCTACTTTTTCTTCTACGCGGCCTTCGGCTCGCTCTTCCCGCTGATGGGCGTCTACTTCAAGCAGATGGGCATGAATCCGGGCCAGTGCGGCATCCTGGTGGGCATGCGGCCGTTCGTCGAGTTCCTGTCGGCCCCCTTCTGGGGATCCTACGCAGATCGCTGTCGCCAGGGCAAGAAGCTGCTGCTGGGCTCGCTGGCCTGCTGGGTGCTCTTCACCATTCCGCTGAGCTTCATCCGGCCGGAGGCCATCAACTGCATCGAGCGCCGGAATGCCACGGACTTTGTCCTGACCTACACGCGTACCAAGCGCGATCTCTCGGCCATGTACGACTGGGATCAGGGTAGGTAGATCTACATCTTTCCTGCCAAATGTATTTCGTTCTCTAGTTCTAGTGATCTCTAGTTTCCTGCAATATCAGAGCATAATATTAGTACTTTGATAATATCGAATGATTTTCCACAGATCAGGGCACTATGCCCGCGGAGGAGGCCCTGGAGGAGGCCGAGGCCGCTCACAGCCGGAGCAAGAGATCCCTGCTGTTGCCCAGAATCGATGCGGGCATCTCGCCGGTGCACATCAACTTTGTGAGCAACTACGACGACAAGTACCATCGCGACTATGTGACGCCCATCTTCAGTTCCATGGTCTACAGGACGCCGGTGGGGACAGAGACAGGAAGAGACAATCTGCCACGATGATTACTGACCTCTTGATCTTCGCTTCTTTTAGGATATCCAAAAGGCCTTCTTTCTGCTGCTGCTGGTGATCCTCATTGGGGAGTTCTTCAGTGCCCCGGCCATCACTCTGGCGGACTCGGCGGTGATAACGCTGCTGGGCGAGGATGCGGACAAGTATGGACACCAGCGCATGTTCGGCTCGCTGGGCTGGGGCATCTCCATGTTCCTGGTGGGCATTGCCCTCGACCACTCTACCTCGTTCTCCAACCATCCCTGCGGTGCGGGCAACAAGGAGAAGAACTACAACATCTGCTTCTCCATCTTCTCGGTGCTGATGACCTGCGCCATCATCTCGGCCTCGAAGATCACCTTCAAGTACGATCCGCTGGACGAGCAGCAGCAGCAGGCCTCCGCACAGTTTGTGGACCCCAGCAAGAAGGCCGCCGAGGATGAGTCGATGAACCAGCTGGCCGCTCAGCTCAATCTACCATCACTGGCAGTGGGTAGCGGCAGCGCCGCCTCAGGGGGCGCCAGTAGTTTCCCGGCCGGCGGCCATCAGCCACAGCCGCACATTGGGGCCGAGTCCAAGGTGTTCGCGCAGACGGCCAAGGAGCTGCCCGAGTGGATGACGGTGCTCACGCACTTCAAGGACGTGAAGACGGCCTCGTTTCTGTTCGTTGCCTGGTTCATGGGCTTCGGGATCGGCCTGATCTTCACCTTTCTGTTCTGGCACCTGCAGGACTATGGCGGCACGCCCACCCTCTTCGGTGTGGCGTCCGTGATCAATCACGTGTCCGAGATCTTTGCCTACTTCTTCAGCTTCCGTCTGATCACCCAGATCGGCCACGTCAAGGTCCTTTGCCTGGGCCTGATCGGCAATGTCCTGCGATTCCTGTACATCTCGTACCTGACCAATCCCTGGATGGTGCTCCCCTTCGAGCTGATGCAGGGCATCACCCATGCCGCCGTCTGGGCTGCCTGCTGCTCGTACATTGCCCACAACACGCCCAAGCACCTGCGTGCCTCCGGCCAGGGCGTGCTCCAGGGCATCCACCATGGGCTCGGTCGCGGCTGTGGCGCCATTATTGGGGGAATGTTCGTCACCTACTACGGTACTACTGCTACCTTCCGTTGGTATGGTATTGCCTGCCTCCTGGTGCTCGGCCTCTTTATTTTCGTCAACTTCTATCGCAAGGAGCAGGGCTTCATCTCAGACATACCCGTCACCGAGGATCCGCATCAGGTGAGTTTACCCAATGCCAATGAGCTACCAATCCGCTAATCTTGTCTTGCCTCCAGGTGGCCGAAGAAACCTCGCATCTGGCGCCGCATGGGGTGCCCAGCAATCCCATACCACGGGCCCTCTCCAACTCCCGTCTGAACGAGATGAATCCCAATGGCGGACCCTACGGCACCTATCAGACCACTGGCGGCAATCTGGACATTCCCGGCGCCAATCCGCACAATCCATTCGCGCAGTAAGGACACACAGTACAGTGCAGTCCCCCCAGTACAGTCACAGTCACTCATGTAATCCGAAAATGAATGAACGAAAGAACAACAACAAATATAACCGCAAACATATCTTGGACATTGGCCTGCAATATAAATTGCATAACGCATAACGCTTTATTTTGATTTGTTGTGCAATCAATATACGATCTGCAAATAGCATAGAATACAATATACAACAAAAACCACACATACACATATATTTTATATAGGAAATACCATATAGGCAGGGCAGGAAGGGAAGCATCCACATCGGGTATAAATATGGATATTGTACGACTAAACGGTGGGCGGTTACGGTTGCAAACATTTCCGATTGGTAATTCAATAGTTTCTTTAAAAAATACAAATATTTAGGTACATTTTCCTGTAGTTTTGATGTATTTCTTAGTTAAAATATAGAATATATTCTATAATACTTAATTTATAATGACACCGTGATTGCAGTTGATAAAACAGATGAAATTTTGAAAGAATTTTCTCATAGCTGCTGGCAATACAAATACATAAGTAATACAATACTATACAAAATATATAGAAACAGCTCTGTGCAATCTATAATATTTATAGGCCTGTTATATTTCATTTGCAACGCACTGGAAGCTCTAGCCGCCACCAGCCAGTGCAACCTTTTTGTTGGGCGATCACCAATCAAATCACGCATGAAATCACCAATCAAATCACTCATAAAATCACACATAAAGTACCTATAAATCGTGTAACACAAACAAACAAAACGAGAGTAGGAAACACTTAAATAACCAAAATTAAAATCATAGCTCCATAAAGGAATATTTACTAATTAAACGAAAGAAAGCATTAAACACAACTAAAACTAAAAAAAAGGCAACTAAAACGAATAACCAAAGTAGAAAAACAAAAGTGAAGAAGTGAAGGAGACCCAAGGATATTGTAACGAATGATATTATGAAAATCCGCCTCATTGCAATCAACTGTTGAATATTTTAATTTTTACACACAACAAGATATAGGAACAAAAATGATAGACAAGAATGTTGAGGAGACAGACGTACATATTTTCAAATACCTACGAAAGCAACCAGAATGCAAAAGATAATTATATGAAATATACATATATATATACATATATATAGTATATGGAAGTTGATGCACCAAAATCGAAGAGGAAACTACACTGTATCTGTACCTAGGAGATATTTTTACTGATTTCATCTATAGCTATCTATATAAATACTGTATACATAAAAGATATTGTTATTTTCGAGTTATGATTATTACATTATAAAGATACCTATGCTAGTTCTTGTGTACAGCACCAGATTTTCGGGTAAATGAACTTTAGTATTATGCATACTGTACAATGGCACTCGCGTTATGTTTGTTGAGCTAAACCTCTTTCTATATACATAGATACGATATACTATACTATACTATACTATATAATTAAAAATATATACATACCGATCCCCAAAATCGAACCGAACAAACACAAGAAATCATGTAACTACGAGTATGTATTTATGTATGTTTAATAAACGTTTAACAACCGAGTGAAGAAAATAAGTCACAGAAAACAACAGCCAAATCGGACACCTATTGTCTTACCTTTCCCCAGCTGTGTTTACTCGAACTGAAAGACTCTTCTTCCTTTCCAGACTCGTCGCCAGATTCCCCTACGAGTATAAATAAATCCGTAATCCCGTCGCACAGAACACTGACAATGCGCCACGCGTTGGGGATCGTGTTCTTGGGAGTCTGCTTGGCTGTTCAGGGAAATGGAACGGCCTCCTCACCACCCAAGCCCCCAGCAGCACCATCCATATCTCTTCCCGATTCACTTGGGCGAGCTCCAGCGCCATTCAGACCGGCTCCAAGACCCACTAGAAGACCCCCAGTTCCACTGAAACCAACGAGACGTTTACCAGTTAACCAAAGACCGACCCTTAGACGGACGACACCAAAACCAAGATCTCAACCAGTGCGCACAACCAGAAGATCCCCAGTAGCCACCACCACAAGACGGGCGATTCCCAGCATCAGAACGACAAGGTCTTCCACAACTGCCATACGGACAACGCGGACGTTTCTGATTTGGTCCCGAATGCCCACAAGACTCTTACCGACGCGACCGCACGTACGACCTACAATCCGACCCACCTTGAGGACCAGATCACCGATCCGTCCACGGGTGCCATCGGTTCCGAAAGTGCGTCCATCCCAGCCAACAACTCCAGCAAGGGCCCGATCTCCTCTGAAGTCCACAACAAGGCGTTTAGAATTCATATTCAAGGAACCGACAGTTGCGCCCTCAAGAGCTTCCACAAGCTCACTTGTTCCAGGAACAACGCGACCCACAAGGACTCTTGTATTTTTGTTCCCCGACCGAACACCCAGCACAGGCAATACCCCAAGGCCACCCACGCACCGTCCAACAACTGGCATTTCAAAAGGCAATCGATTGATTGGATAAGCTAATGAAAGCCAGTAGATGTTCTGGACTCAAGGGATATAAGGATATGTCATCTTAAAGCCTTCTTCGTGTAAATTTAGAACCATGCTTCGCTTCCAGAGTGGGAATTCTGGTATCTACATACATATATACTGGGTCATCACGCGATGTGGAATTCTTAGTAACTTTTCAAGCCCCGACACATGACTGTAACTTTTCATTTCATTCTCTTTTAAAAGTGGACTGGAAAAGTCATATAAATAAAAAATGAAGGAGATAAGTACATGCCTCAGGAAATACTGTGTATTCATCATCATCCTATATCCAAAGGACTCAATAAAAAAGATACTTACGATTCATTCTGGATCAATGGATGGTTTTTTCTGCAACCTGCACATGATGACGTGTGTATCCAAAGTGCCAGCATACCTCTGGTCCTACAACTAAGTGGTAGGTGGAAAAAAATAGTTGTGGCATTCCGGAAGCGCTTCAAGTTTGGCCAAGCTCATTCGTCTCTGCGATTTGTTGGCATTTCAACGGGCTGACGTGCTGGCCGGTTGGCCTCGAAGGGGGGCGGCTGTGGGATTGAGGGTGGGTGTGGGTGGGTGGTTCTGTTGGCACGGGGGGGGGGGGGGGCGTGGTGCATTGCCTGCTCATGCAATGATAAATGAAGTTTTAGTGGCTTTTGACCCATTTAATAAATTGTTAAAGTTGAAAAATGTGCAAGAATATTGCAAAGTTGCTCGCTCTCCCTATTCTTTCCCCTTCCCCTTCCCTGGATCTGCCCTCTACCCATTCATTTTTTTTTTTTGTATTTAGTTCCTTTTGTATTTATTTTGTTGCTACTGCTGCTGTTGCATTCTGAATTAGGGTTAATTTAAAAGTTGCCAGTGCTACACGGACTGACCCATCGCGTCGTTTCAAGTAGTAGTTGGGGGGCTGCAGTTGGGGGCAGGTTGCCCGGTTGGAAAGTTTCTCTCGCACACTTTTCATGCCCCACTTCCACAGAAGTTTGCTGAATTTTAAATAATTGTGTTAAATTGCATAACGTGTCCAGCAGACCTCTTTTCCCCACCCTGGAAAAACTTTAACTTGCTGCTTAATAAGTTAGAGGCAACCACGACGACGAGGACGAGGACGACAAGGACGAAGATGAGTCCGCAGTTAACGTTATTATTGTATATTATAACCATATTAAAATGAAAACTCGACTCGAAATTCCCTGACAATAAATAAGAAGGATATACAGGGCGGATGAATGGTGGTCTGCCACTGTGAATCCTCTCCAGCCATAATAAGCAGCATAAAAAAGGCTTGGGCAAGGGTCTATTAGAGTCCGGGGCAAGCAGCTCTTTGGTCCCCCACTCTATTTACCAAAAGAGAACGAAAAATGTGCGGTGCAGGGGCAAGTCATCCTCATGGACCCCACTCCATTGTCAGTCCTAGTCAAATGTACATAGGCTGCTACATACCTACATACAGATATACAGATATATAAAGCTAAATAAACAATTTTCTTTTATGCAAAAATAACAAGCGGCAACAATGCATTTTTGCATAAGAAAGCCGCAGCTGAAGTTGAAGTATGGCCCAGAGACAGGGGCGGGGGCGGGGGCGGGGGCGGGGGCGGGGGCGGAGAGAAGTCCTGCCAAGGAAGCGCCACCAAACGAAGGAATAGAAGAAGAAGAAGCAGAGGCAGAAGCCAACGCTATCTGATCTTTGTGTTGCACTGAACAAGCGCTCTGCCTGGGATTGCCATTTGATTGGAGGATTACAAAATGAGGTAGTGTATGGATTTTTGGGCTCCTTGGCTCCTTTAAAAATGAATAATAAACGGGATTCCTTTTGGAGATGCCAGCATATGCACTGTCCCTTAATTCTGCACAGCGTTCATAATCCTAAGTGCCCTGATAAACCCCTAACTCACCGACTAACGGTCCACAAGCAGACGGGAAACTAACTTCTGCGGACACACCAGAAAGGACCAAGTCGGAGAATATAGAAAATGAAACAGTGAAAAGTCTAGCAAGAGCTCTTTCGAATTATCTATTGCAGGTCGGAAAGACATACACCCTAAGGATGTGTTATTTAGGGATCAGAGGTACCTTGAATATCTATACTAAGTGATATTTGTCTCCCAGTCACAGATTTTGTGTGTATATGCTGTCCATCCATGGAGGTTCCACTGTAGTTGCATTTCGCAGGGCAAACGCACTCCTCCACCCATCTACAGTTTATTTTGCAACATTTGCAAGTGAAGCCACAATGAACATGCGGCGAGGGCGAGGGCACCGTTAAAGGAAGAAGAAGACCCAGACCCAGGGAAAAAGGAGAATAAGAGTACGCAGACTTGAGAGAAAAAGAGGAGAGAGAGAGAGAGAGAGAGAGTTTGAAGCAAGAAGCAGCCAGCAAAGTCGAAGACATTCAGCCGCAAAAAGTTGACGCTAGCATGTGCGGGTGCAACTATGTATCTCTCTAGAAAGGGTGAAAGAGAGGGAACTAGTGGTAAAAAGTGCTGAGCATAAATAAGACATTTGCGTGTGTAAGCAGCAACAACAAGGATGGCTTAAAATAACTCCAGCACTCAACATTAGTGGTACTCGTATTCCTGAGTAAAATTTTAATATTTCTTACCATCAGATCAAAGCGAATCCGGCTTCTGTGATGTTTTCCCTAAGGTGCTGCTAGGTGACAGGCATCCCAATGACCATTCCAATGATGTATAAAATGTAAAATATATACGTTGTGAGGAACCTTACTGGGAAAGGAGAAATAATACCCAAAATCCGCTAAATGAACAGCTCACCCATAGAACAAAAGCAGCAGCGGAATAAAGCAACAAGCAAAGGAGTGGACAACAGCAGAGAGCGAAGAGCAGCCGAACACCAACACCGAAACTCACGAACACGATGCATTAAGTGCTCAGCCACCCATACAGAGAGATCAGCGGCGAGCCCAAGCACCGATATGACTCTCTTTCGAAGAAGTACCGTTGAGCCGAAAAGACGACTTCGAACGCCAGCTTGGCGAGAACGAAGAGTCGAATTCTCGGTGCAGCGGCAGCAGAGGACCAGGACCGGGAGATCGAGGAGTGCAACGACAAACACACAGTCGACACAGACGCCACGTCGCGTCGTTGGACCCGCGAGTAAGCTGGCCGATGGCCAAGATTTGAAAGTGCCTAGATTAGGAGTGCGGTGGGATCAATCAGATAGGAGTAGACAGGGAAAAGTAGGCTTTCTGTTGTTACACGCTCCGCTCTGCTTGTTCCTGCATTCGGAGCATCAAACTCTTCTATGGGAATACCGCTATTGCAAATGTGCTTGCCAAACCCAAGAGGAAGAAAACAAAAACAGCAAGAAGGAGCCTGGTGTTAGCCTTCCTGGTAGGTGGAGGGATTCAGCAATAATTTACAAACTGCTTTGTTGCAACAAGCAAAATGTAATGCAAAATGCAAAGTCATCGCTCGCCCGTTGTCCTCGAGTGCTTATACCGCCCCCAACCCTCTCCAAATCTCTTTATGCTGCCTTCTGCGTCTCCTTCTCCACCCAACCACTCGTGTGGCCAATTGTTGTGATTTTTTTCTGTGCAATTCGTGTACATGCATTTATTTAAATTTCTTTGTCCTGCTGTCCAAGGTGTGTTAATATTAGGTGCGGCATTCCAGCGCTTGGAGAAGCTTGTTTACTCCCTGCCTCACCTTGTATTACTGCATCTTGCCCTTTGCTACCAATCCCCCCCCCCCCCCCCCCCCACCCGCGTTCTGCTCATTTTGCCAATGTATTCATTGTCTGTGAAATTGTTGTGTGTGTGTGTGTGTGCTTGTGGTTCCATGCCGTCGCATAATGTCTTTCTTAGCTGTCTCTACTTTCGCCATCCCATTCGTTTTCAATCTCCCTAAATCCCACACCCTCTAACCTATACCCTATGCCATTTCCCCATCCCCAATCCTGGTGAAGAATGCAGCTTGCGGTTTTTCACATGCGACAGCATTTAAGTGGCTGCCGTTTGTCTCTCGCGCTAGATTGCTTTGGATAAGTAGATATATACCTCTGATTCCGTATGGTAATAGATATGCACGATTATACATAGATATATGTATGTGTCCCAAGATTTACACAAATTTTAATGCGATTATAAATCGTCTTCTGTCATGATGCCAAGCAGCATCCTTTAGCCACTTTGGAATTGGCCTGGCATGCATTCAATGCGATTATATTTATAGATTTGTTAATCTATCGTGTGGCTAGTGGTGGAACAATCGAGGCTCTGAAGATCTCGGGCTCTCTGGCTCTGGATAAAGGGTAGAGCTTTATCACGATTTGAGGCTACCCTTAAAGTGGCACAAAGCACTCATGACAGCATCAACCACTGGCACAGTTTCCGGCTGCCATTCATTCAACACAACACCCCTTCCGCTTTGCTCGCCATTTTTGCCAATTTTCAATCTCGACCTGCCAGAATTGGTCCATGCGACGGTGAACTCCATTATCATTGTCATTAGGGGCCTTTTTGTGTCTGTGCCTATACCATATAGGCTTCCTGCGCATTCCGTTCCCTCAGCACGCACTTAGCTCTCTTATAGTTCCTGTTGCTGCCAACAACCTTTCACCTTTGCTGTTGTTGTTTTCTGTCTGCTGGTGCCCAAACAAAAAGAAAACAATTTTCATGCGTGCCTGGGAAAAATCAAAAGAAAGGGGCAGCGGGCACACGAGAACGGCGGAACAATGCCTATTTTAGTGAGATAAGAAAGCAAGCAGGAGCTCTTCAAAGCAATTTCCAAGTGGCCCCGAGAGTCAGGTTCAGGCCCAGGCGCAGGTCCTGCTCCAGGTGCAGGTAAAGAACCCGAGTCAGGTGTAGGCTAAGGCACAGGGACCCACCACTCAGTCATCGCTTAAGTGGGTGCCGTGAACTTTTCCGGGACGCTCGTTGTCTTTTAATACCCTTAGAGAGGATTTTGCTTGACGATGCGCTCAAAAGGATATTCCTTAAGGACTGAAAAATTGCGAAGACTGGATAGAATCACATATTGCGATCATTCCTATGGATGTTGGGGCTTCTTACTGGTGTAGCAGTAATAATATTTGATCAGAAATGTAATCTCAGAATCTGAGAACTTTTAACCAAAGGCTTCCATGGATAAGGACATTCTTATGTGTCTCAGTAGCAATAAGCAACCGATTGTAGAAAAGAAAACCAAACCAGCATCAGATTTAAGTGTCATTGGTGTCATTTAAGTGTCCCTATGTATATCACACTGCTCAACACAAAACAAGTACTCATGTGTGCTTCCTACATTTGTATATTTACCACGACCACACAACCAAAAAGACAAGGATCTGCGCTACAAGAAGTATTCGAAACTGAGGTTTCGTTGACACAAGATGACATCAGAGGTACATCGGCGATGGAAGCCCCGTAACCCGGTGTACGTTCTGGTTCTGGCATTACTAATGATGCCAGTCCTGGCTCAGCTGCCCGATAGAAACGAAGCGTTTGGTAGACGATATCCAAGACAAGACACAACCGCGGCGGCTGGTGGGGATGAGGCGGGTGGTGGTGATGAGGCGGATAATGGCACAGATGAGTCAGCCTGGTGGCGCCCGGGCTACGAGGGCGATGGCACGACGCACGAACAGCTTGGACAGCTGCACTGGCCTCCTATCGAGTACACAAAGTACAAGGGACGTCCCAACTACACCCGGGATTTTACCTCACCAACCACATCCCTGAATTTTGTCTACAACTTTACGAAAAGTCTCTTCCGGCTGGTGTTCACCGACGATCCGCCGCTGCCACAGAGTGAGTATCACCCACGAACTGACTCCACCATCCGATGCTTCAATTGGGCTCCTGTGCTATAGAATATATTATGGTGTTGGGCGATGACGTGCTGGCCCTGGGCCCCAAGGTGGAGCGGAACGATTGGACCGATCTGTTGGCTCGCTACTGGTTGCTGCTGTTCTTCGTGATATTCTTCATGGCCGGCATCATTCTCATCCCGTGTATTGGGTAAGTGAAGACTCATTCGCTATGAGGAAGATACGACATTTGGATCCTATTGCCATTTCCTGCAGTGTATGCTATTGCTGCCTCTGCTGCTGTCGACGGTGCAAGCAGGGATGTCCGACATGCACTGTCGCAAGGGACTTCAAGCGGCGCATCTGTTGCGGCATATGCCTAGCGATACTTATCTTGGGCCTATGGTGAGTCTTGGTCTGGGTCTGGGTCTGGATCTGAGTGTAATCGCCCTAGTAATGTGTTCGGAATGTCCGCAGCTTTGGCGTCTATATTGCGTTTGTTTCGAACAAGTTTTTGGATCGGGGATTTAATGATACTGCAATGACAATGCGGCGCGGCAGCGAGGACACTTGCTCCTTTCTGAAGGATGTGGCTAATCACCTCACGCATCTTTTTTTGAAAAACTTTATGGAATTGGAGACGCACATTATCGATGTATTGGAAAGTAAGTTCATTCAGAATTGCCATCTCTTTGTGCCTTGTTGCGCCCTTCGCATTTGACGCCTCCTTTCCCCCTTCTGTAGATGCGGATAAACACATCTTCCTTGACCTCGCGGATACTTCCGACAGCAATGCGCTGGCTGAATTAGAGCGCATCTTAGACAACATGCCAGAAGCTCTAATCATCATGCGTAATCTGGATAGGTTGGAGAAGGAATTACGCTTGTATGGGTCCCAATATCGAGACTGTAACTATGCAAATAACATGTTGGCCAACTCGAATTTATCCTCTCCTTTCAGGTCTTCGAGGAGTGAAACGAGACATTAACCATGCATGCGCCGTTTTATGCCAAAGAACCGACACCTGGTCTTTCAACCGCTATAACGAAATTCCGGAATTAGGCTATGCGAAATGCCTACACTTTGATCAGGTATTATCTTCTATTGAGAAATACGTGACACCCTACCGCTACTGACTACGTTTTTTGCAGATTCCCAATACAACTGTCTATGTGGAGGGTATCGAAACGATTATAAAAGAGAAATATTTTGAAATACCGAAGAGGGCCTTGGTTCGCCTGAAAGAAGTAAGTGACAAAATCCGGAAACAGATGGAACTCATCATCCCGCCATTGAAGCGAGATATCGGCAGGGGGCATGGTACCCTTTTTGGATATGCCTCAAAAATACGCAACATAATTGAGGCAGTGATCAGTGATATTCACCTCAATATCATGCGTTCCACAAAGACTTACGACGATGTCTACGAAAAGCTTGGCCAAGATCGCGATAATATTTACGAAATAACATGCATCTTAACCTTCATAGTAAGTAAACTTGCCCTTCCTTGGCCTCATACCTCGCTTATACGAGCAAAGTGCTTGCATTGCAGCTTATTATAATCCTGATATTGGCACTCTTGTGCGGCTGCATCGGGCCAAGTCGGACGGCAGCTGGTGGACTTGGATTCTGCAGCAAGTCAACGGGCGCCTCCTGTCTGCTAATGTGAGTGCGCTGCCTTTAGAGGTTTATCTCTATCGTTATCTTTTATGCTTGTGCATATTTCAGGGCCATGATTCTAATATTTTGTATTTACTCGTTCGTTACGCTGGTTGGACTGTTCTACTTGCTCATCGGGGTGGTTACCTATGAGGGAGCCTGCGCCCCGACGAGCGAAGGCGATAGGAATACACTCTTTCGGGTGCTGGACGCAAAGCTAGGTGTAAGCGGATTGTTGTCGCTCACAGGTGAAGATTTCGTTTTGCCTCCCATGCGTATGTCGAATGCCATCAGGAACTGCCAGGCAAATGAGTCCATCTTTCACCTGCTGCAAGCGAATAATCTGTTCAATGTCGACGACTTGACACGCCTGCAGCTGTCACTCGATGACCCCAAAGAAACTAAGCAGTTTACCGACGATCTGTCAATGCTGTACCTCTTGACTGCCGAGGAAAAAAAGCAACTTCGTGAGATGCGTGACGGCAATCTCTCCACCTACCACGGCAGCTCATACCTACCACATCTGTGCACTCGTTATTCAACTTACCCTTTGGTACCCAATATTGCGAATCAGTTGCGAGAAATCGCCGAAGCAGTCCTTGTCAGTAAATTAAATTATTATACGTACCATGATGCGGACCCGCCCGACTATAAGGGATATAGCACCTACCATTATTACTACTGGAATGCTCACGTGTCTTTCCATAACAGTCGCATTGATGTCGAAAAAATGTATAACACATATAACGACAGACTAGTACAGACAACGAATACGATGAAGCGCGAGGTTAAGAAGATCAGTGAACTTATTTTGTACGAAAACTTAGATTTTGGCGATTCAATTGATATCTTGCTCTCTAGGATATTAAGGGCTGAGAAGTTTATCCAAGAACGAGGCAAGGAGTTTATCAACAATCTTGCCCAGAATCTTACCGACGCCATCAACAGCCAGATCCACGATTACATAGATATGATAATTAGTGAATCCAACAAGAATGTCGGACATTGCCAGCACCTCGCCTACATTTACTATCGTGGCGTTCGTTTCGTTTGTGAGCGCCTAGTGAATCCTCTAGTGAGTACAGACATCACATCACATCACATCCCACATACTAGTTTCGAGCTGATCTTCTTGTTGTCTCATGTTTATCCATGCAGAATAGTGCCTGGGTGGGGTTGCTGCTGTGCTCCTTTCTCTTCCTGCCGATACTCTACGTATGCCATCGTCTGATGTGCTTGTACCTGGTAATATATCCTGGGGGCCCAGTGACAGATGGCCACGATTGTCCAAGGTGCAGAGCTCGAGCATATACCCCACGTCCGCTTGGTACTGATTTCCCCGTTGGCATTCCCCACCCCCCAAGACGTTTGCTGAACCAGCAGCCAGCAGTGGTGCAGATGAATGTGGAGAAGCGCAAGCGGAAGAAAGCGTAGAAGGATCGCTTCCCCCATGTGGTTGCTGTTGAATTCTAAAGGAATTGTGGACAATTCTGATCCAATTTGATAATTTGTTATGCTTCCCAAAATACACAATGTTTTCACATTAGCCATAAAAAAGATCAAATACCGAATGTGTCCAGACATACGAGTATGTATCATAAAATCGGAATCAGTATGGGTACGAACGTCATTCGTGTCATTCGAGAACCGTAGAACAGTCTCATCATATTTGTCGAGATCTCTCTTTAAATGGATATTGAGTTTCGCAATCGATCATCATAGACGATCTCTTACACTGAGATGAAAAGTGGCAGATTATACAGAAGTTAAATAGAATTCGGTTTGATTTAAATATATTTATTAAATATGCAAATGTTTATTGTAATGTTCAAACATGAACACAGAACAAGATTCTATGCACGTTCACTTACCGATCCCTAAATTTAACTGAAGATATTTATGAATGCCCGGATGTGGGCGGAGAAAATATCTGTAAGCCCATAAAAGTACGACTACAAAGGGTAGAAAACACTTATACAATATATGTAGTCGCAAAATATCACTTATGTAGGCATGCAATCATGTGACGATGTATCCTTTTCGTGGGTCTAGCCATAATAATAGAAGACATAATTGTCCCTGTCTAGACTTTTCTTTAAGGTCTTGACAGTAGATATTTCCAACCTTTGTTCAAAAAGCACATATATACTCGTAAATCTAAGTGTAACTATTCGGGCCTCAAGGCTTTTTTCTCTGGGCGCTATCTCCAGATAGCTTCTAAGTCATATCCACTGTTTGTACCAACTTTTGATACCTCTTCCGCAGGACACATCATAACGGAATGAAGTCCAGAAGGTGGCTTAAGGTGCCACGGCCAAGGCTGCCTACCGATTTCAACGAGCTCATTAAGCGTTTAAGCAAAAATGCCAATAGCAGGCTAATTAGTTGGAAACCGAATGGAAGGATTCATGGACGGTAGATGGTGGCTGGCTCGAGGTGAGTACTTTGGTGCAGAGTGCGAACAAAGTTGCCGCCGCTCGTGGCACTTGGCAATTGCCACTTGGCGACGATGGCGCAGGTCCCTCCGCCAAACCTTGGTCCAGTTTTGGTTTCCTTCTCTCTCCTGCGGCATCCGTTTCGTTTTGTTTCTGTATGGAACTGCTCCTTGCCCACCTGGCCAAATACTTGTCGAAACTTTTATAATTATGTTCGAGCAATGGCAAAAGTTTCAGCCACGTCTCGGACTAGGACTTCGACTCCGTCTCGCAGTCAATGTCTGTTCATTTCTTTGGCAAGCTTTGGCCGGGCCGCAGTGAAAGTTGAGTCCTTCCTCCTTCCGCTTTCCACAGTTTTCCGAGTGTTCCGGCGTTTTTTTCCCTTTCTTTACAAGTGCTGCTCGTGGGCGTGGCAACAAGTTAATTATGCGCCTCTTTGACGCTTTTCGACTGACGCTGTGTGTGTGTGTGGCGCTCCCCACTTCCGGTTTATGTGACGGCACTTCCTGTGCTTCCGAAAAAAGGAAATTAAAAATGTCGCCCAGCCAAAACGACGCCTACGCCTTGTTAATTAAATACTGTCCAGCGCCAAACAAAAAGGCTATAGTCGACATTTCCCATAACCAAAAATCGAGAAATCTTTCCACAAGAAAATATTAAAAACAAGAGTCGCACTTTTTCTTCGGTTTCTTAATTTGTTGATGCTTAATTCCTGGATTGGTTCCATGTTCCATTAAAGTACTCTGTATCGTGGCCAAGTTCCATTTTTTCAACATATTTTCCTTGATCTTCAGGTCGGAAACGCTTTGAGTACAGGGTATATAGGGAGCAGAGGAACTGCAGTTTTTTAATCAATTTAAAAACGACACTTAAATGTGCCTTCTGCCTGAAGCCAGGGATGCACACAATACCTAGATTTCGGGTCTTTTAGCAGGAAAGTGTCTGTACTTATTTATTTTAATTTGTTATTACCTACTTAGTTCTTTGGCTTGAACTGTTCATATTTTTATTGGGGAAAGCGGGTATTTTTTGTTGCCCGGCCCTGAGGCTGGGCCTTGTCTTTGTCCGGACTCTTCGGTGCCTGCAATTATCGACAAATTTAATTAATGCACCAAGTGTGACAATGTCCAGTGGTAGAGTGGGTGTGTCTGTGGTAAGCTGTGTGGCATGGGCAATATTAACGTTAATTCTTTAAAGCCCTCCATTAATTAGCACCATTGGCAGCTCTTCAAGAATCAACCAGTGGAAGAAACTGCCGTGCATGGTGTTAATCTGTTCAATCTGTTTATAGGTAGTAATTGATATTATTTATAATATATCAAAGAAGGAGCTTAAGGAGCTCTCTAAGATAACCAATTTGAAAAGCACCTCAAGCTTTTGATTTATACTTTATATGTTACATAATATCTTAATACATTTAGCTGCTTGAAATGCTTCTAAATGAAACGGATAAGACTGGAGAAGGAGTTTGTGATTGAATTCAATTTTCAACTGCTTAAATACAATTTATGGCCAGCGAATTTCGTTTCCCAAGCATATTCGTAGTCGTATAAACTACTCTCCCCACTAAGAACTCTGGCAAATATTGAAACAACTTTGTTCCAGTTTCAAACATCACGTTCTGCAGATTTTGACTGTACAAAGGCGTGGTGGGGGGGTGGCGCTTATGGGGCGGGTGGAGCAGAACGAATTTCGAATTCAATTTGCCAGCGATAATTCCGGGGAAAAGTCGCCTCAGCGCAAAAGCGAAAGCTGTTTGCGATTGGCACACATGTCGTATGCGTAATTTCAATTTAATTGATTTCCAGCGCAAACGCTCGATGTGGCAGCCTTCCGTTTCCCCTTTCCATTCCTCCGCCCAATGCCAAGCAAACTTTTGCGAAAAGCTTTTAGGAAGGACGCGCTCAGTCATTTTTTATTTGCCGCTTTGCCAGCTTAACTTTGACTGCCACAGCCATTTGTTGAAGTGGTTTTAACCAAAAAAAAAAATAAATAGAAAGCAGCGAATATGAAGGAATATTTCGACTTGAAGGTGCCCTGTACTCTGCTTTTAGAGAGAGAGAACAATAGACTCTCATTTAAGAGCAGCATTTAATAGGGAAAGGCAGCTAAGAGGCAGAACGCATACCCACCCAAATGGGGGATTTATTGAATCGCTTTGAAAATGTTGATGCCACCAGTAGGGTATACCCTTGCAAGCTAAGAATATCGTGTATGAAACGACTAGAAATCCCTTCCTAAATGATTTGATCCCATGCAAACCGAACCGAACCAGGCCATACCCCTCTTTGGCTATCGTTTTTTGCGCATTTTCAAATAAATGAGCAGCGTTCAACGTGCGCTGATTAATACAGTTCGAGTTGCTGCCTCCACTCCTGCCTCCACAGAACTGTGCAGAGGTGATTAATCAAACGGCAATCGGTCTTTACAACTGTGCAAATTAAAAGTTGAGCTCCGAGTGATGCTCTCGAGATGGCTCAATCTTGATTTCTCTGCCATCTTGCATTTAACCAACTTAAAACAGATTGTGTCTGAGTCTGGCGAGTGTGGGATGGTAAATTTAATAAACTAAAACCATTTGCAGTTCACTGAACTGACAGTAAATAAATTTAACCTAATTCGTACATGTCAATAACAACAGCACATCAGGACAAGAGATGCCATCCCTTGCCGCCTTCTGTCTGCTGCCTTCTGCCTTCTGCCTTCTGCCTTTTGCTTTGCTTCTGCTCGAAAGAATGTTCCCAAGATGAAGGAGACGCCGAAGGAAGCACATACTCGTACAAAAACATTTTGCCATTGCCCAGACGTGATGGGGACACCGCACAGTGGGCTTAATATGTTTTGGGACTAGACCAGTGCTTCCTTTTGTTTATGCCACTTGTCTGACTTCTGCCTTCCACTGTGCCTCTGCCGCTCTGTTATGAAGTGTAAAGCAGGGATAATGATAAAACTGACTGTGTGAACCTCCCTCCCTTCCCCCCTTCCCCCCTTCCCCCCTTCCCTTTTGTGTGTGTGTGTATATCTGTTTGTCTGTGTGTGTGTGCGCGTTTGGCGTTTTGCGTTTTGAGTCCTGGGCACCACATGCTTCTGATGGCTGCAGTTAATCCACTTAATGACCCCGATGATTTTATTGATGAGCGCCAGCGTCTGGCCCCAGCGCCTAACGCTAACATATGCCGCCGCCTTCGCCCCAGATGATGAAGATGCTTCTCCCAACCCTCCTTCATTTCCTGGTCCTTTTGCCTCCTGCTCTCCTGATGTCGCCTGTGCAGCGAGGCGTGCCCGGTTGTCCTTCGTCCAGGATGGATCCCTGGCTATTCCTCTTCCTTGGCATGTTTGTTTCCTGTTGATTTTTCGGCACCTAAATTAGTGCCAGTGGGTTGGGTGGTTGGGGGTGGGGCTGGGCTAAACTGCTGGGATTTTTCCTTTTGATAAAATACCAATGCTGTCAGCCACGTCCTGCGTCCGCGTCCGCGTCCGTGTCCATGTCTGAGAGCGTGGGACCAGTGTCCTGTTTGTGTTATTTATGCGATGGCATTAAAATACAATTTTTATGCCAGACTTATCCTTTGACTCCCGCATCGCCACCGCCACTGCCACTGCCATCTCCACCTCCATTTCCAATCCCAATCCCATTGCCATTGCCATTGCCACTTCCACTGGCATCATCATCATCATCATCCGCATCCGCATCCGTACTCGCATCCACGACGTAGCGTCGTCTGGGGGCCAGCTTTGGAGCATCTTTATTGAGTGTAAATGCGCGTGGCGAAAGCATATTTATTTACGTTGAGCTGCTTATTTATTTGGCAAATGGTTTTGCATTTGTCAACAGCAGCGGGAAAAGCAGCACCACCACCAGAAGCTACAACCGAGTGGCGAAAGACACTGGAACGTGAAATGGAGCCGGCGACAGCTTGCATTTCAATTTGGACCACGGCCCCACTGGGTCTGGATCCGGCAAAAGGGGTGAATCCACAAATTTAATTTATTTTTTGTGTATTTTTGGCGCTATTTAACAGTTCGTTTAACTGCCATAGACAAGCTTCAAAGAATAGTTTGTTGAATATAGTGTCCATCTAACTATTTTCCCAGGCCATTTCCGAATAAGAATGGAAGGCATTGAGAATGATCTATAGTTAATCAGAGCTACGTGGAATATATTTAACCGCTGATAGTGGTTAAGGTTGGTTTAAAGTTGCCTTATGGATGCCGAACAAGTTGAACAGCAAACGACATAATCTTGTTATCGCTTCAAGCCACTCCCTATTCAGTTATGCCTCAACGAAAGCCATAAGTACTCATATATATTGTTCGTGATTGTTTCCTGAGTGAAGCCCGCAAATGAGTTTGAAATTAGCCATTGAATTGGGTAATTAGATGGATGGCTGGCTCACCGGCACCTGGCTGTTCACTTGGCTAAATTAGAGCTTGAGTCTGCTTGGGTCGGCACTTTAAAATATTTATATTTGCTGCCATGGAGGTGGATGGTTAGGAGGAGCAGAGCACACATGGCGTATGCGTTATTGTATGCGGCTGCTGCCTCTGTTGCGGGCCACATACGGTGTGTGCATGATAAACAATAACCAGGAAGACAGAAGCCCAGGATTTATGCTGTCGTTCGGGAAACGATCCCATGCCCATACCCCTGCCCCCTCCACCCACTCTGCATCCGCGTGGCATATGCTATGTGTATGCAATTATGCGGCAGATGCTTGGGATTCTGTGGTGGTCTGACTCTCGCTGGCTGGCATGACCGCAACAAACACGGTAAAACACACACACAGAAACACAGGCAGAGAGAGGGTATATGCGCGTATATACTATGTAAATATGTATGCATAATAGTATGTTGGGAAATGCTAGACCACTTTTTAGCGCCCTCACTTTATAGGAGCCGGAACACCTTTGACCAACTTTGACTTTGGCGCTTACAAAAGTTATAATTAAGCTGGCCATGGGGCAACGGGCGAGCAGAAGTTTTGTGCCAGTTTAAGGAAAAGTGCCCTAAGGACGGCAAAGGTACGGGCAAAGCCAGGAATATCTTAGGAGTAGTTGCAAGTATTCAGAGTAAAGGTAAACAGATTTAAAGCCTAGAACTAGTTTAGAATAGACTCTGTTCTATAGTTTTCTCATAATGACTTCTCAAGTATTTGGCCTGTAAAAACTTAAAAAATTCTCACTCAAATAGGTCTAGCCTTACTGCCACGTAATCCTGGTCCCATTGTAATTAAAACCCGTAATCCGTAATTATTCCCCAAATAAACAAAATAACACAAGATTCGAGCAAAACAACGGCACCAACAGGAACAAAGCACCAGCGACTACAATGACATCTTAACCACGAATCATAATTGCGTATAATGTTTATTAACTGGGCCATCAAACGATGGGGGTGGGTGGTGGCTGGAGGGAAGGGTTAAAGGAGCACGCTACGGGGTACGCAGGAACAGCGCGAGATGCTCTGAATGCTTCAATGGAATCCAATTAGCGTATTTTCTCCACTTGTGCGGTGGCACGCTTTGTTGTTGCTCGTTCTTCTGTATACACTTACAGACGGTAGGTATATTGGCTTTAATCAGATGAGAAGAAAGCTGCCATTAGAAAATAGCGCAGTTAGAAGGTCTGGAAATCTATGCTCCTTTAAGCTATAGGCTAATCAAATGTTCTATGGGTCGGGTTTCGTGGGTTGCGTGAAAGGGTATCTCGGAGTCAACCGGGAAGCCCTTGCGCTTAGTCGGAGTTTCCGCTGTTTGCTTTAATTCACAAATTCACAGTTTTCATTTTGTTTGAAAAACGCACTCGCTTTTTCAAATTAAATTACACGCAACTAATTTGTTTTCGTGCGCTTCTCGTCGTAGTGTGTGTTTGTACTGTAAACAGCAAAGGATTCACCGAGTAAAGGCAAGCTGGAGCAGAATTTGCTGAGTGAAATGGAATGAGTAAATGTGAAGGGTGCAAAAGAGAGCATGAGAGATCTTAAATTGTATTTACTTTCGGCATCGCTCATGTTGTTTTTCTCTTAAAATGTTTAAAGTTCGTTGTAAACGATGCAGCGCGCTGCATGTGCTTTTTTTACGATTTACCGTTGGTTGTTGTCCACTGTCTGTCCTATAGGTGTGGGAGAGTGCTTAGGGAGAAAGAAAACTCGCTCAGAGAGGATCAAAAGCGACAAGAAGAAGAAGAGCGTTCCTCTGCGGCAATGTGCGTGGGTTAGAAAGGGAAAGAGCGTGTCTTTGGGAGAGCATCAATTTGAATGGGCTATTGAAAGGGGTATGGACAACACTCAAAGGTACTCAAGGTATATAAGAGCAAGAGGTGGATTTTACCTTGTAGGCGTTGCATTTTCTGGGCCGTTTTGCCTGTTGTCCCATTTTGTAGCAAATGTGTAGTTGCCCTGTAGTCGCCATGTAATTAATTGGAGTCCTGCCCACACAGTTTCCCCGCGGAGTAATTTGCTGTTTGACGTGTCGCAATGCAAACAGATCCGAATTCCAATACAATTTAATTTGAACATTCATACTTACTCAACTGGGGCTCAAGTGTTTGGCAATTTGGAGAGATGGATGTCTATCTGTGCCTGGAGGATCTGTCATCGCAGGAAGGATTTGGGTATGGAAGACATTGTGTTGTTTTGTGAATTTAAGCGCTTCGATAACATTAGATGTAAAGGAGAGAAAAAATGGTCATACTGTGAAAGACAGTAAATGACATAATGAGCTTACATATTTTGATCTAACCTTCACATATCTACATGTACACTAAGATCCCAGCGGAGGCGCATGTTTTTTCTGTCATGGTGTAAAGGGTCTTGAAAAATAGAGGATTAAGTTCGGAAAATTATTGTAAAAGTGTTTAGAAGGAAAATTTGCCGGAAAAGTGAAGAAAAATGTTGTAAAAATACGGAGAAGTGATGAAAAGTTGTGAAAAAAGCCCGGAAAATGAAAGTGCATTTGTGCGGACAACCAAAATATAAGGAACAATTGAAAAAATTGCAATGTGTGAAAAAGGATCGAAAAAAGTCAATGAATCGCCGGGGCTTCCAGCACTCATTTAAGTGGAAAGCAGGCGAAGAAGATGCAACAAGGGGGCGAAAAGTGAGTGAAAGTGATTGGCAAATAAAAGAAAAAAAAAGGATTGCAGGAACTACACATATGAAGAGCGGAAAGCAGACAGCAACAAAAGGAAACAGCAAGTAATATTCAACGCTACACTATCGTATTACACATAGGAACAGGTGGGTCTTTTTGCTTGGATGTACAGTTTATACGGGTTTTTCCCGATTTTCTCGTACATTTTTGATAGTTTTACAGCGGTACTCGAGGAATATAGAGGTGCATAAATATTTAAAGATACAAGAAAACCGAAAACGCAAAATGATAGATAATGACCATATCTACCAGATTACCAAATCGGATCAAATGAAATTGCAGTGGCTACCCAACCGCCTCCGACGAGATTACTCAATCTTTCCCTCTCTCTTTCACACACTCTACCTCGTGCAGTGTGCGCGCTCTGGCAGAGCAGAGCGGTATAGCAGCCCACATAGTGACTGAGTATCGGGTATAATGGTCGAGTCGAGGGCTTGTTTTTGATTAGTGATAAGCAAATAGTTAATCTCCACTCCGATTAAAGGGGGAACCACTTGGAAGTACTAGCCCAGTTTTCTGAAATTTTCAAAGGTTGCACAATATGTGGAGCTCTTTTTAGTTTTGGGATTTTGTTAAACGATTGTATTAGGATTTTAACAAAGGTGCGGTCTTCAAAATAAGCAATTTGTATGATAGAATTTGTAGTAGTAGATGTAAGACCAATCACAAATGGTATCCGCTATATACAGGACGTATTGCATACGTATCTCTGCTGTAGTTTTCCATATTTTCGAATATACATACTATTTTGTGAATGCGGTCTCAAGGTCTCATCCATCAAGTACTTTTTCACCTGGCACTAATATTAACAAGAAAGTATGGGAAATAAAAGAGTAAGGGACAGGGACACGGACAGGGAGAGAACGAGAGACCAGGTAATTAATAGGATTAAGTACCAAAAAAGCAAACACAATTGGCTGTGGCTGCTGCTGGTCTCCTACGCAAACAATAACACAAAGCACTCAGCTTTCTGGAGCCTTTTTGGAGGCAGGAGGGCTCTGCCTCTGCGGGTGGTTCCTTCTGTCCTTTTCCTCAAACATCATTATATAACACACACTGCTACAGTGAGAAAGGGAGCGGCGGTGGGGCAGGGAGGAGTGTCTCGGATGTCGGCACCTAACACGCTTTAATGCAGGTGATTAATTGCTTTTGAGGTTCGCTGGTCCGCTGCGTGTTGGAAATTTTCGAAAATTTCATTAACTCTTGTGTAGAAGTTTTCTGAGCTTTGAGCTTCAGTGTTTTGTGGGTGGGTCGGGGGTGGCGTGTGTGTGTGTGGAAGGGGGCTTCGGATTGGGGTGGATCCATCGTCTGTTTGTGAGTGACTTTTGTAGGCAAGCATTTCTATTTGGCTGAGACGCCAGGCTAATTAAGTTAAAGCATACTGCCTGACAGCTGCACCCCCCGCCCCACACTTTCGAGCCGGGAGACTCCCTCACGACTGAGGACGACTCAGCACTCGGGACCCCCACCGATTCAGCAGCTTCTGCTAATGATGATGGCAGAGACGGGCTTTAAATTGTTTTTGATTTACTTATTTCCGCTCTGATAAATTACATTTGCCGACGACAAAGTTCACTCGACAGTTTGGCTAATGCGCAAACTTTTCGCGGCAACTGTGTGCGCTGTCTGCCTGTGTGCGGTGTGCCTGTGTGCCTGTGTGCGTGTCCCCCACGTCCCGGGGAGTGGAAGTGGAAGCTAGTCATGAATTTGAATAATTTATTCATATGTTGTGTGTTGTGTGGCTGACATTCTATACATCGTGTCCGCTCGTCTGTCAGCGGATTCGCGGCCAAACGCGCATCTCAAATGTAAATTTAATTACCTTCGAAGTCTATCAAATGGCCATTTGTCTTCAGCCACTGCTTTTTTACAACATTTTGCCATTCATAGTCGACTTCTGGTACTAAGCTCGTTCAAATAATCTCCAAGTACACATTTCTTGCTAAAAAAGTGACAGAAATTCTGCTCCTTTCGGCTGGCAACAAATTTGTATAATTTATTTGCTGAGAAATGCCATAAGAGATTTCCTTTCTCAGGAGGGGTCAACACAGAGTTGCTTTGATTGGAAGAAGGGGCCTGGAAGAATGGTATCGTACTCCCCCCCTGCCAACGGAAAATGCAATCCGCTTGGCCGCTTTCCATCCTTAGGAAATTGTTATATTAAAAATGCAATAAGTGGATAAACTCGTCGAGTAATAATGGAATTTCTTGAGTTGAACAAACAAAAATGTGAACAGAAAGAATCTGGGAATGGTTTCTGTCCAAGCTTTTGCCGACGTTCAAATATTTGAAGAACATTCCGGGAAATTTGTAAATCCCGTACATCAGACGCTAATTTATTTCTGATGGGATCTGATACGCATACGTATAGCCATCGAGGTAGTGGCTGGGGGCAAAAATAATGCGATTACCTACCACAGCAATGAATTTTTAATGTGTGTATTTTCCATAGTAATCCCCTAAACAGATGCCAAACACACACACACATTCGAGTATGATTCGATATGTATATTGTATGAATACATATGTCCAATTGAAGTATCACTCCCCCTATCCCCTCTATAGGGGAAAAGGACTTCAGGACTTTTGGCAGGGAGAGGCGCACTTTGATGGTTCTGGGTCATAGATTATTGGGGGTCCTAGGCAACACAGCAGCTTTTCATATTCTTTTGCGCCATGCGTTCGCCCTCAAGGATACAGCCACACCCAGAGCCCCGAATATTTGCTCTATCTTAAATATATTTTATAAATTTCCTTTAAAATTCAACAACAACAACAGGGGGTGAGCGATCCTTCTACTCTCTCTTCTGCTTGCTGTTCTCCACATGCATCTCCGCCAGTGCTGGCGGGTGCTGCTGCAAATGCCTTGGGGGGCGGTCAAGGCCCACGGGGAAATCAGAACCAGGCGGACGTGGGGTGTACTCTGATCGAGCTGTGAAGACTGGACATTTGTGGCCATCGTCAGCATCTTCCACTGTGGCCGCAGGGTATATTACAAGGTACAAGCACATCAGACGATGGCATACGTAGAGTATCGGCAGGAAGAGCAAGGAGCACAGCAGCAAGCCCAACCAGGCGCTATTCTGCAAAGATAAACATAGGACAACAAGAAGATCAGCTCGATCAGAGTATTGGCTGGGATGTCTGTACTCACTAGGGGATTCACCAGGCGCTCACAAACGTAATTAATGCCCCGATAGTAAATGTAGGCGAGCGGCTGGCAATGTCCGACATTCTTGTTGGATTCACTAATTATCATATCTATGTAGTCGCGGATCTGGCTGTTGATGGCGTCGGTAAGGTTCTGGGCAAGATTGTTGATATACTCCTTGCCTCGTCTTTGGATAAACTTCTCAGCCCTTAGTAGCCCGTTGAGCAAGACATTAATCGATTCGCCAAAATCTAAGTTTTCGTACAAAATAAGCTCACTGATCTTCTTAACGTCGTTTTTCATTTTAAGCGTTGTTTCAGTTAGTTTGTCGTTAAATTGGTTGTAATATGCTTCGGCATCAACGCGACAGTTATGAAAGGCCACGTGGCAATTCCAGTAGTAATAATGGTAGGTGCCTTTGGTGGTACCTGCAGAGTCGGGCGTTGCGCCATCTTCGTACGTCCAATAATTAAAGTCACTGTCAAGGGCTTTTTCGGCGACTTCCTTCATACCCTGAATTTTATCTAACATGCTGTTGGACGTATATTGTTGGCACAGAAATGGTAGGTATGAGCTGGCGTGGTAGGTCGAGAGATTGCCGTCACGCATCTCACGAAGCAGTGTTTTTTCCTCCTCAGTCAAGAGGTAGATCCTAGATAGATCGTCGGTAAACTTTGTCGCTTTGTCGGGTTCATTGAGGAACATAGGCAGCCGTGTCAAGTCATCGACATTGAAAAGATTATTCGCTCGCAGCATGTGAAAGATGGACTCATTTGCCTGGCAGTTCCTGATGGCATTCGACATACGCATGGGAGCCAATACGAGATCACCACCTGCGGGCGACAACAATCTGTTTACATCGAGCTCGGCGTCCAGCTTCCGAAAGAGTGAATTCCTATCGTTGTCGCTCGTCGGGGAGCAGGCACCCTCATAAGTAACCAGACCGATGAACAAGTAGAACAGTCCAACCAGCGTAACGAACGAGTAAATACAAAATACTATAATCATGGCCCTGTAAAATGCAGAAACATGAAATATAATGACGGGTCTTTATGGCCGCGCACTCACATTAGCAGACAGGAGGCGCCCGTTGACTTGCTGCAGAATCCAAGTCCACCAGCTGCCGTCCGACTTGGCCCGAAGCAGCCGCACACAAGGCCCGATATCAGGACTATAATAAGCTGCGATGGAAGCATAAGCGAGGGATAAAGCCAAGGACAGGCAAGTTTACTTACTATGACGATTAAGACGTATGTGAATTTGAAAATATGATCGCGGTCTTGGCCAAACTGGTCGTAGACATCGCCGTACGTCTTTGTCGCACGTGTGGTATTGGCGTGGATGTCAGTAATCACAGCCTCAATTATGCTGCGTATTTTTGAGGCATATTTCGAAAGCACATCACGTCCCTTGTCGATTTCTCGCTGCAATGGCGGGATGATGAGTGACATCTGTTTCCGGATTTTGTCACTAACTGTTTCTAGACGAGCAAAGGCCCTCTTTGGTATTTCAAAATACTTCTCCTCAATAATCTGCTCGATACCCTCCACATAGACAGTTGTATTGGGGATCTAAAGTAAACGTAGTAAATAGCGGTAGTGTGTCACGTACTCAATGGTAATATAATACCTGATCGTAGTGCAGGCATTTCGCATAGCCAAGGATAGAAATCATGTGCATATAGTGGAAGTTTTTGCTATGACTCGTTTGACATAAAACACCGGTTGCATGGTATAGGTCCCGCTTCAATCCTCGAAGACCTGAAAGGAGCGGATACATTCGAGTCCTAATTAGGCAACGGGTTATTTGCATAGTTACAGTCTCGATATTGGGACCCTTCATAGCGTAATTCCTTCTCCAACGTATCCAGATTACGCATGATGATTAGAGCCTCTGGCATGTTGTCTAAGATGCGCTCCAATTCAGTCAACGCATTACTGTCGGATGTATCCATGAGATCCAGAAAGATGTGGGTATCCGCTTCTACAGACGGCGGAAAGCAGGTCTCAAATGCGGAAGGCGCACAATTTGAATGAACTTACTCTCCAATAAATCGGTTACGTGCGTCTCCAATTCCATAAAGTTTTTCAAAAAAAGATGCGTGATGTGATCAGCCACATCCTTCAAAAAGACGCAGGTGTCCTCGCTGCCGCTCCGCATTGTCATTGCGGTATCATCAAATCCCTGCTCCAAAAACTTGTTCGACGCAATCGCAATATAGGCGCCAAGGCTGCGGACATTCCGAACACATTACTAGGGCGATTACACTCAGATCCAGACCCAGACCCAGACCAAGACTCACCATAGGCCCAAGATAAGTATCGCTAGGCATATGCCGCAACAGATGCGCCGCTTGAAGTCCCTTGCGACAGTGCATGTCGGACATCCCTGCTTGCACCGTCGACAGCAGCAGAGGCAGCAATAGCATACACTGCAAGTAGGATAGGATGCCAATAGGATGCAAATGCTGGGTCTTCCTCTCAGAGAATGAGTCCTTACTTACCCAATACACGGGATGAGAATGATGCCGGCCAAGAGGAATATCACAAAGAAAAGCAGCAACCAGTAGCGAGCCAACAGATCGGTCCAATCGTTCCGCTCCACCTTGGGGCCCAGAGCCACCAAGTCATCGCCCAACAACACAATGTATTCTATAGGACAGGATGGTTATAGCCTCGGATGGTGGAGGTTGTTCGTGGTTGATACTCACTCTCTGGCAGTGGCGGATCGTCGGTTAACACCAGCTGGAAGAGACTATGGGTAATATTGACGAAGAAACCCAGGGTTTTGGTTGGTGCGGTCAGTTCCCCGGTGTAGTTGGTACGCCTTTTGTACTGCGTGTACTCGGCAGAAGGCCAGTGCAGCTGTCCAACCTGTTCGTGCGTCGTGCCATCGCCCGCGTATCCTGCGCGCCACCAGGATGGGGTTCCTTCTTCATCATCGCCTTCCACATTCGTTGTGGCTTCGCTTGGACCTTCATTTCCATCGGGCTCCTGAGCCAGCACAAGCAATATAAGTGACCCCAGAACCAGACCGTACATCGAGCAATGGGTCTTCGCCCATCGCCGATGGACCGTCGCGATCATCTTGTATCAACAGAACCTTCTCGAAGCTCAGATCCTTTTTTTGTGGGTTGTGTGAATATAGAAATGTAGGAAGCACACCTTAGCACTTGTTGTGTGGACCAGAGTGATATAGATAGGGCTATACCCCAATGACAGTTAAATCGGAAGCTGCTTTGGTTTATCTTGCACAATCTGTTGCCGATTGCACCTGAGACACATAATGAATTTATACATCGATGTTGGATAAACTCAGTCTGTGTGAAGACAAAAAAGATAACTCAGTACGAAGCAAGACCAAAGAAATGAGTGCGAAAATCACGATCAGCTCAAAACTAACTAACAGCAAGCGAAACCAAGGTGGCAGAACGTTTGTTGTCTCTTTCTAGTGTTTGTTTCTCCGAGAGCCGAGAGAGCGCGCTGAAAGCGGCCGACGTCACCTTATGACTTACCCATGCCCTAGAGGGCGAAAGAAAGAGAGAGAGTTAGAGCACGAACACGAATAGCAGCTTAGATGCTGCGCTGCCGTAACGAAACGAAGAAGGCGTTATAAAGAGACGAAAGAGCGGCCGCTGCAGTGCGTAAACATATGTACATATGTATGCAGTGCAACAACAGTACTATTTACATATGTACAGTGGGTAGGGCAAACAGTGAACAATAAATGGGACTTACGTGGGGCTGGGGAATATTAGGCTGGGAAATGCGACAATTTGATTTAAATTTATTCACACTAGCTGTAACCTGCCCCGTTTCGCATACATTGTGGTTTCAGGGATAAGAAATGAGGAACAAAGAAACGCAAACATTTCATACAAGTTTAATTTGTACACAGTTTAATTTGTAATTTGGGTACACAATTTTTTTTGGCTTGCCGACACGGAACCACGCAATGTTCCGTTCCGTTCCGTTCCGTTGCCTAACTCCCACCATTTCCGTCTCCCGTTACGCCTCTTGATGCTGAGTGTAGTATTACTCACTCGTAAGGAAGCCCGCTCTCAGGCATACTTATTCGAAAGCCGACTGCTCGATTATTCTCTGTTGCTGTTTCCTGCGAACGAAAGAATCATCGCGTCGCGATTCTCAGGAGATTAATTGTTTGATAGCCCTGGAAAGCTCAACGTTTCCGATTCTATTTATAGTAAAGGCTATTCTGGGAATATTTAATTTTAAAAGGTCTCTGTTCTTTGTACTATACCTTTTTTCTCTCAGTGCGTTCACATCCGCTTCCCCCTTGAGTGGGGGCTGTAATTGGCGTAACTCGAGAGGCTGGCAAATGAAAAATGAGCCCAGTTTGGGGCCGCCCGAATGTGCAAATAAATAAATAAATAGCTCAAAGGTGATGTCAAGTGTCGATTGGGTCACAGAGAGTAGAAATTCGATTTTTAGGGTACCATTTGTTGGAGCGAAGGATCCTCTCTGCCGCAATAGTCTCGGCCAATTAAAAAGCCCATAAGTAGTGGAAATTATGACAGCAGCCCACAGATGCATTTGCCAAGTGTTAGTTTCGGGCTTAATTAGCTTGGCCAAGGGGGCCAGCAGCAGCAGCAGCAGGAGAACTTGAAACCGCCAACGCTTTGGCCATTTGAAACTGTCAACGACAGGCAGCACCGGGCAGCACCCGACATTCTGGGGGCCTGGGGGCTCCCGCTTGTGGGTGTGGGTCGACTGCTGCTGGCGGCGGCACATGTCCACAAAACGCTGTAATTTATTAGCGGCAGTGGTCCACCCACCCACCCCCCCTGTCCGGGCACTGGTCCTACACACGCACCATGATAAATGGCATTTATATTGGGTTACACTTGGCCGACACACTGGAGGAAACACTTTTGCATGCTGTAATTATCAAGGATTCATTCACATTCGCCACGCCCCCCGCCCACCGCCCCATGTCCTGCCACTTCTGCGTCCTTTCTGCTGTTTTGTTGGCTGCCTTTTCAGCTTTAATTGCCCCTTTTTGTGGACTGTAAGCTGACAAACGGTAATTATTCACCCTAATATGACATTATTTATGCACATTTAATGCTAATTTTTATGTTGTGCTTCTCTAGCAATTTGGCCAATACATTAGCTGTGTTTAATGCTGCCAAATTTGGAGTATTTTAAAGTATCTAGAAGGAGCTGGAGCTAAAGCTGGAGCTGGCGAGGATCGACTACATAGGTGCTCTGAAGGACCATGTCAAAGTTTGACATTTCACCTTTTTTTCTCTTTTACTTCCAGTCCACTCAAATTGGGAGCGGTGGATAATACAGGAAAATCTGAGAAAATGGAAATAAATCTTCGATGCGAGTCTCTCTCAGAGGCAAGTAAGTCCTTTATTGATATTTTACTTGGGTGTGATTAGTCATTCTCTCTTTTTATTCCTTTCTTGGCACTAATCGGAATTTGGAAACCAATCAAAGAGCTCTTCCGATTCCCGCTCCGCTTACCTTTCTGATTGATGACCCCCCCATCCCCCCCCGGAAAGTGTGGGGCGGGTGAAATATATTGACAACTTTGATCTTTTTAATTTCTGCCCCTGGAATTTGAAACTTTTTGCCGCCGACCAGTTGTCACACACATTTGGGAGTCAAGTTGTCAACGGCACTGTTGCCATGTTTCCTCGTGCCTTTGCCTTTGCCTTTGCCCTTGCCTTTTTCCCTCCCACGGATTATTATTTTTTTTTGTTGTTAACCCACCCCCGGGGTCCGAGGAGGGGAGGTAACAGGAGCCACGCAGGTGGCAACTTGTCGCCACTTTATTAACTGTCAATCTGGTTGGCATTTTTTTGTGCTTTCCTGAGCTGGAAATCCAAAAAATGTAATACTCTTCCAAAGATAGGGAGTCTGTATTAGGTGGTCGTGTTTGTTGTCGAAGAAAATCCTGCCCTACAGAGATTTGATAGACAATAAATGTATGCTTGCTTCGCCTTAGTTTTTCTCCGGCTTAAGAGTTTATTTCGCGGATTATTGTAAAGTTTTCGCCAAGTTGTGATCTTCCTTTTCCGCCTTCTTGTAGAGTATTTGAATTTCCTCTTGCCACAAGGCCACAATTTGTTTTTCATTTATTTGCTGGCTACTTTAGATGTTGTTCCTCGTAGATCCTAGATCCTGACAAGGTACACAGGTACTGCCAGAGCAAGAGCTTGATTCTCAGACTCGTATGTGTCGCCTGCTGGTGATGGGACGACAGTCCTCCTCTGTGCCTCCCTGTCCCTCGTGTCTGTGGCACATTCTGTCACTTTCTCTGTTGCGCCTCATGGAACATGGAATTTAATATTTCCTGTCAACGAAAAACAAGAACAACACTGAAAATTTGAACATGATAAATGTGTTTTATTTGGGGGACCCAGAGAACTTTCACGGCTCCTTCCGCTGCTGTTGCCCCGACGCCGCTCTCCATCCCTGAGCTGAGGCTGCCACGTGGGTGTCGTTTTCCTGCTGGGACCTGGCACGGGGATTTGTTCAACACGACAACAACAGAGGCAATATCAGAGGTAGAGGCAGAAGCAACGTTTGTGCCATTAACCCAGTTGCTGGCACGAGTTTTGTACTTGCAACATCAAAGCATCGGAGCGGCAAAGCTGACGACTGCCCACGATAAGGGGGGCACTCGAAAATCCCTCGCCGTGGCGACACCATCAATGCATTCTACTCCCAAGGGCCCTCGGCATTGGCCGCCATGCAACAGAAAAGTTCTCGAGTGTATCACACAATTGTGCGGACAGTGGAATCGTATAAACTCGTACAAAAATAGGAATTATGATATGATATGCCAATGCGACTATAGAATACCCCCTAGCCCCCACAACTCCTTTAGAATGGGATTTGCCGGAACCCTTCCGCCTCACATATCCGCCATACCCAACGATGCCACAGAAAGGGCATTGGAAAAAACAAATACTCGTCTGTCGAGTGGAACAGAAAACAGTGGCATACAAAATAAATTGTGGGGGGGAGGGGGGAAGGGGGGGGGGGGGTGATTCTGCAAAAACCTTGACATGAAATGCAACAAAGCAGAGAATGCTTTTTTTTCCCCTTCAGCCATGTTGCCAATATTGTCGGTGAAAGGAAAATAGTTTCGCTTTCTGTGGGTTTTTGGGCATTTTGATGGCTTGATTTATTAGCCAGAAGTTGCAATTGATTATGTTGTTGGCTTCTCGATGTTTTTTCCCCCGATTTCTGACATGCTGTAGCCTCATTAGATCGTATGCGTCAGACCCTCGACATGACAGAAATCCGCCCATAATGGCATTTTCCTGCTCCCCAACACCCGACAACTGCCCTTCCCTCCCTCCCCCTCCCCCTCCCCCGCACTAGAGTGTCTAATGAGCAATTCAGAAAAGTTTTCATTTTCATTTTCATTTTCTCCGCTCTCTGGTTGTTATGCACACTTTGCCTTTGCCTTCACCGCACAGAAGAACCCCCACTTAGACCGTCTTAAGTGACAGCTTGAGAGTCGGGCGAAGGAAGAGGGACAGAAGAGTTTGCCCTCCCTGCCACCGTGGCACCCACTTGGCTAATAGGCCTTGGTCTTGGTGGAGCGGAGCGGAGCAGCAGCAAAAATAGTTTTTCCCCAGCCCTCACCCCCTTGTAGCCCCCCTGCCGCTGCCACGGCTCTGCTGAGTGAGTGATTCACGTCAACTGAGGCATGATTCTATACAACTAAATGAGTTGTCGTTTTTATTATGCTTATATTTTTATTATATTTTTGTTTCCGAGAGGGTGAATGTGAATGGCGCTGTCTCGTGCTCTGCAGCGCAAGCCACAGTGAAGATCCGATGATGCGGACAGAGATCAAGAATTACTTGCATCTCTTTGGTGATCTCTTAAACTTACAAATTTTATATATTTTATCATATAAGAACATTAAATTATTCAATGAAAAATAATACATAAATATGCAAGTCCTAATTTTAATCCAATTGTATTAAATCCACTCTTTACATCTTATAATCTTTAAGGGTTTCTCTTACTTAAAAATATTTAATATTTAAGGGTTTCTCTTACTTAAAAATACTTAATATTTAAGGGTTTTTCTGACTTTTAAAGGGACACAAATCGGTTACCAATTTCCTGCTGAGCCTTGGAAAGGATTGGTCCAAAAGCGGCTTGTAGAATCAGAAAACCCACATTCTTAATAATAAAATAAATTTAATTGAATAATCGATTAGATAAAAAACATGTTGAAAGCGAATTAGCACTCTTTTTGGACAGAAAATATAATATTTTAATGAAAATGAACAACAAAACGAATATTAACTGTACGGGCGAGTATATTCATAGTGAAAATGTTTTCCCTCAATGTTCCCTCGTGGAACATGAACAAGCAATAAAACGTAAGACAAAAATTTAATAATAAATTTGATATTTGAGTGCCGCCTCCGTCAGTCCGTCAGTCCGCCACTCACCCGCCATTCGAGCGTTCAAATATTTGTGCTTAATTTGTAGCTGCAATGTTTATTAAATATTTGCAATATTCCCCATTTAGTGGAGATCCCCCTCCCCATAAGCAGCTGAATGTGGCACGAATGGCAGGCGACAACTGCAGGCAGCATCTTGAAATATGCAATGCCCGACGAGCGAGAATCACGGCCATCGCGTAATTAGCAATTTTCCATGCTCGCTTTCCCCCCCCCACTATGCCGCCACCTTTTTCCTAAATAATTTTTGTGTATGCAGTTTATATTTAGCTGAATTCACGCTCCCCCAGCTGCCTGACACAGCGTTCCTTGGATGGTACGGAATTTCTTGGAATTATGTGGAGGGCGACACAGGCCGTCCCCCCTTCGACACGGCTTCCGTTCCTTCCCGTATATCGGGGATTTTCTGGGCTTCTGCTACCTGGGACATGTCTCCGTCTTCATTGCACAGTGGGCTCCAAATGTAATGGAATAAGTTTGGATACACAGCGAACGAGGGCTAATTGATGTCCTGATTCAATGGTGTTTCAATCAAATAAACGATGAATGAACTCATCCGATTGCTGCTGAAATGTCTTTCCGCTTGATGTTCAACCAATGTGCACTTCTGATCTCTGACTTTTGTTCTTTATTTTGCCTTTGCCTTTCCACGAGTTTTTCTCATCGTCCTCGACCTCTGACCTCTGCATTTTAATTGCCTGACGGGCTAATGGCTGTCGTAGTTTCGTAGTTTTGTGTTTATTCCTGTGTCAGTTTCTTTCACTGTTTTCCAAGCAGTTCAAGGCTTAAGCCTAGCAATACCAGTATTTTTTCCTATTCACTTAGTGTGTTTCTTCGATAAAAAAAAACAGGGAATAAACAGAAAGAAGAAGCTGTCCTTTTGGGGTTTGAGGGTCGAAACTGTTTATACCCTTTCCAGAACCATCGCTCCATAATTAAAGCATTATCCATAGCATAAAGATTTGTCGAACGATAGAACATTCCCATTAGATCTTTAAAATACGATGGTTCAAAACATCTGTCATAGCCCACAGTACTCTCTAGAAGAACCAGCCAAATCGCTGCTCTAATAATAAATGTTGTTTTGCCATCCATTTGCTGTGTCAACGACAAGTGGCATACGAGTAAAAAAAAGGAGGAGGAGAGTCAAGAAGGAGAGCATAAGGAACTGCAAAATGCTACCCGAATCTCCTTTTTATTGTCGCTGACTTCCGTGCTACCTCCCGTAAGCGCCTCATGCGGAGTCGCAGTCACGTTCCGGACATCAGTGGCAGGCGGTGCCGGTGCCGGTGCCCCATGTTCGTAAGATGATTTCAAAACTAGCGCCCGCGATATGATTTCCCCAACAGCTCCACAAGAAGAACTATTTATTGAAAATTATGGTCTAATGGTGTGTGTGTGTGTGTGTGTGTGTGTGTGCGTATCGAAAGAAAATGAGGGAAACTCTTGAGCAGACAGGCTGATGGGTGGGGGGGAATTGTTTGCGAAAATGTCACAAGAATATAATAACAGAAAGGAAAAACAGTTTTACTTTGGTTTCCAAAATGATTTCAATCGAATGTTCCAACGAAGCGCGTAAATGGATGAGCGGACTGGCTGGGAATCCACAATGAGTCGTGGAGCCATCCACCTGGTGGTGGGAAATGGAACCCGATCCAGCATATAGGGTATTTGGATTGTAGAGAATAGTATAGTTCATTGCTCATAGGAACTATGAAAGCAGCATGATATATTGATATTTTCCCATCTGTTCTTTAGGTTCTTTACCCTATATATATGATACTTTTATGTACATACTCCATTCATATGTTACCGCACCGCTAATGCTTCTCTCACATAAAAAAAAAAGTGCACAAAAAGCGCCTTTTGAACCGCAAAAACATTACATTATATTCAGAAATCCCCGCTCTGCGCCGCTCCCCGTGAAATGATGAGCATGAAAAATGTTTTAATAACGGTAAATTTAATATCCGCTCGGGCCAAATGCTGCACTGCATTAAAAATTACGGTAAAAGCTGCCGCTGCCGCTGCCGCTGTTCCATGGCCCCCTCCTGCTGTGCTGTGCGTGCATTTTAATGAAATGACGACTGATTTAAAGCCTGGGTGGAATGTAAGCTTTTGGGCGGGTGCCTTGTGGGTGGGGCAGGGGGCGGGGCAACAGGTATGAGTTACACTTTCATAGCATACTTTTTAGCTGCGCAAAATGCGTTATGCATGAGCACTTGCCGAGTGCTGGGGAGCAGAAAGCCAGAAGTTGACACAGTTAGGCATAAAATTATAACAGAGCTGCAGACAGTCGGATGCCACAGATTGAGGGAAGACGGCAGGGAAGGAAGAGACAGACAGACGATGGTGGCGCCGTCAAGGGTGCGTGCTGTGACAACATTTTAATGACTTTTCCTTTTTGCCTGGCAGCTCTTTAATTTGGTGTGCACCTCCGCCACGGAGAGAGAACGTTCCAAAATTTATGCAATTAATGTTGCGCAAATGTTTGGAAATGCAATTCTCTCCATTTGGCATGCACTTTGACACAGTCGACAGCGGGAAGTGGAACGTCACGGAGCGGCGTGGTCTGGTCTGCCACCGACAGTCGGGCCAAAGGAAATGCAAAGAGCAATAAGAAAACGAAAATTAGCTTTTCGTTGACTCCTTTTGCAAAGAACGAGGGTATGTTCTATTCGATGCCAGGAGGATGCGTTTCGACATTATTTTACATTTGATATTTTAGAACTCTTATAGAAAAGGCCTGCTGTTAATACTCGATATATGTATGTACGTAGAAAATCCACAAGTAGCATTTGTTGTTCTTCGGATCAAGTAGCGGGTATCACACGTGTCGAAGCAATCTCTCTCTTTGTGTGTGTTCCTTCTCCGCTTTTATTTTTGGCTTTTTTGCCCGCACAAAGTAGTCAAATGCCATCGGGCATAAGCCAAAGAATTGCCAAAGAGTGACAGGCAAAAGAGGAAGCAGACTCAGTAGCAGCAGCGGCAAAAACAACAACATTAGCGGGTGGAGGACCCGGGATTGGATTAGACAACGACTACGTGGCTACGTGACCCTACGCTTTAATTAAGCTCAGCCCGAGCGAACGAGAGAGAGAGCTAGAAGTGGCCTCAAGTGGAACAAGATAGATGGGAGAGTGCACGCCCACACAGAAATGCAAGAAATGCAAGGCGAGGCCCCCTGTCAAAACAAAGCCTCCCTCTCTTTCAATTCTCCTCTCCGCAGCGCGATGCCATTAGTGCGCTCTTTAGCCGCTCATTTGCGGTTTCGCTTATTATACTCGGAGCACGTTGTCGCAGCCCTGCGGGTGAGAGCGCTGCTCCTGTTGTTGTTGTTGTTGTTGTTTCTGCTTCGGGAGACTGAAGCTGCGATTGTTGTTTTTGGTGAGCGTGACTTGCTGCTCAAGGTGCATTCTGTGTAAAGGTGAGGCATGCCAAAAGAATGCTCTTGAACAAAAACGATCGATGGAATATTTTTCGATACACTTTCTGAATATCCTGCAAAATTAATAACCAAATTGAGGAATTCATGGGTATGGTCTACATGCAATCGTCCCATTTCCAAACAGCATTCCAAAATGAATTCGAAATTAAATTAGAGGCCGACCAATATCTTCGTTACATCGATGACTGCAGGGCAGGCACTTTCCTTTGCGCTCTGTTCGCTCCATAATTGTGCCGTGTGCAAAACATAATTGAATCAAACCGATGGCCAAACCCACCAACTGACAATTAAAATCGCTTAAATTGCAATCGCCGCATAATTACCGCCAAATAGCAAATGCATTTACCAGGGCACTAGCAACCTAATTAAAATTCTATAATTTGTGGTCAGAAGAAAATAACAGGCGGAATGTCTGCTCTTTTACATAAATGTAAATTTTTAATTGATTTTCAATGGCTTTCTGGCGGCAAACAGACGGACAGGGCAGCGCGAAGCTCTGGCCCAAAGTAAATGTTAGTCCATTTCAATTGAATTAAAATAGATCAACGGATTTCTGTTGGCTGGAACTGTAAGAGCCTTACGTCATCAGCATAAAAATCAAATTAAACTCTGTGGAAACATGAAAACAAACGGAAAATGTTTGACAAGCGAAGCGGAACCCAAAAGAACAAAAACAAGCAAACAAATAAAAAACACATAAATATATAAATCTCTATTAATATCATTATTATTTTTTTTTTTTGAATGGTGGTGACCAGCCCTGGACAGCATAAATTATCAGCTAAGCCTTTTCGAAGTGACAAATTGTTTGGCACTGGATTATGTTGACTTAGGAGAGAATGATTTGTGGAATTACTCGGAGTAGGAATTTTGAATGAATCGAATGAACCACTGGATACATGTCGGAGAGGCGATGTTGCGGGACAATGTGGCAGCTATTGAAGATGAGCTTTTAATGGGGTTGTGGATGTGCATATCAATCTTAAGCATTAGATACATGTATACAAATTTGAGCATAGCAATCATAGAGGAACTATCCATGTCACAAATTGTGTGTCTTACGAGTTTCTCTTCGCATTGAATCCCACTGAGAACATTGTGGCAGAGAACGCAATTAAGAGTATCCTCTTGCCTTTTGAGCATTATTTATTCGAAGAGCACTCATACGTATGCTCCGAATTTTGAATGTCTTAAACCTCACCACTAATCTACATATTTGTTGTTAAAGTGTAACCCATGAGCACACGAATGTGCATGAAATTTTGTCTGGTAAGAGCTTCCATCTTAATGAGATTCTCAATTCCGTACACTGCCTGGCTTTGGCCACAATCCAAAATGTGGCACACACAAAGCAAATGCCAAAACGTACACAGATCCAGTGGGAGGCAGACACGGCCACAGATGCTGATGGTGCTGCAGGTGCTGATGCAGAATGTGGCACTGTTGATGCTGTTGTTGCAAGTGTTGCTGTTCTGCTTCCCGAACAATGCCATCGAATGATGCAGAGACAGACAGAGAAAGAGAGAGAGTCAAAGTATTTTGACATACGCTGGGAAACCGAAAAAAAGGGGGGAAATGTTACCAATAAAGTCAATTTTTTGTTATTTTCGCTTTGTTGTTGCGGTTAGATTTGGTTTTCGAGTGGATTTATTTACCGGCCAGTTACAAAAAACAAAAATAAAAACGAAAAAAGGAATCGAAGACAAGTCGAAGTTCATATATCCTTCATGCCCGACCAGAAAAAGGGTTTATACGACAGCTGCCGATACATCCGATGCCGCTTTGAATCACGATAACTCTTTCCTTGAAAGTAGTTGCCAACATAGAGCCAAAGCTGTAATACCCTTTCCATGTTAGAGCACAAAAGAATGGAATATACTGTAAATGCCGACAGAAAGTAGTGGGTGGCAGGTGAGTGGCGGGTGGTGGGTGGGTGGGGTTGCACATGCATAGTTTTTATGCAAATATGAATGGCGTCTCTCAACACCACACCGAACGGATTGCCGTATGGCACCTTGGGGACTGTCACCGGGCAGGGTCCCCATGTCAAAGGCTTTATGCTTGCTTTATGCTTGAATTTCAATACAAAACAACAACACGGCTGGACGAGAAGAAAGGAGATGCACATCCAGGATTCAGGGGAAGGGGTTTCGGCAGGATACCAATAAACCGTTTGTCTGCTCGTCTGCGTTTCTGTTTGGCAAATGCAAACTTTATTAGGAATTTTTCGTTGCAGGACCAACGATAAACACCCCGCACTGAACCTCTCTCCAATGAACGCCTTTTGCATCCTTCCCCCATCCCTTTTCTGAGTCTCTTTGCGTGTATTTTGCGATTTTACTTTTATTGAATGAATAACACTCTTGCCCACATTAACACACAAACATGTTTTGACTTGTCTGCCCAGGTGGGGAACAAACGAGAGAGAGCGCGGCAGAGAGAGAGAGAGAGAGAGCGAGCGGGCGTCACACTGGGGAGAGAAGGCGAGTTCATGCGCTCTGCAGCAGAGAGATAATTTCCCAGTATATTTCCCAGAACATTCTAAAATCCCATTGATTTGAAATATGTATTATGTATAATAATTATGTTGTTTTGGGCGAAACAAGAACATATGAGTGTTTAGTTTTGAATTTCTATGGCAATCGTTTTAATTGGGATTTAACTGCTAGTCGGATGTAAATCTTGTTTTTAGAAGAATTTTCCTCTGTTGCTGGGCCTTTTTCCCACATTCCTGCCATTTGAAAATTCTACAGCTGTTCACATAAATAATAAATGCAATTGAATTGGCAATGGTAATGGTAATTGTGTCCCAACGCTCAATAAACATTACACAAAACGGACATTATCACCTCATTGGAATAAATTCCGGTAGTGCTACGACATTTAAAGCCCCATAAAACGCGATGGCCCCAATGGGAAGCTAGACCCTGGCCGAGCCGGCATTGTCAAAGACAAATGGTCGAGCCGGACCGGACTGTCCATTATAATTGACCACAAGGTGGGGATGGGGGCGCCCCCCGTAATGGGATGGCATCACGGCGGGTAAGCGGTCACCGCCCGTGGTCGTCATTCAAGCAAAATGGACAATTATTATTAACTGCAATAAATTTCACGCACGCACAATTTACATACCGGGGACACGGGCACGAGAGCATGCGAGCGTGTCGAGGGACAGGACAGCCACAAAGGACCCCAGGACCCACTTAGACACAGACAGAGGCGCTTGGACATGCCCCACACACTCGGACGACAGGCCCAGAGACACGTACAACTCTCTTAAGTGCAACATAATTGCGGGACAAAGTTTTTGCCCGCGGGAGTGGGCTACCTGGACCGTGGATCGTGTCCTATGAGGTGTAAGGGGGCCCTGGGTAATTGCCATTGGGGGCACATGTCAGTGGCAATTAAGTTTCCACCTCCCACCTAACCATTTCCACTCAATAAATCGATAGTTGGTCATTGTCATTGCAACGGGTATTCCCTTCGTTGTTGTATGTGGCACGAGTGCCATTAGCGTGTTGTTTAATTGAATTGTAGCAATTAAAGTGCTTCAATTGGTTTTAATCGGAAATTGTACTCATTGTTCGCCCCCCACAATGGGTAAAAGCCGTTCTGTCGTCGTCTCTCAATTCGTTTCTGCCACAAACACGCACACACCCACCCACACACCCACACACTCGATGATATATTGTACTAGACAAAAGGCCGCCTCATTAACGCTGCCATTCACCAATGGCATAAAGGAAATGTGCAATAAATGTGACTAAGCCTTTGGGGTCTTACAACAACTACTAGATAATTACAGCAGACGGCACTTGGCAGCACTCTCTGTTAATCGACAGTTCGAATGAAAGCTAAACACAATCATATCCAGTGTACATTTAATACATATTCAAGGCACTACCATTATATGTAACTGGAGCAGGTTCTCAGAGTAATATTTAGTGGAAAACTTGCTTAGAATCGAATCATAGCTTCGTTTGCTTCAGAAATACCTTTTATACGGTTTTTTGTTAACTTTTTTGATCCCATTCCAAGCGTTAACAGCAACAGTAACAGTCACTGTTAAAAGCACTGACAGGCATATTCTTACATTCCACGCGTTAACAGCAAGAGCACCAGTGTCTGTTAAAAGCACTTACTTACATATTCTTTTAACTGTTCTGATCCCATTCCGCTCATTAACAGCAACAGCACCAGTAACAGTGTCTGTTAAAAGCACTTACATACATATGTTTGTATATGTGGGAGTAATTTTCGAGCCCAAAGCTCAACAGGCTGTTTCCATTCTGTTGTTGTTGTCATGTTGTTTCGCCAACATAACGACGGGTACTTTCTCTCTCTGCCGTATCGCTCTCTTTTGGGGAAACGCTCTCTGGATGGCTGTTGGGTGGGTGGGGGGTGGCCACCAGTACAGCACAGCACGGCACGGCACGGCTTCTGTTGTCATTGCCTGCCGCAACATATTCGCAGTACGCGACGAACTCTGAACACAGGCGGTTGGTCTTTGGGAATTGCTCGGCATTTTTTTTTGCTCTCGCCAACGCTGGCTCCTGGTCCGCGCCAAAAGTCCAAATCGAAGCAAGAATCCATCAAAAAGTGGGGAGACACAGACAACGACAATAGCGACGGAGGGGAGAACAGAGTAAAAGAAACCGAAAATAAATATGTGAGTGAGAGTGTGTGCGTGCTTGCGTCCGTGTGTGTGCGCGCGTGTGTGTGTCTGCGCGTTTATTTTTAATCACCGGCCCCAAAAGGCAAATGTGAAGTGCAAGCGAGAAGGGAAGACAAAACCAAATCAGAAATAGCCCCTCCGCCAAGGATAGAAAGAGAAAGAAATATAGAGTTAGAGCGGGAGAGGGCGCGCCGCAAGCACAGCAACAAACAAAAACACAAAAACCGTTTGACAGAATGAGAGCGCAGCCGAAAACAAAGTCGGGCGCCCAGTGGTCGCCCCTTGTCGGGATCCTCGGACTTATCGGGATCATTGGGATCCTCGGGCCCGCACTGGCCGACGGCGCGAGCAGCGCCTATGGGGCATCATTCATCTCCAATCCGGGCATCTATGCCTACTCCGTGGCCAATCAGCAGGCGCCCAAGGACAATGACATCAAGTTTGGATCCACCTCCAGCGACGACGCCGCCGCCGCAGTGGCGCAATCCTCTGCAAACTCCAATTTGAACCGCAATTACTACTACACCAACAACAATGCTGAATTTATGGGCGAGGGCCCATCGGCACCCCCACCCACACAGCCCGCCCCGCAGACGGGCTGCACTCTTGACCGTCTGGCCGTCTACAAGGTCGTCCTGCACACCTACTGGACCAGGGATCTATTCCCGAAGCACTTTCCCGACTGGCGACCCACCGCCCAATGGACCAAGACATTAGGTGAGTGAATAATTCTTGAATAATCATGCGATCATCTTGGGATTATCTTTTGAAAAGGGTTTATGGGAGTTTGGAGGCGTATTTTGGAGCTTATAATGTCAATGAAATTGTGATGTGCCGAATGTGCCTTTTACCCAATTGTGCTCTTTACAAATCAATCTTTATAAATATATGCACATTCCTTTTCGTCAATCAGTTGAAGTTTTAATTAATTAAAACAAAAGGAATTCCTATGAAAAATCAATGAAAATTCTATATTTTTGAGTTAATTAAGTGTGGCAGAATGTTAGAAATATCAACCAAAAATAGTCAGTCAATCCAGCCGAAAACTGGGGCAAACTTCTCTCTCTCTCTCTCTCTCTCTCTCAGTGTCGGTCTATCCATCTCTCACTCTATTTATTACTCAATCATAAAAGGAAATCGAGCAAAACGATAAGAATCTCATAATTTGTGCAACGCACAGCAAAATCCACACACAAACAACAACAACAGAGATGGAGATCTAGAGACTAATTTGTCACAAGGCTGTCTCTTTCTCTTTCGCTTTCTCTCTGTGTATATATGGTGAATAAATCGAAAAGCAATTTCCTTGACAGTTTCCTAAACATTTTCGGTTCGTTTTTCGGTATTTCTGGGTTAAATCAAATAGGAGGAAGGCCTTGGCCAAGCGGCGAGGGGGAATGGTGAATGGAATGGAAAATGCCTTTGGCCGCATTGGCATGTCGCTTGTCTTATCAATGTTTTTGCAGATTTAGCTGTCGATTTATCGTCGATGGAACACACGCATACACAGGACGACCCAGAGACAGAGAGACACAGATAGAGAGACAAGTAAATCTGACAGCTAAACAAGCAGAGCAGCCAGGCAGGGACACACACACACACACACACAAAGGCGCTAATAAAAAAGGATAAGCAGGAAGCCGTTGCCGTTGCCGTTGCCGAAGCAGAGAGCCTCCTAAGAAATGCGATTTGTACGTGCTTATGCGCTATGTGCTGGTCTCAGCGCAAAACAAGAAATTGGATAAAGTTGCCACCAGACACAGAAACAGACACAGACACAGGCTCAGCCTGCTTATGTCCTTGGTGAACGGGGGGTGGGGTGGGACGCATTTGATGTTTTGATTTTCGCCTTGTTGCATTTCGATTCAAAAGTTATAACCGCCTTGGGATCCACTAGAGCTTGTCTAAGCATAATAATAATATTTTAGTGTTTGTTCACTGGGAAAAAGGACTCTCGTATGACTAATTAAATGCCCCTCCAAGCCCCTCCCAACCCTGCTATACCCTCCTACCCCCCCCTGCAGCGGACTTTGCTTGTTGTTTATAGTGTCGTCTCGGTAATTTATAGTTTTATAGTTTCCCTGCTTGTGGCCGCTGCCTGTGCGTATACGTGATTTATGCGCGGCCCTGCACTTGTGTTTAAAATATAGCAAAAAGGAGTGCAGTACTCGTACTACTTTAAAGCATATTAAAAGCTTGTCGGAACCACAGCACTTGGGCTTCAATCGAGCGTACACAAATGTTACCTTGGGGATCCTTGGGGTTCGTTTGTATCGATAGCTAAGCCTTGCATCTCGTATTCATTACTGGATGCAGAGCACTGTACACTGTTTCTCTCCATGACAACCATTTAGTTTCGGCCAGAGGCGGAGCCAAAGTCCTGTTCTTGGTCCTAGGAGTCCGAAAATGAGTCTGAAATGCCATTTGGTATTAAAATTCAGGCTGCAGCTATGAAAAAGCAAAAGAAAAGCAAGAAAAATAGACAAAAAGCTTAGCAATGCACTTCATGAGACGAGGAGGAGGAGGAGTGTGGGCGGCAGCGGGGCTGAGGGCAACGGCTTCCTGCCTCTGTCATATCCTGTTTGTATATAAATTTCAGTGCGCAACTCTAACATCCGTTGGATTTCAACTCTTGGGGAAAAAGAAGGCAAGCCCCCACGGAGGAAAAGCAGAAGCAGAAGCAGAAGGAGGATGGACTCAGCCCCCTTTTGTTTTTGTGTGGCGCTGTCGAAGGAGGTCCAAGGAGAGCCAAATTTATTATGAATGCTCCCCAAAAAAACAAGCAGCAGCGACAGCAATTGCAACGGAGTCCCCCCACAGCCCGCCACCCCCCCGGAGTCCAAGTCCAAGCATTGCATTTCTTGTGTCTTTTGTGCTCCAGGTCGGAGCGGCCCCCAGTGCCGATCCTGGTCCTCTCTCTCTCTCTCTCTCTCTCTGCCATTCGTGAGTTTTTGAGTTGTTAAATTTCATTTTTGGCCTGGACGGCTGTTGTCGCTGTTTTTATCGCCAAATTGAAACTGAAATAAAGTTTGCCTCCTGCTGAATATTTGTTTTATATTCCGCTTTGTTTCCTCTCTCTCTCTCTCTCTCTGTTCTTTTGTGCCATGTCACACTTTTTGTTCGGATCCAAAAACTCTTTTCGCAGTAGCATAGTAGTTTTTTTTTTGGTTTTTTGTTTGGCTTTGGACGACTTTTCGTTCATGTTTTTGCCATTTTTATTGCTTGTCCTCCGACTTTTTGTTCAGCGCTTTGCAGGCCAAAATGAAATGTTGCACTCTGGCATGTTTCAGCCGAAATCGCAACCACACAAAGGCCCTTGGGAGAAGTTTGAGATTGAAAGGGCTTTCGGATTAGACGTGGAACAAACTGCCTTGGATTTAGGATTAAAGACGGAACTACAATAGGTATAGAAATGTGGGGAAATCGGAGGCTGGGAGGCTGGGAGGGAGCCCAAGGGATAAGTCTAGAGACGGACTCTAAGATGTGCCAGATCTCCCTTTTTCATATAATAGAAGTTTCAGTAGATGCCCTCTTTCCCGATTTTCTATTTCTTTGTTTCGCTCAGTGTATGCCTTCTCAGGCTTATAGTTGATGGATTTCACTGGTAAGAAGGGACCCCAAAAATTAATTGCAACAGAAATAAGAAGGAGGGTTGATTGGAAAGTGGGGTGGGTGGGGATTTGGCATAAAGACCCCCCTTGGTGAAACCGTAGAAAATCCCCATTGATCCTAGTGCCATTGTTGCATAAGCCTTGGCCGTGCGGCTCGTTCCTTGTTAATTGCCAGCGTCCGTGTGGCAATTATCCTGCCACCGAGAGACGTGCGGTCTCGGCCTGTGGCACTTTCGCGCCTCGTATTTGGGGCTCTTTTCTCCGTTTGAGCTCCTGCCTAATTTTTGACTCTCGTTTGTCGGGCAAATAAATTATAAGAGAGGCGGGGAGGCGGAGAGGCGGAGTGTGTGTGTGTGTGTGTGTGTGGCATAATTCATAATTTATGCAACACAAAACACACACTCTTCGCGTTGTCTCGCAATTTGATTTGCAGCCCCGACTTTTTGCTCATAAAAAAATTGCTCATGGAAATTTTTGTAGCACGCAAAAAGAGAGAGAGAGAGAGGTAGGGAGGTTTTCGCAAGTGAGTTTTCTACGGAAGTTTCCAGTAATGGCAAAGCCATGTTTTTGATGTTGTTTCTTGCAACTGTTGCAAGTGGAAATTGGTGTGTTGCAAAAGAGTTTTGATATTTAGTTGAATTTTCATTGCTTGAATGCAAATCTCATTTGAAATGCATATATAATCGCATGAGAGAGATCTCCCATGGGAGACCGAGCATACGAAATATCAAAGAGCAGCAGATGGAAGCCACATGCCACATGCCACATTTCAACCTGGGTTTCAAGTTACCCTTTGGAGCCACTGATGGAAATCTGTTTAATATTGAAAGTCTTACACACACACACAAGCAGACACATAGACAGTGATTAATTCGCTCGTAAGTAACTGACACTGAAATCCCGCATAGATAAACGTTTTACTCCGCCCTGAAACCATTCGAAACATTAAAGTTTTCCTTCGCTGCGGGGTAGAGGAAACATCCCTCCCCCCATATCCCCCATATGGGGAGGAGGCATTACACATTCATAATGCTTTTCCCGCACACAGAATGGAGAAATGGAAAATTCTCGGGCGCGGGTGCTGCCGCTGACAGAGCAATTTCCTTGAATCGGATCCTGCTGCTGCTTCAGCCACAACGGTATATTAATAATAAATGTAAATTCTTGTTCTTATTTTACTGTTCTGTTGCGAGGGGGGGGGGCGGGGGAGGGAAGTCTTGAAGCTCTGCGCCACCTGAAGTGCCTTTGCTGGCTCTGGCTTAAAGTGTGGCAATTAAAGGCATGCCCCACCGCCCCCCTCCCGGCTTTACACGTGGGGCAAACCGAATCACGGGCTCCGCATTTTTACTTGCATGAATAAATTTGCTCTTTTGTGTGGGCAACCCCCCTCCCCCCTCCTACCACCACATGCGCATGCTATGTGCCACGTCAAATTCGTATCATTATTCATTCATACATGATTAGACAGGACAGTAGAACCCAGAGCCAGAAGACAACATGGAAAGATGGAAACATGTACAGGTTTTGTATTACACAGCAGAGCAGAAAGGAGGAAAGTTTTCCAGGGGAGGGGGGAGGAGGCAGACAGGCGTGGCATTGCCAAATGGAAATTAATGAATGAAATTTGATATAATGCCAGCCACCACCGACAGTCGGTGGCTCTCTCTTTCTCTCTATGGGAAAACTTTTTGCCCAACTGAAATATTTCCCTTCCATATCGATTCTGTTGGACAAATTGTTGTCACTTACACGGCGCTTAAGCCAACTTAAATTGTTTACTGGACATGCATTAATTTTACATTAAATAAAAACCCAACATGCAACATTTTGCGGCAATGCATTTAATTAATCATATTTACGGCGTTAATTAAACAACGTATGCTGTAAATATGTACATGTGTGTGTGTGTGTGTGTGTGTTTACCTTGTGAAAATTCAACATAAATTACCTGCCAGCTAATTGGCAATATATTCCACAATTGGCTCTGAAATTCGTATATTTATTACACAATTTTTCAATTGAATTAAATCATGGAAAGGAAATCGAAAAGGAAACCTGCAGCCAGAATTAATTGAATACAAATTAGCCAAATGACAACAAAAAATATGTGTGTGTGTGTGTGTGTGTGTGTGTGTGTGTGTGTATTTCTGCATTAATTAACATAAGCCTAATTGCGGGAGGCAGATGGTAATTTACTTGCCTGCGTAACATGTTAAAAAATCATGGGTCGCGCTTTAATTCGCTTAAAAAATACAATGGAAATTTATAATATTTACGTAAAGGACTTGCAATAAAAAAAACAACGGGTTAAATCATCCAATTACATGACGTGAAATAATTTCTGGGAGGGTCCCTCAGCAACTTTCACTCTTTATTTCATATATTTTTTGTGCCCCCCCCAACCTATTCTCCTAAGGACATTCAAGGTTTTTGCTTCTGTTAAATGCGAAAATTATGAAAAATAAAAATGCGAAATTCATTCACCGGCAGTTGCGACAATTTATGACATTTTATTTCGTTTTTTGTTCCGTTGCATATTTGTGCATTTGTCAGCATAAATGACTGCAAACTGATTTATGCGATGTTTATTTTTATTTTTTCTTAATGGAGAAAAATACATTCAATTCCTTTTGGGGAAGTTTTATGCAAAGCGCTCAAAAGTAGGCAAAGGAATGTGGGCCAGCAAATCGTGATCCTAATTAACTGTCGGCCATAAATCAGAAGTGCGACGGCCAGGAATCGGCTCATTAATAACGCATTTGCATGGAAATGTTGTAAAATGTGTAACCGATATCATCGTGGCAAAAGGGAGCACAAATTTATGGTCTGCAAACACAGAAACGGAAAAGAGTTGGTAAAAGTATCTTGTGGCTGGTTGGTGTTTTCTTTGAGCCAAAGAGAGAGAGAGAGAGGCAGAGAGGGGGGAGAGGGGGGAGAAGGAGCTGCGTCTGCTAATGGCAGCCTAATTATGCTGACCACAAAGGAGGAAGCGAGGCTGCCGGGCTGCCAGGCATAAAAGGGTTTCCGGCCTGTCTGCCCCATAAATTTACGCTTATTGCCGCCCAGACGGGGTCACAGGCCCCCGTGCAACTTAAAGACGCCACACACACACACACACACCTCTCTGGACTACATAAATATAAATCTTTGCCAGGTGGGTGCGTCCTCTTTCCGCTCTCTTCTGCCCTGCTCTTCCGCTTTGTCTCCCGCTCCAGACAAGCGGCAGACACACCATGCGTGCTCCAACTTCCCTTCTCCCCCCACCCCCTCATAAACAACAAAAAAAAACCCCCCCGAAACGAATCGGAAACGCGTCGCACAAAACTTTTGTTTGTCTGCATTTATGTCTGCGTAATGGGACCGACCGGAGTGGTGGAGGCCCCACGTGCCCCACGCCCCGCAAAACGGAGGCGTGATTGTGGTGTCTCGTCTGGTTATGGGGCTTTCTCTTTGTCTCCTCGAAGAATGTGTACAAATTACAGGGAATACACGTGCCCACCCATACAAACACAGGCTAAGGCGCAGTGCCCCCGCGGTGGCAGACTCTGATTTATGCAGCGAATGGGGAGGAGGGAGCGAGGGAGCGAGGGAGCAAGGAATTTTAATGCAAGAAAACTATTTTAGTCCCAGAGAATTCTATCTATGGCATTCGATTTTAGTTATTTATAGAAAATCCCGTGTTATATTCAATAATTCCAAGGAGTGAGTCGAAAGGGATGGGAAGATTAAGGGTAAATAAAGCCAGGATGAGAGAGAGAGTGAGGAAGATAGGGAAAAGGAATTCGATCTATGAGAATCGATAACCGATAAAAAGAGAGCAACAAAAATAAGGCTTAATCGAAGAGAGCGATAGTACCGCAGAGTATCATAGATCGATAATTTCGTCCTCGGTTCGTCCTGTGGGGTTTGAATTCGAAAGGCCTGTCTTTCAACCATTCAAAAGATTCCCTGTCCAACTTCTAAGGGAGATGTGTGTGTGTGTGGGAGATATATGTATATATATATATAGATTATTGTCGGCCAGGACACGCATGTCTTTTCTATTGTCAGTCCGTCTTTAGCCCACGTCAATCGACAGGGCTTCGGGCCTTAATTAAGGATACAGAAGGCCACACGAAAAGATAAGGCGAAGGGGAATTATGATTGAGACAAATTGTCATCTACGTGACAAGTCCGCATAAATTGTGTGTCTGTGTGTGTGTTTGTCTGTCTTTCGGTTTGAGTGACTGTCAATAAATAGTACATAAAATTCATTTAATTAAGCAATTTTCATGAGTATACGAAAAGCGGAAGGAAGGAAGCGGAGACAGGACAGAAATGGTGTGGATAGTGAAAGCAATTTATGAGGATTGCACCCCAGGGAGTGGCCATATTTTTGTTTAAGGCGTGCGGCTGATAGAGTGAGAGGGTGAGGTATATTGAGTGGGAGAGGGACAGATCAAAGCTGTGGCCAGATTAAGCAACTTTTCATTTTTGATGGCAGAGCCAATTTTTATGGTCAATCAGGCGGATAATGAGATAAAGGCATTGGGGAGCACGTCCGCTGCAGAGGCGATGGCCGATGGCCGATGACCGATGACCGATAACCGATGGCCGATAACCAAATTAACCGTTACAAGTGGCCGCCTGGCCAATGCATTGGCAATGAGGAAGGAAGAAGGAAGAGAAAATCTCTGGAAAATCACCAAGAACCACCGCAACAGCACCGCAAGGCAAACAATCAGGGGAGGACCAGGCCACGCCATCGATGGGCGTTCCACCGCAGGGCAAACTGTCGCTACGGAGGGCTCAAAGCGGCCATCAAGTGTTTATCATGCGGCGGGGGGCACAAACATTGGAAGGACCTCAGCCCCGAACTGAAACCGAGGAGAGGCTGCTGAGTGGCAGGATGGCAGCTGCCGACGTCCCACCATCGGAACTCGAGGACCACTTCAAAGCCTTGAAACAAAATTAAATGAAATACAATTTTTTTCCTTAATAAATTAAATCTTAAAGAAAGCTTCTTGGCATAAACCCCCGTTGAAGATTACAATCAGCTCTACCTCTACCTTAAACTAATTAGAGTGCAGGAGGGGGGTCTCTCGCTAGGGGATAAATATGATTTGGGGTGGCATTAGGTATAACGGGAAGATTGTGTAGAGAAATGGGATTGCGCAGAGTGGGGGGGCCTTGTTTTTTATAAAATATCCAAGTCCTTGAATGAACTCAGGTTTCAAAGAGATACGTACCCAACAGATGGTTTACAGATTGGTTTATTACAGATTTTGAGCAGAACCTTAACGAAATTTGATAAATGTTCCTTAATGCGAGGGTTGGAAGTGCCGTACGACCACAAAATCTACCTTTCGAGAGCTAAAGAGGTTACAAATTTCACCATCGCAAAAGAGAAATCACCGAAATGGAGTACAGCAGTGCCACGCTGCTTCGATTCTTGCATGTTTGTTCATGTTTCACCTCGAGAGCATTGAGAGGCACTTGTCTTATCTCTTGATCTTCGTTTCATGCGAGCGCATGCATTGCCCACTCTCCTTTATTACTTCCATTCGATTGCGCTCTCTCTCTCTCGCGACTCTTAGCAACAAAAATAATGCGGATGGCACTCTCTCCCGCTCTCAGGCCACTCACGCAACACTTGAGTGAAGCAAAAGGAATACAAAAACGGGACTTTACTTTGACTGCGAGCATTCTTTGTCTTTATTTTGATTTGTATTTGGGGCTATACTTTTTGATGATTGAATCGACAACTGTTAAATACCCTATAGTCGCCCCTGTCTCTTGCACAATTATGTTAATTCCCACAGTGGAGAGGCGAACTTTTCCAGTGAATATTTCGAGTGGCGCGAAATTGTTTGTGGCAACATGTGTCCACCTGATTTGTGTCTATTAACTTTCCTGCTCACTTTTGCATATTTTTAACGCGGCTCTGGGAAAAAGTTTCCGCAGCTAAGACAAAAAGCAACAACAAAATGAAAAAAAAGTAACTTTGAAGCGCCAGAAAATTTGCTAAAGCGTTAGAAAATGTACACCGTGGTACACCCTGTGTCAAAAAAAGAAGAGGAAAAACTTGGCTAAAGCGTAAATAAACCAAATATAAACTTTGGCTGTTTTGTAGATGGTGCTGCTGCCAGACAAACTTCCTCTTAACTTGGCTCAAAGGCGCGGTCTATCTCCGCCTGTCTCTCTCTCTCTCTCTCTCTCTGTCTCTGTCTTTTCCACAGAGTTTGCTTAGTAGCCGGGGACATGGCCGAAACATGGGGGCACTTTCTCTAGTCTCCGTTCTCCATTCTCGGCTCTCAATTTCCCTTGGCTGCTGCTGTTGTTGTTGCTTTGGTTTTCATTTTTTTTTTTTTTTGGTGTGAATAATGTTGCTGTTATTTATGCCTCAATGGGCCATGCCACGCCCCTATCCCTGACTTTGGTGGTGGCGTAGAAGAAATTGCAATTTCCACGCCCAAGTTTCGGGCACTTTCACTTGATGGTCCTTCCGTTCCGGACAACCTTTCCCCCACCCCTTTCCAAGCAACCCCCCGAAAAAAAGATGTGGGGCTGCTTTTTATTAAAAGTTTCGTTCTTGGCAGCCAACAACAATGGGCACATTTTTTAAAGTGTTTTTTATTGTCGCGTTAACCGACCGCAACGACTTAGGGGCCCTGGATGGGGGCCAGGGCCGGGGCGGGGGCCAGGGCGGGGGCCGTGGTTGGTCTCCCAACTTTTACGTAAGTGTAAATTATTGTTAAGGTCAGAAAGTTGTACGCAAAGTTTGCGCCGTAGTTTCCTGCATAGTTCGTGGCGATAACTTCGGCTTAATACCTTTAACTAAGTCCCCGACTAAGGGTCTGGACCACATTTAACTTAATTAACACAGCCCCCAACACAGTCCCCAACGCAGAAGAAAGTGTTCATAAAAATGCCGCACTAACTTTCAATTAACGCAGGAAAATAGACCCGTAACGCCCACTCCGGGACAACTTAACCGTAGGTTAACCCCGGACTCTACCCGTTAAATGCGTGCAATAAACTCTTCCTATTGTTGTTGTACTTTAAATATAAATTTATGTGGCATTTCTCGGCACCAAAAGAAGGGCCACACAAAAAATGGGCAAAAACGGAAAGTGTTACCCCATTTCAGTGCAGTCCTTGGCAGTCCTTCCTTCCGTAGTAACTCCAGGTTTCCCTTTCCTTAGTTTCAGTGCCCTGTCCCTTTCCCTTTCACTAGACCTTTGAAATATGTTGGCGCAGCAGTAAACTCGCCAATTAAGTATCCAAAAGCTGACACCAAGAATCCCCCAGTGTTCATAAACACCAAAAAGCGACCAGAGATGAGAAATAAACGCAAAGATTCTTTATTTCCACTCTTTAAGGTCATTAGAAGGGGGTTCTATTGTTGGGTAATTTCCTTGAGATTTATGAAAAATACAAGAAAGTTCGACAAAACTATACTTTTGTTGTTGTTGTGTAAACTGTACTTTTTATCTTTCAACTTTGTTCTCGCACCCCAAGAGGAGAAAAACACTGCCAACTGTACTTAATAGTTGGCAAAGATGGGGAGGGGGGGGGGGGCCCACTTGATTTGTTGCCGACAATTGAATGCTTTTAACCCCCCCCCCCCCCCTACACACACACACCCACACACACACCGAAAGCCGCCTCGAAGAACTAATGCCTTTATGGGGGGGTGGGGGAGATCCCCGCCTGGGGGCCATGGGCACAAAGTCATCAAATTTTAATGCCACTCATAATTTTTTCATGCAACCAATGCGCAAAGGTTGCAAAGCCTTCTCCCCAGGGGCATAAATGTCAAATCAGCAAATATGAAAGTACAGCTCCGACAAAAGGGCCACAGCCGGAGACGGAACTTAAAAATGCTTTCGAAGGCTTGCGATGAAGGTGAATGTCCCTGTCAAAGGGTTCAGATATTGGAGATGCTGTGATTTAGAGCCAAGGGAAGACAAAATGGGATTCATAAGAGCATTCATTCGATTCGGAGGATCACTGGATCTTTAAATTAGAAATTTAGTAAATTGTGAATCACCCAAGGCTATGAGTCTCTGTCAATTCACTCGAAAACAATCAGAAAGAAGCACGAATGATTCCCTTTATCAATTGAATCCCCAATCCGAGTCATGCGAATCGAATTAGTGATGACACCTGGCACGTGGACACAATCACAGGATCGCAATCACGGGATGCCGACATCACTGTGATATGTGGAACCACTTACATCACACAAAATCCACAGCATCATATGCCTTTTTTTAGCCATCGTTTACTCCTTCCACCTTTGGTGCCCTTTCTTTTTCCTTTTCCCTTTTTCTTTTGCCATTTTCCTTACAGCTTTTTCCTTATTTGTGGAAAACTTTCGAGTGCGGAAGTTCCTCAAGGGCTGTATACACACACACAGAACAAAAAAACAACAATAGCCGTACTCAAAAGAGGCCCTAAAAAGGGTTGCTCTTATTGTTATCGATGGCAGGATATGTACGCGGGTGTGTGTGTGTGTGTGGGGGGTCCATCATTGAATTATGTGCACAGCAAACAAACAAATAAAAAGGAGAATTGATTGTTGCATTGCATACTTCAGGAGGGCGCTGCCACAATTGGAGATCATAAAAGTGCCACTGCCACTGTGATAGGTATATAAATATCAGCTGCCCCTTCACCTTCCCGCCACCCTGCCACACTTCCACTGGGCGTAGTTGAGCGTGAAACGTAGAATTTATTATGTTATCGCTTCAGCGATTTACTTTATCGATTTCACAATCAGTCGGTGAAAGAGGGTCCCACCAACTTTGAGGCTCCCCAGAGATAATTCGCAGGACTCTCAACCCCCGGCCCTGATCCTTGGTTTGTTTGCCTCGTCATTTGGCTGCCGAGGAGGGGGGCGACGGGCGAGGCCATGTGGCAAATATTGTTATTTGCTTTCAAAATTTAAGGCCCGGCCCTCTCTGGGTTGACTTTGATTCCGCCAGGCTTTAGCAGAGCTTTGAGAGCTCTGCCAGCCAGAATTGTGAATTTTTAATGAGCCTGTCTAATGGATAAGCCGCCTTTCTCTTTGACTCTTTGATGTGGGTCCCCGAAAAGGGGTTCCATATACACTTACTGATATATTGATAGAGTTTCTAATCATTTTATGCGCAGACTTTTCAACAACTTTGCAGGTGAAAGACTGACCGAAGGGAGCTTTATTTATAACTTTGTTTGGAGGGTGCCAGCCCTAGCCCTAGCCCCAGTCATAGTCCTGTCACTGAATTGATAATAATTGGATTAGCGCATCGCTTTCCAGGGGGCCAGAACCGCAGGCCGAAAGGCTTTCGCCCCGTTGGCCACGCACCGAGGCAGCCATGTGTGTGTGCATGGGGGATGTTTGGCGAAATCTCCCTCTATGCGGGTTCTGCCAAATATTTCGCAAAATTGTTCACCTCTGGCTATGTTTTTCAATATTTTTTTGCAGTCCGGAGGAGGAGTGGCAGGAGTGGTGGGAGTGGTGGGAGTGGGAGGTGGCTGATGCGCTCCAGCAATTTTACAGCGACCCAAATCGACTTGCCTCTCTCGCCCTCTGGGCACCTCCTAAAGGCTATATTCATCACTTAATTTCCACATTCCGCTGCCATTTTCAAAGTTTATGGAGTATCCACCATCTCTATCCCCCCCCCCCCCCCCCCCCCCCCCCCCCCGCCCCTCTCTTTCGCGTTGTCGCCAACTTTCGCATGGGGAAAAACCCCCTTTCTTTCGGGCTGACATTTTGCCATTTGCCATCTGTCAGCGTTGCCAAATAGAATTATGTCGTCTAATTGAATTTGACTTCGACTTGACATGGTTTAGAGTGTGCACACTATTGCCGGTCCCCCCCCCTGGGGGCCAGAAGAGTAATCCAATTTTAGTTGCCTTTTTCTTTGGTGGAGGATGCGCGCTTACCCACCGACCAAAACCATTGATTGCCGACTGGCTTTTAGTTGGTGCTACATTAAAAGTTTAAATTTTCAAAAATTAAACTGATTTTCAACTGATTTCCGAGGGATTTACCAAGGTTCCACAAGGCAAACTGTGCATTTAGCACTTAGATTCCACTACATTCGTCGCATATTGTCCACAATGTTAGCTGTTCCCTTTGCCCTTAGATTCCAATGAAAACATCACCTATGTTCCACAATGCTAGCTGTTCGCTTTGCCCATAGATTCCACTAATTTCTTCCCATATGTTCCACAATGCTAGCTGTTCCCTTTGCCCATAGATTCCATTAAATTCTTCGGCTTTGTTCCACAATGCTAGCTGTTCGCTTTGCCCTTCGGTTCCACTAAACTCTTCGCCTTTGTTCCACAATGCCAGCTGTTCCCTTTGCACTTGGATTCCACCAAATCCTTCAGCTATGTTCCACAAGGCTAGCTCTGCTGCCAGCCTTTGTTTTTGCTCTTTTTTCCATATTTTTTATATCTGGCTTTCCATCCATCGAATATTTATTATGCATATTTTTCAAGAACTTTTTTTGCAGGCCGCAAATTGAAAGTAAATCAATTTTTGTTGGCTCTTTTTTTGGACAGTCCATCACACGCTGAGAGGCGCACTGCGACTGCCCTTTAAAATGTCATTTATCTTGCGTCGGCGTTTCCATAATGATCTTTCGTTCACTTTTTGATTGATTTTGCGGTCACCAGCAGCAGACGGAGTCTCGTTCCACCGCATCCATGCACAGCCGTGCAATAATAATGAGTATTTTCTGGTTTACGGGTTCTCGGTTACGGCAAAAATACACCACAGAATAGCAGCAGAAGAGCGTATAATTCTGTACGCCGTTTTGCAATTGAATTTGCCTGTAAGCCCCCAATTGCCGCAGCCACAGACAGAGTCGGAGTCCCTCTGTGGTGCACAATTATTGTATATTTTTGGGGGCTGCTGCTGCTGCTGTTGCTATCTGAAATGAGCATGAAAATCTATTGGAACGTAACGAATTACGTATCGAACGTGCCTAACTGTTAATGTGGTTATAATACGCCATCGGATTATCATTGATTATATACATATATATGTGTATATGTGTATATGTGTATATGTGGGGTGGTATGTGTGTGTATGTGTGCACGCCCTCTGGGCATACAGAAATAACTGTTTGTGCGCGTCGAGCCAGACAGACAAACACCACAACCCCCCCCCACCCCTCTATTGCTGTCTCTGTCTCTGTTTTTCCCTGTGCTGCCATAAAAGTTTGTCGAGTGTATAGACATAATTTCAATTTTCATTTCGTATTAATGTCTCTCCTATAACTGTGTTGTTCCACTGTGTGTGTGTGTGTATCTGTGTGCCTGCTTTTGGGGAGTGCAATCCGCCACAAATTGCCGCAGCGTTGTCTAGGAAATGGATCAGAACTTTTCGGCGAGTGGGCGGGGTGGAACGTGTGCGAGAGGTGAGGGGCCTACCCTCCTCCCCCTCTGGTTATATATGACTACAAAATGCGGTATTGGCAAAATCCCAGGAGCGCGATTTAGTTGATAGCACCGAGAAAATGGTGCCAGGAAAAACTAGTTACCGGCGGGGAAATCCCATTTAGTTTTCACTACTTTTTTTGATAAATGGAAAATGTTTGCTTATGTGAAAGCCAAAGGAGAAACCACTTTAAAATAATGAAAAACCTACAAAATGTTCATCAAGAGAAACATTTATGTGCCGAAATATGACAAAGCAAATCAAAAAAGCAACAAAAAGGGTTTATTAAATTAGAGAAATACTTTTAATTGAATTAAATTATTATTTTCCATGAAATACATTTGTCAAAGGAAAGCTGTGCCAAATATTCATATTTTTCCAACAACTAAATGCTCCTGAAAATAGCTTTCATTTAAAAGATAATTAGAACAAAGTCCACATGAAATTAATAAAAAAATAATAAAAAGAGCCCCCAGAAACACAACCATTTCGTATTAGAATTCGGTAATTAAACAAAACTCGCACCGCCAAATGGTTTTTAATTAAAAATAAATACAACACAACAAAATCCGAGCACAACTTCTGAAGGATGCGGTGGATTAGGGTCCTGGAGCCGCACAATTTACATTTCAAATCAAAGTCCAACGGAAAAGTGTATGGAAAATGCAAAAGGCAGGCAAAATCTCAGAGCCGACGATGACAACAGGCCATTAAGTAAACCAATCAAAGTGGAAGGCTCTCCCGTCTCCACGTCGCTGGCCGCAAAAAGAATTTAATAATAAGAGGCCAAGAAAACGGTGCGGCGGTAGGCCATAAAATTCTTTTGGCCAGGGCTAGAATGCAAAATACAAAACAGATTGAGCTGGCCCGCTGTGCCGGGGTCCTGTCTGGGTCTGGCTAGCGCCACTCTCCGTTTCCAGCTCCAGTCCGGCTCTCCGGCTCCAGTCCGTCTCTGAGGTCCAGCTACTGTTTCCGGATTCGCCGTTGCGTGCTTAATTAAATGATCATCATTTGCGCGCAATCAACGCACAAATAAATTTCCATTCTCCTTTGCCAGTGCCTCCTGCCTCCTGCCTCCTGCCTCCTGCTTCTGGCCTGTCCCCATCTTTGGTCCTCACCCAAGGCGTTGGTTAGTTCTGTGTTTTGTGTGTTTGTGTTTGCCTGGTTTCCGCTTGAAATTATACCACAGCTCCTTCCCCTGCTCCTGCTCCTTCTCCTTCCCCTGCTTCGCTTTGGTCCTTTGCCTTTGCCAGTCCCGTTGTTGTCTTAATTAATTCCTAATTTTCTTCTTTGGCTTTGACTCCTTTTTTTTCTTGCGTATTTAATTGAAAATTTTCTTCAAAGAAAATTCCCCTGGCCTGCGCCGTATTCATGACCATTCAACGGTGCTATCTTGTTGATGTGAAGTTCTGTGGCATGGGGCATGGGGCATGGGCGATGGGGCGATGGGGCAGCCAGCTGTTGGCCATTTTGACGGGTTTTATTCATTTGCATATTGCTCGGAACCATTTCTTTCATCGTCTCCACTTTGTTATGGCTTTGTTTATTGGAGGAGGCCCCGCCCCTCCAATTCATGGTGTGTGGGGGGGAGGGGGGGGGTGGGGTGCCCATTTTATTGGCGCCTTGCCAATTGTTGGGCATAAATTTGATTACTTTTCGGGCCAAGATTACGGCGATTCTCGCCCAGGGCCCACGGGCTGTCAATTAGCCGTGAATTCGTGTGCCAGAGCGAAAGCTAATTAAATTTCGAGCAGAACAGCAGCTGGTTCAGGCCTTCCCTCCTCCCCCCCCCACACACAGACACACACACACACACAGACAAACAGTTCAATTACAATTACGATTGCAGGATGCAGATACAAAATGGAAACACCCTGCCCTGAGAATCGATCTTATTGTTTCGGTAAATTATGATAATCAGCTGAAGAGCTATTCTCCCCCAGTCGCCCATTCGGAAAATCAATTCCAACCCGTTCAGCCCCCACCCCACCCCAGTCCCAGCTTCAGCTTCAGCTTCAGGCCACTCTTATGTGCATTATGTTAACGTATAGCCATTCATCCGCCATGAATGCGTGTTCTGCCACAGATTCATAATGGATTTCCTCCCTGAAAAGATCATATTGAATTTGCATTATAATAAACAGCTGAAGAGCGATTTTCCAGGCCTGCCAGCCATCGAATAATTGCATTTTCCATTAGCTCCAACGCTGCATTCGTGCAACGGTCAGGGGGGGAGCCGCTCATGCAATTAACCCATTTTCGGCCAAATGAGTTTTACATGTTCCAAGCACTCGGAAATACGTGTATGCCACGTGCAACACTTGTCCAGAGTTTCGTGGGAGGCAGACTCGCGGTCGATTGAGGGAAGAAGAGTGGAAGATGGAAGTACGGCAGGTGGAGGCTTCTATCATTCCATACTTTGGGATTCTGTGGGGTGACCATTTCAGAGATTTGTGCCACTTATTCTGCTATTGTTCCACAGTCTTTTAGTGCCTGAAAAGTGCCTATGAAAGTCTATGGCCAGGGCCTCCGTTAGTTGCTGTTGTCGAAACTTTCATTATCTATCAACAGGGACCCCAAAGAAAGTCCTTTGTTTCGAAATCTGAATCCCAATGAATCCGCTCAAATGTCTAGCCATAAAAATTAAACAAAAATCCGACAAAAACTGAAAGTTGGAAAAGTGAAACCCCAAAAAGCTAATTTCGGGGGCCCCTTTTTTTGGGTGGGGGGGGGAGGGATCTGCCTAACACGCTTTATTTAACACTCACTTGCCCGAGTGGGGCAGACGACAACACATAGAAAGCCCAAAAGTGGCAGAAACAAAAACAACAAAATTTATAAAAAGAACTGAGAAAAGCGGCGACACAGTAGAGAGAAGGAGGAGGAGGAGGAGGAGGAGGAGGAGGAGGAGGAGGAGCACAGAGCAGAGCAAAACAAGTCATAAAGATAAAGGAAATTTATGGAAGGCGGCAAGAAGAGAGGGAAAACAACGCCTGGGAGGAGGGAGGAGGAGGTGGAGGAGGAGGAGGAGGAGGAGTAGGAGGAGGAAGCCGGCCTCATCAGTGGGATTGTTGGGAAATTAGGTTAACGATTTTTCACTGCCACTGCACCAGAAACATCGAGAGAGCTAGAGAGCGAGAATATGTTTTCAACGGCCGGGGACTATCTTTTGTTCTTGGGACTTGAAGTTTTCCGCAATTTACGGTTTAAAGTAATGGCCCCATTCCGAAAAATCCCCACCCCCCACCGCCCAGTCCCACTGCTGTGCAAATGTCCCCTTTATCGCTAAGCGATGCCTAAGTGAGGCTTCAATTCGGATGTGTCCCCGTCCCCGTTCCCGTCCCCATCCGCCCCCCGTTCCCTTAATCTCCCTCACCGCCCACACACATTAGCCGGAAACGACATCGATATCCCAAGCCTCAGCCTCAGCCTTAGCCCGTTTCCCTTTTTGTTGGGGTTAATGGTCCTGCCCCTGCCCCTGCCCCTGGATATCCCTTTGTTGTCGCTTTCCATTTCGGTTTAAAGGCTGCCTAAGTCCACAGTTTGCGGTTACTTAAGAAGTTACCCCAGGAGTCCCTTTGCTCCAGCCAGCCACAGTAAACAGCCAAATTAACAATCCTTGCCATAAATTCCTCTTTTGGAAGGAAACAGAGGGATACCCTCTGAAGCGTCCTTGCAGCCGTATGATATGCCTTTTTTGGACATATTTAACGGACGAAAAAATGGACTTCATGAACAGGTTTCAATCTGGATCCGTGGCAATGCGCAAACCGTTCAATGGTTCTGGTTGTGCCTCAATTTGAGGTTCGCAACACAAGCCATTTGACTCATGTTTGAACCAATGTGGACATTCGTTGTTCCATTACATCAATCAGCAATTTCGGATGAGCGGGATATTCAATATTTGGCTCTTACTGGAATGCCAGACGAAGAAACGAAGCAATTGTTATAGCCCGATGTACTGGCTGGCCTTGTCTGTCATTTTCTCTGGGACTATCAATTACGTACCGGCGCGATTCTCCCGTTCCAAGTGTCGGTGTGTATTTCATTCAACTTGTGCCTCCTTTGATTGCGATTCACGCAAGTGCGACATGCTCACATACACATTTTCATTATCCTGTTGGATTCGTTCGTCTGTTTGTTCTGGGTTATTAGTTCGCATGTTTTTTGTTTTATTCATTCGAAGGCCCAATGGCCAACGGCTTAACACTCATAAATTGACCAAATTGCTGTTCTTACTGATTAAAAAACCTTTCACAGTCACAAAACCCGTAACACAGACATAAGAATATATCCAATTAAAGTATACTTGATTGTGTTAACATTTTTTATGGGATATTTGGGGATTGTTCATACAAAAAGATGTAGTAGAAAGGTAGAAAGATGACAGAGTTGTGGAGGAGGAGGAGTTGTATAAATGTGATAGCTCAGGGAGTACTTTCTGATATCTGAGCAAACGTGTATCTACTCGTATATGCATACCTGCATCACTTTGTTGCAAGCAACTGTTTATTTAGGGTATAATTTTAATAAAATTGATATCGAAATCAATATCATGGCTTCTTTTTCTGGTTTTGTTGTGGAAAAACATGAAATTAATTAAAATTAATTGCCGCAAAATATTTGCTTTTGGTTTGCTTTCGGATTTCTCAAGTTTTGTTCGTTTTTCCAGTGAAAGAGAATTCCTGTGTGTTTTCTCTGCCGTTTGCCTGTTGGCGTGATTCCATTTTAAGGTTGTTACAAAAATAATTCTACAATCTGCAAACAAAATAAAACGAAATCAAGCAGAAATGAAAGACAGAGAGAGGGGCTGGGGCTGGGAAGGGGCTGATTCTGGGGCATTGTGACCTACTTGTGTGTGTGTGGGAGAGGTGTGCGAGGTATCGCCATATGCATTGTGTGTCTGAAGGCTTAGATAAACCTTCTCCGGCCTAGTGGCCTGCCTGGATGCCTTCCTGCCTCCTGCCTGCCTGCCTCCTGCCTGCCTGCCTTCCTGCCTGCCTGCCTCCTGCCTGCCTGCCTGACTGATGAAGTGTGGTTTAAGGCCTGACTTTATTTGCCAAATTGTGTTTGTGTGTCGGTGGTGTGTGCCCTCCCCAATAGCCTGCAGCAAATAAGCTCCAGATTGTACAAGTAATATTTATATAAACAACAATTCCAGGGCTATTCCTCTAGAACCCAAAGAACTCATCTGGAATTGCACTTTTGGTATATGATTTCTGTTTAATTTTTCATTCCTTTAACGATGTTTCAGCTATCATCTTTATTTTCGATTCATTTAGAAACAAATCAAATGGTTTTTGGGGTCTTGGGACTGTAGATCGACTGGAAGAGCTACTCTTTCTCTGATATTAGAGCATTCAGCACTCGACTTTCAAGTGAACCAAAGGGTAATTTGCCTTTCCTTTTTTGTATGGTTTTTCCCTGCCATATTGTTGATGGTATTTCTGTTTTGGCTTTTTACGTTTATTGGAAATTGAATTTCGCTGGTCGAACGGTCGAACGCTCTGCAGCTTGCGGCGCCTGCCGCTTGCCGCTTGCCCCACGCTGTTGCTCTGCTTCCCTGTTGTGCTGTGTGGCTCTCGCTTTGTATTTATGTGTATATTTATTTCTAGTTTTGTTGTTATTGTCCCAACCCTGCTTTACACTGATGGAGCGTCCCGTCAGGACCTCTGGCCAGGCATTTGGCTTGGAAAATAGTTGCGAAAAAGTATGGCAACTATTCCTATTTGCCAGCCCAACTCGGCTGTGAATGCTGCCAGTAGTGGGTATTCCCTTCGTGGAGGGGAGTACCCCATCCGCAAGCACCTGAACAGCTCTTTAGAATGCCTTTTGGCTGCATTCCGTTGGCCCTGCAGTCCAAGGAGTCAATAAAATATTGCAACATATATTGTATTCACATGAACATACACTGGGAGAAAAAGCACAGATATTTCGAGGTAGTTTTTCAAACAAACCCAATCCCAATCCTGGGTAAAGATTCATCCTCGAAATGCTTGAAAATGAAACAAAATGGCAGTCAGTTTAATTTTCTCAGTGTATGGTGCACGGTATTTACTCAAGTAGGAGTACAACCTGTACAGGGAATTGCCTGCTGGCTGCTCTGATGGACGATGGACGATGGACGAATGCACAGGCAATTCCCTACGAATCGGTTGCAATTTTAATGCCATTTTGTGTGCGAAGAAATCTTTAATTAAAATGCCATCAAAAAATCAACAAATACTTGCATCGAAAATAAATATTTCATGAATAACAGAAAATATGGAAAATATTCCCAAAAGTCAAAGCAGGGGCCAGACAGAGGAACAGAGGGACAGAGGGGCAGAGGGACAGAGGGGGGTGGGGCGGAGGCAGTGGGAGGTTCTGTGTCTCTGGGGCGTAACGTGTAAACAAAACTTTTTGAGCTTTCATGAGATAAGCGGCTCCACAATCTCCTCATGTGTGTGTGTACGTGTGTTCTCTCTGTGTGTGTGTGTGTGTGTGTGTGTATTTGTACTGACAGTTTACATGGCAGCAAAGTTTCAAGAGTTTAGCCAACAAAACTGCCAAAGGAATTACATAAACACTGCGGAGAAAGACGAGGAAGCTCCTCCTTTCGCCCCAAGAAAAAAGTATGGCGGAAAAGCAGATGAAAAGCAGCGAGCAAAGCGCAAAAACTTCAGGTAAAATGTTGTTCGCAACTTTGATTAAAAATTCCACTAATAAACAAAGAGAGCAAACAGTTTTCTTACCCCACACCCAACCCAACCACCCAACCACCCAAGCACCCAACCACCCAAGCAGTAGTTTTCACTGTTTTCATAGCTGTTGTCTTCTCTTTAGGGATGGCTGTTGATTGGACTTCCCAATGACATTTCCACATTTAAAATATTGTTGGAAATCCAAAGCGAATGAACGATAAATGGAGCTGTGATTGGTCTGATGATCTGGTCTTCATTGACTTCATTGATTCTCCAAGCAAACGATCTTCCCAGATCTTGTTCCATCCCTAACAGAACTCAAACTCCCATCGCCATCTCCTTACCCTTTGAGGCAGGTAACCAGCGTTTACCTTTACAAAAAAGAGTGTGTCCTTTTTGTATATAATTTGTAGTCACTGTTTGCCCTACACTTGTGTGTGTGCGTGTGTGTGCGTACGCCATTTTGTTGTGACAGAGTTGCTGATCCTTCCGCACTGCGAAAATGAACCAGATTCGGTAGCCATTTTGCAGATTTCATGTGCATTATATTTGCAAATCGTTTTGGTGTTTATTTATGCGCGGCAATGCACCCGCAGGCCGCGAGGACACCCAAATCCAAACGCACACAGGAGGGGAGGGAGAGGGTTGTGGCAGTGCATAATTCACGAGTATTTTGTTGAACTTTGCACTTTAATTGGAATTGCATTTTAAGCTAAAACAATACACAGATTGTGTCGATACGGGATACAGGATACAGGATACAGGATACAGGATAGGGGATACGTGAGCGTAATACTACTAGTGGCATTTATTAATTAAACAAAATGCTAATTTAACTTTGCCCAGCCAGCCCAGCACTAAGCGTGCCACAGCTTCCCATTCCCATGCCCATGCCCCTGCCCCTGCCCCTGCCCCTGCCCGTCCATCCAGCATTCTAATTGCATATTTAATGGCAAAGCTTGGCATTTGACTTATTGATTCGGTCTGGCGGTAGGTTTTCCACGTTCTCCCATTGTTGTTCTCCTGCTGGCCCGTTCCACAGGGATAATTAATTTCCAATTTATCGAAAGGCTAATTGGGGTTCCATTGTGTATGTGGGTGGGCATGCCCATAATGCCATAGACATCAAGGAGGATATTCCTTTGTATCTTTATCTACTGAGTGTTCCCTTTCGGCTCGCATCACACCTGCCAACAGCATTATCCAAATGAAAAAAGATATGGCTTCGTCCTTGTTTGCCCAGGTTTCTCCCCCTGGCCGTTTTTATTTGTTTTGTGATTCTCTTCAATTATTTTAATGCAACAAATATGTTGACGTTGTCACAGCAACAGCAAAAATTACCACTCAAAAGTGTCTCTGGATCTGTATCTGTGTGTGTGTGTGTGCCACATTTCAGTGTTTGTTTTTATGAGGCTTACTCTTCTTTTCCCTCAGTCGCTTTACGAGCAGGCCGAAGGAACTGTGTCAGCGTGGGGCATGCGGCATGAGGCATGAGGCATGAGTGACTCGTGAAATGTGACAGTGAAGGCTGTGTGTCGTGTCGTGTCGCTGACTTGCCGCAAGAAATCAATCAAAAATTGTGGCAAGTTAAGGGGGGGAATATAACAAAAGGCGCTCCTCATGCGATGCTCATCAATTTTTGTGTATGTGTGTGTCATTGGAGCATGTCCTTGTGTGCTCTGCTGAGGGTAATGTCTGCCTTTTGTGTTTGCTTAGTGCACTGACAACAAACGACAATGCATTCCACAGTTCACAATCGTTGGGCTCATCGCCGTCCTTGTCCCGCACTGACATCCTGTGTGCCATTGCACTCCTCAGTGACTGACACACTTTTCATGCCACAATAAGCCATTATAATGAATTTAGTCATCCGTAAGCCCAAAAGGGAGCACACACAATGGCCCGAAAAGGGCTCCTCCAGAGCGGTTTTTAAGGGGATCCCAACATGACTTTGGAATGCCCCAAAGCTAAGCAGAGATCTGCCATCCAGCGGTAAGGGCAGTCCTGTAATGATATTCTAGATATAAAGAAGCGAATTCTCCTGCTGTTAATTAGGATGGATACACATCGTACACTGGGCTTAAGGAACAGTAAGAAATGTACTACAAATTAGCAGGAGCCATGCCATTGATTAGAGCAGAGCCCAGAGATGCCTGCACCTGGCAGACCGAAGACATTCCAAATAATTGGCATAGACATTGTCTTCGGAGAGGCATAAGTCATAAAGGACATGTGGTGCCAGACAAATGACAGATGGAGCCAGACAAATGAATAGCAGACCATCGGAGTGGCCAGGACTAAGGCTAACTGGGCTAAGCAACCCTCATTTGTCACTGGAGTTTATGGACTGTTGTTGCTGCTGTTGCCCGGACGACGGCATCTCCTTGTTAGCTTGTTATGTTTTTGGTCAATTTCGTTTGTAATCCCCTTGAGCCTCACACACACACACACAAACAGCCCGTTCCGAAGGCGTCGAAGAGCCAGAGGACGGCTTGGAGGAGATGTGACAAGTCCTGTTTGTTTGCCTACATAATTGGCCGGCTGATGGCTTTCTGTCCCCCGCCTAATCCCGACATATACATAGCTGCACGCTGCATTAATTAGCACCGATAAGGAGGAGCCGTAGGAGCCGCCTTAAGGATCCCGGCAAACACGAAAAATCCTTCAAAACCATTAGACTTATCAAAAGACAGAGAGGGCAGGGATTTCTGCTTTTGGGAGGGTTGCGGTGCGGTGCACGTATCCTCTGTGGGGGAGCAGGAAGCAGGAGAGGATGCAGCCACGTACTCACTGTTAATTCTACTCAGGCGCCCACTGCTGCAGCTCCTTCGATGGAAGCTGCCGCCACATCACACGCTGACATTTTATCAGGAGCTGTGGTAGCCCCACTGGTAAATGTGACAGAAATTACTATTAACAGGCAGTCGCAGTCGCAGTCGCAGTCGCATTCGCATTCTCTCATTTCTCCAACTTTAAGCGAATGAAATATTCATTCGGCATATGTGGCGTATGCGTAATGTAGTCGTCTGCCTTGTGGGTGTGTGTGTGTGTGTGCCCTAAGACACATCTCTTGCCATATGACAATGTCAAAGATTTGGTGTGCCACAGCCGCTCCTTGCCCCCAAATTTCGTGCTTTAAAACTAAGATATATCTGTATCTATAATGCATACGCCCTGTGGACTGAAATTAGTTGGAATGCAAATATTTATCTATCACGAAATGATATTCAAATATGTACATATGATACACCCACGCCAGGTGCTCCCCTCCCTCTCTCTCTCGCCATCTCTTTCCTTTATTTCTGGTCTCCTTTTTTTTTGATTTTGTAATGTATTTAGACGCGTGTCTGTGTGGGCATTTCTGATTTTCTATTTATTTTCCCCGACTGACAAGCCAATTAAATCTGACATACATAATTAATTGGGGCTTGCGTGAGGCGAAAGGCAAACAACGGACGGACGGACGGACTGTTAGGGGGGGGAAATGCATTTTTAATTAGCGGATATGCAGAATGGAAAAAGTGTGGACTGTGGAGTTGCATCGCCAGACAAGAGATGCACAATATTAATCAATTTAACTGGCCATCTCTCTCTCTATCTCTCTCGATAATGAAATGGAAAATTCATCAAAGCACTGATGGAGTGACTAATACTCGTTTCAACATGAATAATATAATATTCTGGCAAAATTCCATCATTTTCGATGGCCGTCTTGGGGGCAAATTAAACTTTGATGAATTTCGCCTTTGCCTGCGTAAGTTTTCCGATCTGGGATTTAACAGTAGCCCCCCGCACACACACATGGACAGGTGCACAGGTGCTGACAGAACCCCCTCCCCTCCCCCCCCCCCCCCCCCCCCCCCCCCCCCCCCCCCCCCCCCCCCCCCCCCACCAGACTGGCGTGTGTTAATCCTTGTTCCTGGGCTTCGCTTTGGCTTTCGTATACGGTTTTAAGCGGATACACAATATACACACACACACAAATACTCGCACGCGAGTGTTCCATCTTTTATTTTGTTGTATTTTTTTTGGTGCCGCGTAATACCGTGCGGCTATTAAAATCAAATTTATGGCCTATAATTAAATTTGTTCGTGGAAATCGCTGAAATTGCAGGAAATTGAGCAGCCAACCCAAAGGCGAAAACAATCGCCCAACAAGCAGGAACACACAAGAGAGAATGGGAAATTTTTACTCGTTTTTCGCACAGGAAAAGCCTGACAACACACCACTCGATGTCGTGGTGGGGGGAAGGAGGGGTGGAGGGGAAACTGTGTCAGCTGTGCCTCACATAAATTCTGTGAAATGTGTGTCATATTGGATGAATTTATACATTTATTAATACCTGAATGCACGCTCTATCTCTCTCTCTATCTGTGAGCATATTTTATTGGCAATTAAAAGGCAATACGGCATCGTGGGGGCTGCTCTATGAGTCATGGCAGCAGCAGTTGGCCAGGTGCCAGATTGCACTTTTTAGATACATTTCGTAGATGTTTAAGGTGTGTTTTTTTCACGATTTTCAATCATGCTTTGGAACCCACACACACACATACAGCGAAAGAGTGCAGGAGTGGACAGCCTCTGGGGCGTATACGCAATGTCTTTTCATTCGAATGCTAAGGAAAATTTATGGCCCATACGTGTCCTGCATTCACATTACGGCAGCATGGCTGCCTTTGGCCTTTAATGTGCATAATTAAGCATTAATTACACCCCCGGCGACCCCCCCAGCCACCCACATCAAAAAGGTTGACCTCGAAAAGCACGCAGAAAAATTAAATGAAATGAATGAAGGGACGCGACACGCGGGATCTCTGCCTACCCCTGAAACTCCCCCTCCCCCTCACCCGTTCCGTGGAGATCTGCGGCCGGCGGCCATTTAAGCAGCCACCACACGGTAATGGCTGACCGCCGCGGCAGCCATTTGCACAATTTAAGCATTTAATTGCGAATTTATTATGCCTATTTTGTGGCCATTCGGTAATTGATTGAACAGAAGCTCTCCAGAGCCTCCATAATTTCATTTTATCGATGTGTGTGTGCCACGAAAGTGAAAGTTTACCCTGAAATGCATTTCCAACTGGAAGATTAACTGTATAAACATGTACATATATCCTTCTCGCAGGATGATTTCTGAGGACACCCATAATCTGTTTCCCGGAGAAACTTCCGTGCAACGAATTTCATAAATTGATTAGAAAACTCTTGCCACCCACGCGAAGCACCAAAACTTTGGAAATCCTCTTAGAAGCCAATTGCTGGTGGCCCCAACTTTTTTTGGGCCCCATCCATTGCAGCTGATTGGAAGGCTGGCTGGCTGGTTCCCTGCCCCAAGAGTACTTGCCACAGAGAACATGTCAATTACACAAAGTGCCGGGGCACAGGTAGAGCAGGGGGAGGGGGGCTGGGGGCGGGAGCAGTGGGGAAAAAGTATGCCAAAGTATAAATAATATTTCATTTGACATAGTTTACAGCACAAAATAAACACAACAACAAAAACAAAAACATACTTCCCTGAATGCCAGCGGCAAAAAGTTGAAAGAGAAAAAATGTGCTTTGTATTTTTCATCATTCATTAGGAGCCTCCATCCCCGCGTTCACGGCTTTCTCGGTGTCACGGACTTTTTGTCAAAAAAGTCTCCCGCTGTCGCCCACAAGAAATTGTAAATTTAAGGCCAACGCAAAAAGTAAAACAAAGAGGGAGAAAAAAAACTAATAAATAAGCGAAAAGCGAGAGAAATGCGCAAAGGAAATATCTCAGAAATCAGAAAACAGAATGCAATGGCAAAAGAAACAAGACAAGGGGAAGGGCCAGGGCAAGGGGCGGATAGGCAGCGAAAGGAGACGAAGAAGCGGCGACAGCCGAAGGAAAAAGTGGCACAAGTGGCATGTTGCAATGTTAATTGAAGACAAATAAGAGGCGACGCGGCGCCCCCAAAAAGAGAGCATGCAAACAAAAAACCGCAGCCGCAACATCAAAGGCAGCGCTGCAACGAAGCCGTGTGCCACTGTGGCAAGGATGGATGGCTGTGAGGGCAAAAACCGAAATGACTTTGAGGCCCAAAGCGAATTGGAGCGCAAAAGCATCAGCATAGAACATAGAGAGCTATATAGAGACATAAAAAGAAGGGAAGGGAGGCAGAAGATAATGAAACTAACGACAGTCTACCACCACTCCATGAACTCAAATATCCTCGTATATATACAAGTTTTTAGCGTTTCCTTTTGTTTGCTCTTAAAAGTTCATTTAAATTTAATGCCTCGACCCCCCAATTTTCGCCCATCCACAGGTCGCACACACAATGCCAACTATGCGCTCTACCACATCGGCCAGCCGGCGACGGGGGCTGTCAAACAATTCGCCGAGACGGGCAGGTCGGACCTCCTGGACAGTAATGCCGGCGAGCAGCAGCAGCAGCAAATGCAGCTTCAATCGCAGACAGGCAAATCCCAGCCAGGTGGATCCACAGCCGCAGCCGTAGCCGCAGCCGCAGCAGCCACGGCCATGGCCACAGGTCCCCCAACATCGGGAGACGCCAGCGAGCGCAGCGTATTCGACGAGTTCAGCCTACCGGCGATTCAGTTGGGGGCCGGACGGAGCGAGGCGAAGGTGTTTGTCGACAGCAATCACAGCCTGGTGTCGCTAATGACGCGCATTGTGCCCTCGCCGGACTGGTTCATAGGCGTCGATTCGTTTGAGGTGAGACCACCAAAAAAGAAATCAGAATCAGATCAGATGACCCGCAGTTTCGACTGTCGATGCCCCTCCATGAGAAGGTCTACTAATTTATGGCATATTCTCTCTCTGTTTTTCCATTCCAGCTCTGTGTGGGCGGCTCCTGGATAGACACGGTGACCGTTGAACTGGATCCTCTTGATGCGGGCACCGACAATGGGTTCACCTTTACGGCGCCCAACTGGCCGACAGCGCCACAGGGTGTCATTTACAGGATTACCTCCCGCTATCCGGGCCATCCGGCGGGCAGTTTCTATTATCCGAAGAGCAAGCGACTGCCGCCCATTGCCACGTTTCAGTTCATCAAGGTGAGTGCACGATGAGAGCCAGTCCGAGTCCCAGTCGAAGTGCCATTTGCGTGGCTGTAAAAAAGGTTAAACAAGTTAATTAACAGCAAATTAGCAGTCAAAATGCCGCTACCCCTAATGACTTTTTCCAAAAAAACAACAAGGGAAATCGAAAACAAGAAAGGAACAAAAAAAATCAAAGTGCTAATGAGCCATTAGCATTACAATGGCGTCAACAACATCTACCACACACACAGGCACACACACACACACAGGCACACCATCCGCCATGGCGGCATATTTAATGGCTGTGCGTGTGTCTGTGTGCGTGTGTGGATTCGCTGTACTCGTATGCCAAGGGCTGCGTGTTAATGCGCTTTATAAATCACTTCAGTTCAGTCCGCAGCTGGGAAACCCGAGAAAACCCTCGCATGAAAACCAAATGAGCAGCAACAGGGAAAAAAAAAAACCAAGAGCCAAAATAATGTTAATTACCTTATAATTACGCCACCATTTGCATGGGAATTGTAGAGGATGTAATTGCGTGGCATTCCGGGAATTCGTGGCGGGAAGTGTGTGATTTGTACGCCTCTTATTTCGATATGATAAAATCGAAACAGTTTGAGAGTCACTCTTCACACAGTTATCGTTGAGTATAGCATACGTTGGGGAGGCGAAAACCCTCTCGGAAAACGTTGCCAATCTTTCTCAAAATCGTACGTATCAGTCCGCTTCTAGTCCTGGCAGTAAACACTCAATTCTGGAATTCTGGAGGCCCTCGAAGCTCATGATCGGCAGCGATTATTGTATGTTCAAGACGGGCATGGAAGTCCGAGTGCCGATGGAAGTTCTTCCAAACTTCTGGATGAGGGCCACTGGAGTACTCCCTGCCTCTCACTGATCGGCGAACACAGCACCGCCAGAAGAACGACAAGATTTCCCTTTGGACCGTCGCCGCGACCCAGGTCGGGGGCAACACAGGGACAACATGGACCGCGGTTTTCGTCAACGATAAATGTGTAAATTCTTAATTTTGAATATACAAAAATTTCTTCAAATTTAACTGTCTGCAGATTTTGTAAAACCAAATTTGTGTTTGATGTTTGATGCAATAAAGTATCGAGTGTTGATCACTCGCCTTCTGCCAGTCAATGCCTGAAAGCGAGACAAAAGGCAATGAAAAAAATCGCACCAAGGTCGAGGGTCGGGTGGAACGACCTCCTTGGCGATCTGCAACCATAGGCGGAGTATCAATGTTCTCTGAAGGTACTTCATCGATTGATGGCCAGCACTGAGAAGTCCAGGGTAATCTTTTTGTACATCTCCAGATTTTCCCATGGCGTCAGCTTGCCTGGATTCTGCTGGCGGTGTTAGATGCCGCGGGGGCAGGAACCTGAAGTCTTCACAGGGAATATTAAGTATACGCTCCTCGGCAAAGGTATCCACCACTTTCTCGACTAAGAGGGGGCTGCTGTGGTACATCAGCCATGGCTAATGCTTGGACAAGGATCGGCAATGGTATTCCGGAGTTACTTATTTGAGACAGATTTATCTGTATTTCTCACACTAGCTTGGGCCACTAGAAACTATCTCTTTTGGGGGCAGTTGGGAGCGTGGGACGGCCATTGTTTTTTCAAGTGCTGCGATAAACATTCTTCTGCACTCCCTAATAAATGCCAATCCATTAGGCCCGCCTGCGAGCCATTCGTGGGGTTACAATGCAACAAAGGACCCTCAGGCACAGGCAGTAAAAGCGGCACACACAGGCATGAGGCTGGTGGCAAGAGGCTGGTGGAGCAGGAATTGCGAGGAATTCGACCATTGTAATTATATTGCTGGACATCCAAGACATTCAGAAAGTGGCGCACTTACAGCTACATACGATACAGAGCCCTGCTCCGGGTCTGGGTCGCTCATCAAAATGGCTTTTATGAGTGTGTGTGTGTGTGTGTGTGTGTGTGTGTGTGTGTGAAAGGCCGTAAAATGTGCCCCGCCTCCAGCTCCTGCCAGATGTTTCGACTACGTTTGCATAGTTTATTTCAATGGGGGCGGTTGGTGGGGGGGGGGGGGGGGGAATTGCTACGGGAACGTCAATGTGGGCGTGGCTGCAAAGAGCCTCCACTGTACGTGCGGTCATTATTCTTTATTTGTTGCTTTTGTTGAGTGGAATGGGGGGGAGTGGGGGTGTGGGTGTGCGGGTGGTTGGGGATGAAGCTCGTATTATTGTAACGCCCTTTTGACACTACTAATTTTAGTTTTATTTTGCTAGGCTTTTCGAGAGTGGGCGTGTGAAAGCTTCTATTTCCATTCGAGAGGGGTGGGGGGTGGGCTGTGATGGGGTTTTCCCACTACTTGAATGCTAGATATGTGAGAGAGATCCATCTAAAAGGATTCACTTGTGCCTACATGTCTTCCGAGCCACAACTGTTTTTACCAACAGGGCAGTCCTAGTTCGCATATGGCCCAAAGTGCTGAGTGTCAGTAGCCTTCCACCTCTGTCTGAACTTTGGTTTACGGCCAACGAAATGGAAAGTTATACACATATGCGTCATTTTATGGCCAGGACATGTCCGGGGCTCAGTCCTTGGCTGGGATGTAATTATGTGTTGATTTGGTCTGCCTGCTGGGGCTAGTGGCCGTTTCGGCATTAAATTCTTAAATTTAAATGCCGCAACTAAATTGCTGGAATATTTGTGTGTCATTTAGTGAATGCCGAAAGGCACGTAATCTCGGCAGCCAGGAATGCTGAGGGTTTCGTTTCCATTTCGCTGTCTCTTGGGTAATCCACAAGGAATTTCACAGTTTTTCTACTCTCCCTCTCCCCCTCTCCCTCTCCAGCTCCCCCTTCCTCTCTCTTACTGTCTGTCTGTCTCCTTTTGTATGAGTATGTGTTGGATTATTGTGTGTGTGTGTATTTTGCTGGCAGAAAAGCAACACGCGGCTTTTCTGTTATTTTTTCTTTGTATACCCTGTAGTTGTACAGAACAGGGGTATAACAGCCACACGAAGGGGTATATCAGAGAGCCTCCCTATAAATCAGATCCATTATTACATTGGCAGCAAGGCCAATCATCTTTTAGGCTTTAAAGCCATATATCTCGGACTGATGGTCCCTATCCCACATACAAAATATAGACATGCAGGGTATCCCGCAGTCCGAATGTCGACTCTCGGCTTCTCACTTGTTTTGTTTCTGCATTCTATGCTCTCCTCGTTGTTGTTGTTGTGGCGAACTGAAGGTAGCAAAAGGTAAACCAAGATAAGCACAAAGCAGAAAGGACAGCCGTAACAATGCGTATTCTCCGTACATTCCGTATAGAAAATGACGGCGCGGCGACCCCAAACAAATAAATTAAAATGCGCGACAGCGCGCCAAAGAAAAGTTTCTCTGTGTGTGTGTTTGAGTGTGTGTGTGTGTGTGTGTGTGACTCGTACCCTAGACAGGTGTCGGGCATGCTCTGCTCGGGATGCACTATAGACAGGGGGCCCTGTAGGAGAGTGTTCTGCCCCTCGAACACCGCCGTGTTTCCGCAGAAATAGCTAAGCATTTTGGATCCTTAAGGATTACCCTGTTCCGAGAGAATTCTGTAAGATATCTCTCAACTTCTTTCATGAAATATCTATCCCTACTCTTTCATAGACAGAATTCTGTGGGACTACCACGATTATTTCTCTGAGGGATACTTGACGGCTTTTCTAAATTCTTTCATTCTTTTGTTTATCATAAAAGTTAGTATATTTTTACATTAATAATTAGGCTTAAATCTGATAAACAAAAAGCTGAAATTCCCTTTTCCTCATGATTGTGGTGCTATCGCTCTACACACGATACGATAGGCCTTCTGTTTTGGGGGCCAAGTATTTCCCAGTCGAACCTTATCTTGTCTGCTGTCCCCAGCACCCACTTCCGATCCGAGCCGTGGCCCATTTTCCCCTGTGGCCGTGTCAATACTTGCCACAAATTGAAATTAGCAGGGCGTTAAGAGCACCTGTAGTCCCGCCCCCTCATGGAGGCCGCATTCCTGATGCCGGGCACATAATCCCCCGTAAATTAATATGCTGCACATGTGGAACACTAACATTTGGCCCCTTTTGTCCTCTGTTTGCAGCTGAAGGAATACGAGCTTAGCGAGGTGTTCAACATTGCCGAGGACGATCGCAAATATGAGACGGTCCAGACCCAGACCCACCTCGATGCCGAGCACAGCCACGTGGAGATGAACAACGAGCTTTCGGCCAGCATCGAGCGAGAGCGCCAGACGGAGCAGCAGCAGCAGCAGCCACAGCAACAGCAGCAACAGTTGCAGCAGCAACAACAACCGTTTCAGCCATTCAACGACGAGAGGCAGCGCATCCGGTCGCAGCTGTTGGCCAAAATGAATCCCATGTAAGTAGAACAAATGCAGGATTAAACCAAACAAATGCCCAGCGAACTGGAAATGTCAAGGGGGGGTCTATAGATGATTCAGTGAATGAATGGAGAAAATCTTCTTATGCTCAAATCTGAATCCCACCTCAACAGATATTCTCGTTCACCCTCGAAGCTCCCAGGTATTGACCTTAATCATATCTCCTGTCTATTGTTAGTAGCGCAGATATTTATAGAACTTGACGTCATCGATTGGCTATCAATTAAAAAGTGTCATAAATGCTGAGATAGCGCCTGAATCACTTAAAGTTGGGGCCGTGAAAGCGGGGCAACCTTCTTAAGCGAACAGCATTTTCTTTTAAGACATTTGCAAGTTTTCCTTAACCCACTTTACGGGCGGGTTTTCTGGGCCAAGCATACAATTTAAATGCCACACAGCGTATACGTAATCTCGGCCAGAGTGCAGGGAGTGCAGGGAGTGCAGGAGGGCGAGGGGGCGAGGGGGAGGGAGCTACAACTGGCGCTATTTAACATATGCGCAAAGTGCTTTCCCCCAAACTCAAGAACCCGAGACTACTTTCAACACCCATCCGCCGACACATGGAGACACATTTAAGGCAACGTGCCGCGCCCCAGGCGGCGCAGCGAGGGGATAGAAAACTGCGACGAAGGAAGAAAGGAAGGAAAAACAAGCGAGTGGGTGAAAAGAAAACAGAGCTCTTTCTTCTGGCACATTACACCACTTGGGCGGGGCCAGAGTGTGGCCGAGTGGCACGTACCTGGGGTAATGCTGCCCCCAACCCCCAGCCCCCAGCATCCCGAAGTTCAACTCTAGCCAAAGAAAAACTACAACTAATCCCTGCTAACAGTTCCAGGCTCCAGCTCCATCCGCATCCCCCTCTCTTCCCCTCGCTGTCTGTTTTCGTGCCACTTTCGTTGGGCTGGGAGCTGGCACTGGCTGTTGGAGTGGATTTTGGCACCATTGGCACTGGTAACCTGCATATTTAATGACCATCCCCTGGGACGTGTTCGAGTGCCAGCTCCCGAGTGGGCGTTGACTAGCTCGCTTTTCCTTTAGTTTTTGGCACAGAGACAGTGACGGGGACACCAAAAACAAAGACTGGGTCTCCCCAGATAAGCCTGCCAGAAATGCCAGGCATACTCGGTAATCACTATCTTATCGAGTGTTTGCTGTGTATGTTCTCGCTGGCGGCCTATAAAAGTTAGGGAATGGCCCGGCAATCGAGCAAAGAGTTAACTGGCAGCAACATGCCTGGGATAGCGCCAGCCACTTTCACGGTAATTGCCGGTGCATCTGTCAATAACCAGAGAAAGCAGCAGCAGCAGCAGCAAAAGAGGAAGCAGCCACCGCCCAGTAAGTCACTGAAATGGCCATCAAATTGAAACAATTCTAAGACACAAGACACACTTTTACAGCGACTGAACAGCAGCAGCAACAGACCGGATCGAAGACAAAAGTCTGCCTCATTAGTTAGATAGAGTGACTATCTTATCTGTTTTAAGGACTTAAGGCCCGAAAATACATTTCCTATGACATAAACAGCCGACTATAAATGGGCCGGGGCCAAGTGTTCCGCGTTTCAGTCGACCAACAGACCACAGCGATAACGAGACACGAATATGACGAGAACGACAACGACCCAAGAGACGAGAGTGGAGGAGACGATCGAGATCTCCTCCTCGAACAGAACGGTCGAAGAGACCATCGACATCACAACGACCGAGGGATCGCTGGTCCCGAAGCAACGACACCACCATCAGCATCATCATCATCATCACCACCATCGCCAGGAGGAGAATGTCGAAGTGGTGGAGGAGGTGGTTGTCCTGGAGGAGGAACCACAGCAGGAAAGGCACAAGCACAAGAAGAGTTCGGGGGCAGCACCACCACCGCCCCTGCCACAGTCCTCGCCACCATTCCTCACGCCCACAGAGGATCTCGCCGAGGATGTGGTGTGGGAGCCGCAGCCCTACTGGAGTCCCTCTGGACTCCTAAAGACGGATCAAGCTTCGCCCACAACCACAGAGGAATTTGCAGCTGTGGAATGGTCACCCGTCTCCAACCCCCCCGCAGGGGTCGTGCAGGAGGAGTCCCTGGCATATGCGCCACCTACTGGGGCGCCACCACAGCTGCAAGTGCAGACAACGGGTTTCCCACCAGCCGCTCAGTCGCCTCTGCTCTCCCCCATCGAAGAGGTGGTGCAAACGGAGCTGATTGTGGAGTCACAGGCGACAGAGCCTGCGGTGCAAAGAGGTTTCATCTTCATTCCCCGGGAAAGCCAGCAGCAAACGGAGCTGATTGTGGAGTCAGAGAGCGTGGAGGCTCCCCAAAGGGATTCCATTCCACCGGAGGGCTTTGTGAAAACCCTTGTGGAGACGTTCGAGGTCGGAGCACCCGCGGATCCGCCAATTCAAATGGGATATACTCCAAGGGCAAGTCTTTGGAATAAAGAGCTGTTTGTGGAGACTGTGGACGTCTCGCCGATTCCCTCGCCGCCGCCAAGTCCCCCCCTCGATCCGTACGGGCTTTCTTCTTCCAGCGAAGATCTCGTGGAAACGGAGATCACTTCAGAGAGTGTGGAAGAACCACACAGTCCCCCAGCACAGATCCCAGCACCCCAGCTTCGACCGGGCTTCATTCCCAAAGCGTGGAGGGAGCGTGTGGAGACCATTGTGGAGGGTCTGGAGGTCGTCACACCACCTGCCAGTCCCAACCTTCAAGAGGAGCTAATTTTCGAGTCCCTGGACGTAACGGCCACGCCAACGCGACCACCGAGTCCTCCCGTTGGAGTTTCATTGCAGACAGGGTTCATGCCACGATCAAGTCTAGTGGAAACGGAGTTGATTGTGGAATCCCTGGAGGTAACGCCCACGCCAACGCCACCGCCCAGTCCCCCAGCCCAACCTGTTCAAATGGGTTTCAATAGGCCCCAATCTGCAATAGTGGAAACGGCAACTATTGTGGAGACTGTGGAGAGTGTGGAGAGACCCGCTCAACCGCCCTTTCAACCATCATTACAAATGGGACTCACTCCAAGGGAGAGTCTGGTCCAAGAGCAGCTGGTTTTTGAGTCATTTGAATCCTCTCCAGAGCCCACACCGCCACCGAGTCCACCTGTGGTAGAGCCGGGGTTTATGCCCCGAGCAAGTGTGGTCGAAACAGAGCTGATTGTGGAGAGCCTAGAGGTCACGCCAACGCCCTCTCCGCCGGACAGTCCCATCAGGGAATTTCCGTTTCAGGCTAGATTCATTCCGCGCGCAAGTTTGGCGGAAACGGAGCTGATTGTGGAGTCCCTGGAAGCCACACCCACGCCCACACCACCCGCCAGTCCTCCTGCGCAGCTCAGAGTGAAGACGGGGATGGTGCCGCCCCCGAATCTCCCACAAACGGAAGTGATCATTGAGTCTGTGGAGGTGACACCCACACCCACACCCACACCCCAGCCACCACTGAACAATGGATTTGTGCTCACGGATCTCGTCCTGGACTCGCAGCAGCAGCCAGCCCTGGAAGTGGTTGAAACAGAGACGGAGATCATCATGGAGTCTGGCCAAACGGAACTGATTTTGGTCGAGACCGAAGAGAGACTGACTCCCGTGCAGCCTGCATCCCAGGACCTCGTGCTGGTCGGCGTTGTGGCCGAGGAGAGCAGCGACAAGTTGGGCAAGCGGTACTCGGTGAATGCGGTGCTGAAGGAGGAGCAGATCTCACCCCCCACGCCGCCACCCAAGGTCGCACAGAGTGAGCAGAGGGATGCCGTGGACGAGGGCGAGGCTGAAAAGAAGAGGAGATGCTGCCCCTGTCGTTGCGTCATTGCCTGATTGGGGGCGGAGGAGGCGCGCAGCCGGGACTTCCCCCTACAAGGCCCCGAATCAGTCAGCCAGCCAGCCACCAAAAGATATCAAAACCAAGACCAAGACCAAGACATATCCAAAGTCTTATAGAAACCACACAGAAGTTCTGCTATCGGCTATCGGATACGATATCTCCGTATCTTATCAGCCGAAACATTGGCTGAAACATTAAACCAAACAAAAAATCACCGTTAATGTGAGGGCAGGGGCGGGGGAGGAGTAGGTAGGGCAGTTTGTAATTGATAGTTAATTAGCGGCGGACACTCGAGGCTTCCGGAGATAAGGGCCCCCCACACTCGAGAAGGCAACTGTCGGCCATCCGACACCTCCGCAGTGGCCAGCGGTCAGTGCGCCAGTCAGCAATCGGCAGTCAATCGAAATGCCTCCACCAGGACGAGGCTATGGCGGCTACGGACCCCCACGACCCGGACCCGGACCCGGCTTTGGCCCGGGTCCACCCCGCGGCGGTGGCGGAGTGAATGTGGGCATCAACATCGGCGGACCGCCGCGTCCGCCACCCATCGGAGTGGGCATTGGATTCTGTCCCCCGCCGGTGGTCATCGGAGCACCGCCGCCACCTGCTGTGATCATCGGAGCGCCACCGCCGCCCGTGTACATGCCACCGCCCCGACAGACCGTCGTGGTGGGCGCCCAGCCAGCGGTCTATGCCCAACCCACCGGGGAGGTGGTATGCTGCACGATTCTCTGATTGCGAAAGGAAAAAGTGCAAAGTGGAAAGTGGAAAGTGGACAGTGCCAAATGTGCCCGAGCCTCCGAGTGTTCCCCCCTACAATATCTCTTCTTACTATATATACATATATATAGATCCTATCTTATGTGTTTTTAAATTCGAAAATTAATGTAATAAAAACAAAAAACAATGCTGAAATTTGAACCCGGAAATGGGTGAAACATTGCGAATGTTCTGGCATTTAATTGGTACAAAGTCCACCCAATATTATCCATCAAATCCAGCCAAATTGAATGGTATTCTTTGTCTTCTTTCGCTCGGAGGGAGTCCCCTTCGTAATCGATTTAAATCACTCAACAAAAATACCTACAAAAAACAATAGACTTTCAATTTGGGAAAGCAATTTCCCTGTCACATGTCCGAGTGCCCTCTGAGTCAGAAAACTGTGTCCCGGGGGGGGGGGGGGGGACCCGGGGCTGTTGGGGGCGTCATGGAAATGCAAATTGCTCGTGAAATAACATTTGCTTAAGACGTTTTGATGTGCTCGTCTAACGGTAATTGCCATGCACATGATCGAAGCAAATTGTCGCTAATAACTTGCCACGTTCCCAGGAACCAGGCCCGAGAGAATCCCAGGAGAACTCCTGCAGAGAAACTCCTGTATAGCCAAGGGGTGGGGGTGGAGGTGTGCAGTGGGGGGATTGCATGTTATTTCAATTTGGGAATTTTCTTCATTATTTTCGTCGGGCCCATGGCGTTTTCCCAGGCCCTCTCCCCTCTCGGCAGGCCTCTCCTCCGTTGGTTTTTCAATATTTTTGCCAATTTACTTGCCATCAGGCTTCGCCGTTTCCCAAATGTTGTGTGTCTGCCTGTGCCTGTGCCTCCGCCTCTGCCTGTGCCTGTGCCTCTGCCTTTTGATTTTTTATTATTATTTGCGCGATTTTGCACGTGGCATACGAGGAGGCATACGCGCGGCCTGTGTATGCAAATAAACGAAAAACTGCAGGAAACAAAACACGGAAGTTGCCCAGGAAGCAACGCAGGAAGGAAGGAAGGAAGCCAGGCAGCGCCACAGAGCCAAACGTTGAAGGTTCTGTGGGTTGGGGACTGTGTCTGTCCTGGCTCTGGTTCTCTGGTTCTGTGCCTGCACGATGGCTGGCAAAAGGCAAATTTAAATTGAAATTTTCCACAGTCGATGTGCTGTAGAAATAACAGACGTGAGCACACGGCAAGAGCACCTTGATGTGTGCTTGATGTGTGCTGGCTAATGGATGTCGAACCTCTGAGGCACATTCTTGAGAAATTGAATATCAGGCAGGCAGGCAGGCAGGCAGGCAGCCAATTAATATCGTTACTCGAATTCCATCAAGTAGGAATTTTCGGGGAAATAATAGACGTACTCCAAATTGCGTTTAATTAATCTCAAATCCATTCTCTCCTCTCCCCTTCTGCTCTTGCAGCTACAGCGGCGGCAACAATAGCCAACAGCCACCGCAGTTGGGCAGCGTTGTGCCCAAGAACGATAAGCACGCCATCTTGCAGAGCATCGCCAGCAGCTATCGGCGTGCCACGGATGCCACAAATATCAACACCACCAACCTGACGGCATCCTCCGCATCCGTATCCGCACCACAGTCACGGTCACAGCCACAGCCACAAACAGAGTCCCAGGCCCCGTCCGTGGCCAGGGGAAATCTATCCCGTCGTCGCTCCCAGTCGCAGAGGCGTCGCGACTGCCGCGTCAGCCACTGGTCGGAGTGGACGGCCTGCAGCAAGAGCTGTGGCATTGGGGAGATGCATCGCTATCGGAAGGTCATCAAGCACGGCAAGCGGGGCGGCCGCCCGTGCCCGGCGCTACAGCAGTCCAAGTGGTGCGGCACCGAGCGCAACTGCCACGGCCCCCAGACCTACTTCAACTGGTAAGTGGAGGAGGAGGAGGAGGAGGAGGAGGAGGAGTCCTTTGGGGACCTAGTTAATATTCCATTCAAATAACTCTCCCGATCCCCGCCGCAGGTCCGACTCTGACACATGAACGAGCCCCGGAGTGGAGCAGGCGCAGGCGATATAAATATAATTTTAATTTACGGCGTAAGAATTGCTTTTTTTGTGCGAACAAGAAGAAGGAACAGCAAAGAACAGGAAGGAGGAGCAGGAGGATACCTGCCCCAAAAATGAGATTTTAATTTAAATTTAGATTACGATACGAAATTGATTTTAAAGCAGCACCAGAGCCATGACATCCCAGAGACATCACTGGAGAATTGGGGTGTATGGAGAGAGGAGGGTGGATAAAGGAGAGTGGAAAACTGGAATAAATTGCATATGAAACACAGAGGAGCAAGGGGAAGACTACTGACAATATTTAACACAAAAAAAGGATTTAGACAAAGACAAGAGGCAGATGGGAGGCCGAAGGGAGGCCCAAGGATACATCAGGCCCGCAGCAGTTCGAAATTTTCAACCTATTTCTGATTTCAGCCTCATTTTGATTCGACTTTCAGTTGCTTTAGCTCTAAATAATATATGTAAAAATCAACACAAAAAAATATATGATATAAAACCAAACCAAACAAAAGAAAAAACAGTAGACGTACAAAGCATAGAAAGCAAATCAAATTAAACAACAAGCGTGAACATTTGCATATACCCAAACAAGAAAACCCAAACCAAGCCGGAGTAAGCCCCAAAGAAGGAAACCAAACCAAATACAACAGCGCCACACTTCGTCACAACCGTACGGGGAAGAGGCCGTAGACCGGAGTGTATACCGAAGTGCTTACCGGAGTGTATACCGGAGTGCGTACCGGAGTGTCTGGTGGTTCAGCAACTAAGCTAATATTAGACGTAAACTAAGCTAATTGATAACATTAAATGGATTGCAATAAAAGTCAACCACAAAACCGGAATCTGGCATCAGCTAGATTTGGGTTTGGGAATCACTGTTTGGAAATACATGGGGGGCCGTCGTGACAGCTAATACGTTTATTCCGTTCTGTGATCATTTTCAAAGTCATTGCTCGCGAAACATAAGAGCTCTCTCAACAGTCTATAGACTCTTCTGTGTCTCCAGTGACCATCACCTCGAGATGGATGCTGTTTGATAGTTCTGTAACTTCACCCGTAAGAGTAGTAGATATAGCTTTGAAGTGTTGTGGCCTTCACTCCTCTATAAAAAAGTCCTTGGGAACTGTTAAAAACGAGCTGCAAAATACAAGATTTCTAAAATAAATTTCAACTCAAAATTAGTTCTCAGTCTCACCAGATGGTATCCGATTGTGCAGCCTCACCATAGTGGGCAGAAGGAGCTTCAGGCTGCCGGCCAGCATGATGCAGAAGCCGGCCATGGCGAATGCAGCCGAGTAATCTTGGGTAGCCTCCACCAGAATGCCACCCAGAGTGGTGCCAATGAAGACGCCCATGCCCATGGCCAGAGCTGTAATCCCGAAGGCATTGGTCAGCTTTGAGAGTCCCAGGTACCGCACATAGATGAGGGCCCGCAGTGTGGCGTACACAGCTAAGGGTCAAGGATGAGAGGTCAGAGATTTGGGAAGTACAATACTCCCACATAGGCCTCCCACACCCACCTGGTGCCAAGCCATAACAAAAGCCGTACACCAACTGGAACCAGACAACATCGGAGCCACAGAAGGCGCTGAGGAACACGAAGAAGCCCCCAAAGAACATGCCTCCGCCACAGATGTAGGTAGTCCAGGCGCGCAGCTTGTAGGCCACGAAGCCGCAAGTGATGCGCATCGCAAAGTTCGTGATCCCGATCGCTGGCGCAATCAGGTTGCTATACTCGGCTGGAACCTCCGAGCGGGCCTTGGAGTAGACAAAGGGGATGTTGAAGCCCATCGGGTAGAAGAAGGCCGACGCCACCAGCACCCGGAACTCGAACGACTCCAGCAGGTGGTAGTCGAAGAGCTTGTTGAGGGCCTTCACGATCTTGTTCTGCAGCCAGTGGCGCCTGTTGATCGGCGGTCTCCTTTGCATGCGAATGCGACTGATCGATTGACCAGGTCGTTCCTCAAAAGGAACCGGCGACTCCACTCCAGAACTGTTCGGGAACTTCTTCTTTTCGTCGCTGGTGTAGCCCTGAATATGGGCTATGCCGTAGGTGGCCTTCTGGGTCTGTGTGAGGAGAGTGACAAATGGGCATTATGTCCCCGAAAGGAGGGAAGGGGACACACTCACATGCTTGGTCGGACCCAGTAGCTGCATCTCCTTGCCCTCGAGCTGCTCCGTGCTGTGGGGCTTGTCGTAGTCGACGGGGCCCGTGTAGAAGAGATCCTCGCGCAGAATCGGATCGGTGCGGATCACTAGGTTGCGATCCTCATCAATGGGGCGCTCCTTTTCGTCCTGCTCCGCCTGCGTCCTCGTGCAGCAGGGCGAGATGCGTCGAAAGAATGGCGTTCGCTTCGGCTCCAGCTCGTACTGCTCCAGGATGGTCTGAGTGTCCATTCTCGAGACGGAATCGCGCATAAAGTTGTGCACATAGAAGTTGCCGTAGTACTCCTCGGAGCTGGAATCCATCTGGCCCATCGGCTTGTTGAACACGCCCACCTGCGTGGGCGCCACCTCGACGTAGGCGCAGGCAATCACAAATATGATAATGATCAGGGACACGTGCACCCGGAGCACGTTCCGCCAGCCGATCCACGGGACCAGCCAGCTGTTTAGGAACGAGAAGACCACGATGCCGGCTCCAGCGCCGGAGCATGAGAAGCCGCTGGCCAGCGCCCGATACCGCTCGAAGTAGTAGCCGATGATCAGCTGCGAGCTGACCCATATCATGCTCAAGGACGGTCCACCTGTGGGTTGTGGGGGGGGTGGGAGCTGCGGTGTTTATAGTCGGCGCTCGCACTGTATGGGAAGGGGGAAGGGCAACCTACCAATGACGCTATAGAACATGATCAACATAGTCAGGCCCGTGCTGAAGCTTGCTGCCAGTATGGACAGGGCTGAGATCACTGCTCCGGCCATGGCCACCGGCCGAAAGCCGTAGCTGTTGATCAGGGCGCTGGAGAAGGCGCCGCCCAGGAAATAGCACCCGATCTGGATGCTGGCCACGAGCACAATCCGCGAATTGTCGGCCCCGAATTCCTTGGCCATGAAGGGCAGCAGGATGCCGATGGAGAACACAATCCCGTCGACGATCAGCTGGGCCAGGAAGCTGAGGACGAGCACGACCCAGCCGTAGCCACCGTCGGGCGGGATCACCATGTAGATCTGGCAGATCGGTTTGGTCGGATTACTCTCGGCGGACCTGCAAGCCGCATTCACTCACTTACAAACACATACCCCGCGTGCAAGGTGCCGGCTGTCAGGCCCAGGCTCTCCTTTCGCTTCCGTTTGGAGAAACTGCTGGTGGAAGAATCGGTCAGGTCCGTGAACTGCCCGACCATCATGTTGTCGATCGACTGTGGGACATCTGACTCCATCTCCTCTAAGCGTCGCGAGACGAGCGATATGCGATTCTCCGGCGGAATGCTTTCCGTGCCACGGACATAGAGCGACTCCTCCGAATCATCCCCCGGCAGTGCCTTGTTGGGTCCTGCAAGAACCCAAAACCCACCCTTAGCACACGAACATGTCCTGCCTCGGCGACTTACTCTTCTTGAAGATCTTCGCCGTCTTGGTGATCAGGATCTCGTGGTCCTCAAGGTCGTAAGACTCCGGCTCACGGCTGGTAGTGGTACTGGTGGACTCGATGTCGCTCTCTTCCAGGAGAGCCTCCTCGGACTTCACGCGATCGTTGGCCTGGGTAGACGGCTTGGGCCTTCGAACAGAAGGAGTGCTGTGAGCACGGCCCTTATCGGTGCCGACCGCCGTGTCCACCAGGCGAGGCGGCGTTGGCCTCTCCGCTTGCACAAGGATGTACACTGGTTCCACGTAGGGTAGCTCGGAGATGGGTTCGACGACAGACGGAGCCGTCGGCACTCGCTGCGAATCGGCGGTGCTCACTCCGGTGTCCACCAGACGGGGCGCTTCATGGGAATCTGATTTGACAAAGATTTGGGGCACCCGTATCCACCGCTTAGACGGCTTACTCTTGGAGTCGATATCCCTCCGCTCCATCGGTTTGGACTGCTGATGGGTTAAGTCCATGGAGGCTCTGGCTTTTGTCGGACTCCGACTCCGACTCCGACTCCGTTTTCGCTCCCTCGATGGCGGAGGTGCTGTGGGTTGTGCCACGACATTCTGTGGTACCCTGTGGCCTGACTCACCCGCATCTGGGACGTCCTGCCGCTCCCCATTCGCCGCATTGGAAATATTTTGATCCACGTTCCGTTCCTCATCGTTTGACGTCGTCTGCAGGCCCTGTGTTCCGGTCATCGTACCCCTACTGCCGCTCCCACTTGTCCCCGGCTGCTCCACGTCCTGTGACGGCGTTGGGCTGTCGGGTTCAGCAGCGAACGGATGGGAAGTTATTTCGACTGGCTTGTGCTCCCGGACGCACACACTCACCTACCTCGTTTACGCTCCCTACTCATTTTTCGAGTCTGGCACAGCGTTTCCCTGACATTTTTCACAAATCTCTCCCTGACTGGCTGCGTATCCGTATCTGAATCCGAGTCCGTACAGAATCCCAGTCCTAATGTCAATGCCTGAGCGCGAACTTTTCGCGGAGCGGGAAGCCGTCTACGTGTCTGGCTCTGATATGAGAAATTCCCTCCCGCCTGCTGTGATGACTGGGGGGCGGGTGTGCTCTAGTTCCGTGGGATGTCGCCGAGCATTAGCTTCACTCGGTTACCAAATGCTGTCCTGGCTGCTGCCACACGCACGTGACAGGCAGTCTGCCACACACCCCCCCCCCCCCCCCCCTCCCCCCCTCCAGAAGCTCCACTCCACTGGAAGTTGGTTTTACTGTTATATTGCTCGTTCTGTTACTTTTCGCCCCCATCCCGGACCGAGTCCAATCTCAATCGCAGTCCCAGAGTTCGTATATCCCCTCGCGGTTCCCGTTCCAGTTGCCTGTTTATTTTGGAGCAAAACAAAATTGCATCAGTGCAATTTCATTGATTGCAAGTAAATGAAATCATTCCGTAGTCGTCTCACTGCCAACTTTCAGAAGAGCAGGACACAGCACAGCCCCCGGAGTGCATTTGTGCTTTAAGGGGGGAACTGCAACATTTTGGGGCACGGAACGAGCGCTTTGCTCTGCTCGCAAGATAGTTCCAAAGAGAGTTCTCTCTCTCTCTCTCTCTCCTGTCAGTTACTCAAGTCAGTCGCTCAAAAGCCACACTGAAGTCAAGAAGGAGTGGAATACCGTGCCCATTTCCGGAATTTGTTTGCCGAACAATCGAAACAGCTATCTTAAGCGAATAGTCTAGGGGATGCCATCACTGAATTTGTATGAGAAAAAAACTTTACGCAAAAGATGTGACAGATAGATAGATCCCTTGCCCCAGTGGAATATTCCCGCAGGACTGTAGAAAATTTGAGATGAAATTGAATGGAAAGGGAAATGGCCATGAAAGGTGCTCCAAGAATGGTGCTTTTAATGAACAGCGTCAATCGCCATTCAGAGCTCCCCTCCATCGCATGGATGCCCAAAACTGAAGCCTCTCTGAAGTGAATCAAAGCCCCTGCCACTCGAAAACTTCTCAAAAATGCACTAATTAATTAGCGTACGCTGTTTAACAACCAGCGGCCGCTGTGTGCTGCACTCTTGGCCACTCTTGGGGCCCAGTCCCCTCCCTCCCCTTTCGCGGCGTCCACTTGAGGGGCAGCTGCCCTCTGTTTTCACAACAACTCTATGCGGAAATTGTTTTTTCAAAAGGTTCGCTCGTACGTGCTGGCTTTTTTATGGCCATCGCGCTTTGTTTTCTCCCCCCTCCCCCCCCACCGACCATTTTTGTTGTTGTTGAGATTGGGATTGGATCTGAAGCGGATGCAGGGCAGAGGCTGTGCTTGGGGTGGAGGTTGGGAGAACGCCTTGAAATCGAAACGCCAGAAAGATTGCGCTGCCAAATTGTTAACAGCAATTGACCCAATTTTATGGAGGGGCCCTCATGCATGGCCGACCAGTGCACTGGCTGCCCTGACTCCAATAAAAATATCGGCGTAAAAGCGAAAACGGCCCTGAGAGCTTCAGAGGTTTTCGGGATTTCCCCCCAGCATTTTTTTGTTTTTTTTTTTTTTTCTTCCGTTCCGAACTGTTGTTTCGCCGCTGCGCTCTGTTTGCATTAAACAGGCAGCCAGGAGGTTGAAAGGGGGAGGGGGCTTGGCCATGTCTATTTTTTCTTTATTACGAATGCTGTTGTTCGGATTGGGGGGGTGCCCGCTAAGGGCACAGCAGTGAGGCATTCAACAAAACGAACGGGAACGTGAATCAACAAGGAAAATCCATTTGGGGCCGAGGGGCTCTCAATTGTCAAGGCTATCGCGAGTCCAACCAGCAAAACTATTGCCAAACATTAAGTATATCCTTGCAGCCGCTTGCCCGCTACGGATACTGAGGATACAACGCTGTGTTTCAAGGAAAAGGGATTCCATCAGTGTTTGCCACTTGAATCATAGGTATTTCAGTTCATATATCCAAGTCCCAAAGGGAACGGAAACTCCACACTATCAGGCTACCTTTGAAAGATACTTTCAACACCACGAACCCCCACAACACTTGAAATCTGTTACTGTTTTGGCTCCGCTGTCTAAATTTTCGTGCATAGACCTCGTCATGTTCGCCAACGCGCTGCCCATCCGTGCCAAAATCCTCCGTGAAATGTCCTACATGAGAAGGAGCCTGCTCGACAGCACGCTCAGGCGCCGGATGATGCCCATGGCTGGGTGGAGCAGCAACAGCACCGACGATTGGGAGCCGATTCCGTGCCATTATCGTGTGACCAATAACCCTGCCTGTAGTCCCGTTGCAGTGGGCCGACCCGTGTACTTTCGACGGCCGGAGAACTGCAAGACGGACGAGGAGCTGGCCGAAGAGCCGCGTAGCTCTCTGGGAGTGTATGCGCGGTGCAACATTCCGTACAGACCCCAGGCCAAGCGCATGAGCTCGTGCGGGAAGCGCCTCGACAAGACCATGTACCGGCCGAGTCCTAGCCTGCACCGCGTCTACCAGCAGCACTGGGTGGAGGAGAAACGCTACCGGAAACCGCGACGCAGATGCCGTATCGTTCCGGCGGAAGTATCGATGCGGCTTCCAGGGAAGAAGTGCGACGAACTGCCCAAGAAGATTTGCCACGTCTACGCTTGCATCAAATGCCCGAAGCTGGCTGACTTCATACACCGAAGGTGTCCGAGGGTGAGGATGTGCCACTGTAAGCCCGTGGCCGGCAACACCAGCTGCCGTCGCGGCCCCAAGCACAACAAATTCCAGCGACGCCGCACCCAGTATCCCAGTTACTCCGAGTGCCTCTCCGAGACGAATGCAGCGAGGCCCTGTGAGTGTCGCTGCTTGGCGGCCCCACTACTCTGCGATATATTAAGCCTCGCCAGGGACTAGCGACGACCTCAGAACAACATTTAAGGGACAGGACATCACTCAGAAGCGAACCAAGTATGCCTCGCCAAACAGCTCATAGGCCTTGATTGGGGATGGGGATCCGGCTCCGGCTCCTACTCAGTCCGATCGTGTCGTTTGGGTCGTGAACACCTAACAAATTATCTTGTTCGTTTGTTCCGTAGTCGGCTTCTTTTGGCTCCCGTTCGAAATTCCTGTTTGTGATGAAACTTCTCCGAGGCCTCGTGGGTCGGCTGGTGGCCATGCCCCAGTGCACGGTGTCCCTACTGAGTAGGTCGCTTACCACCGAACAGAAGCTGACGGCCCGGCGCACAAAGTACACATGCCCGCCCAGGAGCCCGGCGATCGTGTGCGACGAGGATCCCTGTGACGGCGCCCTGCCCCGAGACCTCACCGAGTACCGGCCCAGCGACAAGGCCCTGCGGAGGTACCAGCGCACCTGGCGGGAGAGCTATCCCGTGCCGCAGCCTCACTTCCGGAAGAAGAAGATCTATCCGACGCAAGCGAGACGATCCCGCGGCACGATGAACAGGCCCCAGACGGCGTGCAAGCCGGACGTGCCCAAGCAAACCGGAGCCCTCAAGCCAGAACAGCTGATGGACGTTCAGAGGATCGGCGTAATGCCCTGCTGCAAGTTGTCTTCGATCCACTGTCGACCTGTGAGGAACCCTCCCTCGTGCAAGCTCAACTTCCGGCCTTCGTGCTGCACAAAGCGACCCACGAAGTACCCGAGCTTCTCGGAGTGTCGCAAGCACGAGCTCCAGGAGCCGATTCCGTTCTGCGAGTGCGCCAAGGAAACCTCGATCTGCGATATGTGGGCCTACTATCGCCGCAGATACAGGGGCTGGTGAAGCTGAAGAACTGCCTGGATCGCAAACAGAGGAGGAGTATTTTGGTATACTTTTAAATAAAGCCCTTCTTGGCATGTCTTAAATGGCGATGGCCTGAATTCTGATTTGGCTTAGAATTCTTTTCTTTGGAACACACTAGAACGTTTCGGAACAGATTTCTCTCGGCTGGGATTTGTCTTTTCCTCAGATTCACTTGCTTTTAGTTTTTTCCTCAGTTTTCTTTAAATGTTTTATTTAAAACTGCGAAATGCGAATGGGAGTAAACTGCTGATTCCGCTTGATGGTTAATTCCTGGTCGTCAGCGAAATCCCTGTATCCTGCTCTATCCTGGCACACCCTCTGCACCTCCTCATTCTTTCTCCCTGCAGCTCTTCAGCTGGAGTGCTCTGCCGTGCAATTCCTAAAAGGGATTTGCATGCCGCTGAGATGTTTATCGTAAATTGTTGCCGTCGTCGTCGTCGTCGTCGTCTTTCCTTTCCCGGCGGCGGCCCTGTCGTCTGGCGGCGCACAAATGTCAACGGCACAAAGCTCTGACGTTTACATTGAAAGTCACTTTGGGTGCCAGACAGAGACGGAGACAGACGGAACACACAACAAAGGCAGACGACAGTGCGGAAAAGAGACGGATCCAGAGATGCAAAGAGAGACGCAAAGAGAGCCAGAGACGGGAGGGAGCGATGGGCTAATGAAACGCGCCAACAAAATGCAATGAATTTTTATTTAAATGCAAATGTTTACTCTCTCCCTTCTGCTGCACCTCGCCTCAGCTCTACTCCAAGGAAGTGTTTAATTGTTGAGCAGAGCAGAGCAGAGGAAAGACACCCCACGTATAAAGCCGAGAATTTGCCAAACATTTTCCCCTATTGCTGTTTGGGTAAAAAGTATGCCCTGGAGTGACATTTAGCACAAATGAAATGTATGGCTAGAAAGTTGTCTATTTCTGTGCCCAAACAAATAATTTTATTATAAAAGTTCTTCGTGTTTTTTGTTTTTTATCCCCATGAATGGTGCTTGTTTGTGTCGGCTCGTGGCTTTTGTTGAGTAATAGATACACATGGTGGTGTGTGTGTGTGTGTGTGTGTGGGGGGTGTGTGTTGGAGCATGTGTTGTATGGAATGTTAAGTGAGATATATGTCACCAGGAATTGTGGTGAAAGGACAGACAAAGAGCTTGCCGAAGGGATGCGAATTGTGTTTACTCTATGGAAATGTGGCCATAGACCATTTAAAAGCTCTCCCTAAAAGAGAAGCCAAAGTATTGTGAGCCTCCATTGGTGCAAAGGAGACAGACCCAAGAGCAGGGGAGAGCGAGCTTAGAGAAACGGATATCAGAAGAGAGGGAGCTTAATCCATAGAGAAAGCTTGCGGAAAAGATCTCTCATGAGAGCTTACAGAGTTGAAGATTCTTCTCCCAATTGTCGCATAGACTTTGCTTATTCCCTCCTCCCATCAATCCCTCATTCCCTCCTCCCATATCCCACTCGTACTCGTACATTTGCGTATGTATGTAGATTACTTATGATAAGGTTTTACGACTCTGAAGCCCAGTTGCTCGCCGGATTAAAAGCTTTTTGCGGTACGGTTATGCAGAAGATTTTGGTGGAGCAACGCTACGAGCTGGAGCTCAGCGGTCGGTCCAGCTAGGGCCTTAGGCGGGGCCAACGACAGCAAACAAACAAATTTAGTTATGGACCAACAAAGTTGCCATGCCTTTTTGCTTTACAGCTTGGCCAATTAGTTGGACGACAAGGACAAGAACGAGGACGAGGACAAGGACTACGATGATGCTGCCACTGCTGCTGGCGTCTTAATTGCACGTGCACTCTTAATGCAAGCTCTGTGCCACCGCATGCCCCTTCCGCTGTATTCGTATATGTGGCAGTGGCAGCAGCACCCACACATAACCATAAATGTAAAATGCCAAGGGTGCTCCCTCCCCATGCCCTCCCTACTCTTTTTTCCGCTACTGTTTATACACTTTGTTGGCTCCGTGTCCGGCTCTAAATGCCTGTTTCCCAGCTTGCTAGATTGTTAATATTATTTTATAATTTCTTTTTATTACTCTTATGGCTGCCCCCCATGCCCCATGCTCCACTCCATGGCAATGGCAATGGCCGTAGAGTGCCGTAAACATGTACAGATCTTGGGGCCACCATTTGGCTAGTCAAAGTGTGGCCATTAAATGTTAACCAGGCAATGCCCACAAAACGCTATATGGCCGGTGTGGGGGGTCAAGTGCGCAGGGGGGGGATTTTAACATCCAGAAATTGAGCCATTTAACCCCGAGAACTAAGGAAGTACCTGGCAATTAAGTATTGCCGAGTATTAGGGAATTTTAAAAGGACCAACTAGGATGGGGATCCACAACCGTACAGAAATGCACCTTGCCTGATCTTCTTGGACTTTGGGCCTGGCCTTGACGTTAGTTTGTTTGTTTAAAAAATTATAAGAAATAGTTTACTCTTCTAAAAATAAGACAGTCTTATAGAAAATTATTCCTTTATCGGATAAGTATATTTCTACTTTAAAAATTGCGATGGAAAACCTCTTGAAGCAGCACTAAAGTCTGGCACTGTATATCCTTAAAAACTATAAGGAGGATGACTGAGTACGGATTCGCACCTAATATTCTGACAGTGTACGTGTCTGTAGGGTCGTTATTCAGCAGAGGAGCAGTAAATACAAGCTGCTGTTTCCCCCCGCCCAGCCATCCTGCCTGCCTCCTGCCACAGTTGACATTTATTGGAGACGCGATTCTATTGACATAATTCGAATAGGCAACAACGTGCCACGCAATTGAAATGCCTCAAAATGCAAATTGCCTCAGTGGCTTCAGTAGGCAGGGCAGGGCAGGGCAGGGCAGAGCAGGGCAGGGCTTTGAAGACAAATCAATTTGATGAAATACCAAAAGTAGAATGAAACACACAAAGGAAGAAATAGAGACAGACACAGGACCTGACAGTGTGTGTGTGGGGGCGCCCATTTTCGGGCATTGTGCGAATGACAATGGGAAGAGATAAAAACGACAGCCACAAGCCGCGGATGAGCATTGTCTCAGCTCCAAGGGGCAGGAGGGAACACTGGGAGTGAGTGAGTGGCGTTTTGTGGCAAAGAGTTTAAACAGCTGTTGTCAAGCAACGGACTGTGGACGACTCCGAGCTCCGGACTATGGCTTATCGCCAGCATTTTGACGACTGGCGGCAGTCGGTTTAATTATGGCATTTAATTCCGAGTCCATTGTTTGGCCATCTCGGCCGGAGGACAAAAACATGCAACAGTTTTTGTTGCTACCAGTCCCTGTTACCAGGCGGAAGTACATTTGTCCCCGTCCGGCCGACTGCATATCCCGGAAGTTTTAGCACACACACATGACTGTCCTTGGCAATCCATGGAGAGAGAGATACAGATACAGATAGAGAGGGAGTCCTGATAATGAAGGCATTTTTGGAGACTGGACCCCGCTTTAAAATGCCGTTTATGAAACATGTGCCGGCATTTATGCATATTAAATTAGCCAGCTTAGGCGGCAAAATAAACAGGCCAGAGGCCTGGCACCGAACCCTTTTTTATGGCCTGCGAGAACTGTGTCTTATTCGCACACATTCCGCTTAATATTCAGAGGCTCAGCTGGCTCAGACCCTGCGCGCCTGCCACATATACATATACATATGTATACGGAAAGTGGAAAGAGCAACAGAACGGTATTATAGTTGTTTGGGGGCAACTTAAAAACGCATGTTGAAAGTTTTCAAGTGTGAATTGCTCTTCATTTTGGCCAACAGACCGACGCCCGGCCCGAACGCACGAAGGAGGAGGAAGGCCGCTTGCTGCCGCCTTTCGTTGCCTACTTTTGTGCGCCAACGTATGTACATCTGGATCTGTGTGTGGGTGTGTGTGTGTGTCTTTATGGCCCCATGGTATGGGTGTAACAAAAAGAAACATAAAATAAAATGGCAACGGCAGAGATGTTTTATAAAAATTTATATGAGCATAATTTGTAAATGCAAAAAGGAGCAAGAAAAAAAACACACATCACATCTGAAAAGGAAAGGAATGGAAAATGAAAAGATGGAAAAAGAGATGTAACCAACGCCTTTTCTAGGGCGTGGTGCCTGTGCACGGCGATGAGGAGGCGGGCAAAGAAAACTGAAAATGGTCTTTAGATGTAGATGTAGGAAAGAACACATATTTCCAGAGAGAGAGAGAGAGAGAGAAGGCAGGTCCATTCGGATGGCCAGAGATGGAGGTGGAATGGGAATTCCCTGGGAATTGGAATGCTGGAAATTTAAGAAATATTTTAGTTAATATCCGACTATGGACATGGCATAGTCGTTGCCACAACCCTGATGTAGATTGAAATGCATGGAAATATGGAATCGATAGCATCTAAGGCATAGCATAAGGAAATCTCTTGGACCCATAAATACCCTTTAAACTCTGATCTGAAGGGAGGAAAAGTAATTAAGGAGCACTCTTCCAGGGACTCATACTCTTATATTCTGGTAGCTCCCTGGCTTGTGGCATGTGGCATGTGGCAGTCAATTAAGATGCAAATTGTTTTTGCATAAAATCAAATTTCGTTTTCCGGCAAACAACCAAAGGAATATCAGCTTGCCACTTGTCGTGTGCCTCTGTTGTTGCACCAACAAACAAGGTGGGGCAGAGTGGGTGGTGGCATCAAGAAGAACCCCGAACATTGGCAAATGCTTAAATGTCGTTCAAGTTTTCGAGTTAAGTGCACTCCATATGCAATCGACACATGTGTGCAACAAAACTCGTTAACACTTGAAAAGTTTCCATGGGCCTTGGGGCATCTCTGTTCCCGACGAAGACGTGCCCCCGAGAAGTGCCCCACGTCTTTGTGTGCATGTGTAAGTAATGTAATGCTGCTGAAAAAACACTTAAGCAGAATATCCAGAGTATGTATGTATGTATGCTCCAGCCAAGCGAATTCCCACAGTTCAGAGTGGTTCATCCATTTTGTTGGTAGCACAAATCATGGATGGGGGCGCGGCAGGGAGCTGTGTGGCCTTTGGGCATCATATATTCGTGGCAGACAGCCCCACATGATTGACAAGTGGATGGTGCAAGAAAAACACTATCTGGAGAGCTCTGCCCTCGAGTAACCCAATACAGAGATACAAAGAGCTCCCCAGGCGGGGGGAAACATTTTTAGTCCTGCGATCAGCAGTAGGTTCCCCAGAGACTTCCCAACTTCCAATCAATAAAGATTATTCAATCAAAATGTATGTGTTTTGCTGGCTCTCAAAATTGACTTTTCAGTTTGTTAAATATTCTAGTAAATTCCCTGAAAATATTCACACCCTTAGAAGTGCTATAGTCCTTTAGTTAGCAGGATGTCAGGCCTGTTTCGGCCACAAAGGATTGCCGGATCGATGCGTCTATTGCACGAGGTCACGGATATCCTGTCGTTGCGGGAGATAATTGGAGCCACGAACCTGCGGAAGAGCACGCCCGAGGAGTACCGAATACTGCGCGACATTCTCACCTCCTTCGAGCGGTACCGGGGAGTGGGCAACGACATCCAGCTGACGCTGCAGGAGCGGGCTGCCAACGAGGTGATCATGTGCGAGAAGAAGAGGGAGTACCAGAAGGGCATCCTGGACCCCAGCAAGTTCACGCCGGGCCACCACATCTTCCAGGTGCTGCACAAGATCCGCAGGTCGCCGCTCTTCAATATACTGACCAAGATGCCCAAGGGGGGGGCCCTCAAGGTGCACGACACCTCGTTGTGCAGCACGGACTACCTCATCCAGCTGATGTACAAGGAGCACCTCTGGGTGTGCACCATCGACGAGGGATGTTGCGTGGTTGAGTTCCGATTCGCCGAGCAGAAGCCCACGAAGGGCCTTCACCCGGAGGGCCAGTGGGAGCCGATGGAGCAGCTCCGTGAGCGGCGCGGCGAGGAGAACCTCAACAACTACCTGCGGCGACGCTTCAGCATGTATCAAAAGGAGAGCTTCGAGAACAACGCCGAGGCCTGGCGCCACATGATGGGAATCTTCGATCTGCTGGATGGCCTCATCCAGTACGCCCCCGTCTGGGCCGAGTACTACTACCAGGCCCTCAAGGAGTTCCACGCGGACGGGGTGCAGTACATGGAGGTGCGGACCACGATGCCCCAGCTGTACTGCCTGGACGGGCAGAAGCTGCCGGTGCGCGAGACCGTCCAAATCTACCAGGACGTGATGAAACGTTTCAGGAAGGACTACCCGGACTTTATCGGCGCGAAGCTCATCTACGCCCCGCTGCGGCATGTCCAGCCGGAGGTCGTCGGACAGTATGTCAAGCAATGCACCGAGCTAAATGTGAGAGGCAGCGAGAGAGCCTGTATTCTGCATTCTGTATTCCGTATTCCTTTGCCTTTGCCTTTGCAGAAAGAGTTCCCCGGCTTTGTGATTGGATTCGATCTGGTGGGCCAGGAGGATGTTGGCCATCCGCTGAGCCAATTCGTCGAGGAGCTGATCAAGCTGCCCGACAACATCAACTTTTACTTCCACGCCGGACAGACGAACTGGTACGGCTCCCACGTGGACGAGAACCTGATCGACGCCATAATGCTGGGCACGAAGCGGATCGGACACGGTTATACGATCACCAAGCACCCGCTGCTGATGCAGCTGGCCAAGTACATGAACATCGCCCTCGAGGTGTGCCCCGTCTCCAACCAGGTGCTGCAGCTGGGCTCCGACTACCGCAACCATCCGGCGGCCACGCTGATCGCCGAGAACGTGCCGCTGGTCATCTGCTCGGGCAGTCCCGCCTTCTGGTGCGCCTCGCCGCTCTCGCACGACTTCTACATGGCCTTCCTGGGCATCGCACCCATGAACGCCGACCTCAAGTTCCTCAAGCGCATTGCCAAGAACTCGATCCGGTACAGTGCGCTCAAGGACGAGGCCAAGGCCAAGGCCATGGAGAAGTGGAAGAAGAACTGGGAGGCGTGGATCGACGATGTTGTCAAGAACAAAGACAAGACCCTCCAACAGGCCCCAGCCAAGTGAATAAAATCCAGGAACTGAAGTTCGTATGCCACATAATCTTATGTTTAATTCTATGAAGGATCATACCTACTGCTATGGGATGCCCATGCCCATTTAGTGCCATTTATGTTATCAAGATTGATATTATCTTATCGCTTCCCTGCTGATAGTGTGAATGTTATTGTGGTTCACCCCTTTTTATCTCACAAACTATCGGCCGTAAGCCGCTTAGCCACACTATTGGCCATACCTAAAGCACACACGGGCTTATCCAATTACGTAAAGTGGCGCCTTCTCTCCTCCCCCATACGTCTTGGTGGGGGAGGGGGGTTTACTTTTCCCTTTATGCCATACCTGATGGAAATGGCACCTGCAATGACGCAACCCTGCCTCGCGGAGCACAAAACTTTCGCCCTCACGCACGGAGTCTGGCTCCCCGTGGCCAAAACGGAAATCGCCGGGATATACCTGGAGCCGGGCTGGAGTCTCGACTGGAGCTGCACTTCCAGCCACGGCGCAAATTGTTTGAGTTTCCGCTTCGTGATTATTTCGGTCAGAGGCAGAGCCAGAGACAGAGACAGAGGCAGAGGCAAACCAATAAGTTTCTGCCCCAAGTTTTTATTGCATACTTCGAGGAAGAGAGGGAAAGAGAGGCAGGGTGAATAGTGGGTGGTAATTCCGGTGGGAGGGTCATGCAAATGTCACAGACACAAACACTTCCGCCTGGCTTTGGCTTCAGCTCTTACGAGTATTCCTGAGGCATGTTTCATATCGTTTGCTGCCGGCACTAATTTCATTGACTTCCATTTCCCCCCCCCCCCCCCCACACACACACACACATGGAAAAGTTGTGGGCACGCACTTGACTGTGGGGGAAAGTCTTTTCCTTCGATGCGATCGAGAAAAGAAACTTTTTGTCTTGCCATTGCTTATAATTAAAAACTTTATTATTTGTCAAACTTTGCCCGCAGCTGTTGCACATTTGGGAGACACAGAGAGAGGGAGAAAGAGAGAGAGAGACTAAAGATACAAGACTTGCTCCTTGTTTGTGTGGCTTATGTCCTGCGATTTGGATCGGACATTTGCAAAATACTTCAAGACAAGAGGGTTTCAATCCATCATCTAAACATATGTACCTATAAAACTATATATATTCCGGATACGTCCTATACCTATTATATTCTTCAATTTGATCGGATAACTACGGCCAAACTTATAGACGTTCCTGAAGCATAAAATCATGCGGTATTTTTTTAGATTTACTACCCAAAAGATACACAAGGGTATACAGCCGTTTGCCAAGTTTTTCTCTTCAGCCCACACACAAAAATATTATCAACAATTATCGAAAAAGTTACGTTTCATTTATTTTTCGACAGTTAGAGTGCCAAGACACCACACCCCCCAATGCCCCACGACATTCGTTCTTTGCAAACTCCAATTGGAGCTACACTGCGGAGCATCGATTGTATCTATATTACAGTTTTACGGGGATTGGACAGTGACGGTCGGTGGGCAAATGTGTGAATGCAAAACTTTTGAACGAGGCCAAACACTCACTCGCCGATTCATGAATATAAATTGCTCCCAAAATGCTAAACAAATTAATCAAATATGCAAATGTTGTGCCAGCATGGAAAATACATAAAAAGCAACAAATAGTATCGTATCGTATCGGTGCGGGAAATGGGAATGGGAATGGGAATGGGAAACGGTGCAGCTGTAGACAGATCTGTTTGCTCTGTTCGAATCGATTCAAACCCTAGGCTGCGCTTTGGATTTTGGCCAAACAAGAAGTCAAATGCAGCTCAACGGGGAGTGAAGACCCCCCGCCAACCGAAGCTCAAGTGGGGAGGAAAACCACAGAGTCACGAGCAACGGACCTCAGAAGGAAAACGTAAAAGAAAATCGATTCCATGACATATGAAAGGAAAACACACAAGACTTTGACGAATACTGAAAACTGGTCCCGAGTTGAGACAAAGGGATCTGGGATCAATCAAGATGGTTCATGGAGGCTTTGTAGAGTGCATCAATTTTTGAGCCGAAACTCCCCAAATATCTCGAATCTTGCAGACCTTTTTAATAATTAATTCGTCAGCTTCTAGCAAATGTTTCCCAGCCGTTAGTTATGGCCAAACTATCCATTACAGATGGCCAAATGAAATATTAAAAACTGTCGCATTGCCGTTTCATAGTTCCATCTGTACACACACACAAGCATGTACTGCTCATATCCTGTAATGCCATAAATCCACACATAGTCTCCCGCCCACAATCTCCATCTGTCTCTCTCTCTCTTTGGTGGTCACTCCCTTCTTTGGCTACTTTCCTGTTGCCTTTTGACGTCTTGCTTTGGCAGCTGAAGTACCAAATCATCCTCATCCTGCTGATGGGATGGGCATGGGATGATGACCATGCCGGCATAAAGCTCAGTTCGTTTGCATACAAATGGCATTTGGAATTGTGCAAAAGGATTCTGCAAAAATCAACGCGACATGCCAGGCAGGACAAATAATGTGCATAAATTTTGCGTGTCCACAGTTGGCCAAAAGAGTAGAAGAGTGGCCGGAACGGAGCTGGAGAAGGATCGAAATGCCAGAAGAAGAATCAAATAGAAGGGATTTTCAGGGTATTCCGACTAAGGAATACCTTTTAGCTTTACTGCTAGCACGGAATAGTAGCGGCCTGGAGATAGATCGTTCCTAGGTCCTATATACCCGGGAATTTGACAAATATCGGGTGTAAAAAACAAACAAGTGCCGGTCAATATGTTGCAGACGACAGGCGGATGACGGCGGATGGGATGAGCCATTCGTGTTCCTGATGATGATTAGATTACTTCACACGAGATGGGGCAGAAAACCCGGTGGATGGGGCTGGGGCAATGTGGCTGTGGGTGGTCAGCGACTGGCCACATAATAACGCTTATGTCCAGGACATTAGCATAGCCCGAGGGTGGGGCAGGGGGCAACGCTGCGGATTGTCATCATCGCTTACACTTCTCTTGTTCGTCCGTCTCCCCCGTCACTCCCAAATGGCATCGTTTTGACTGATCAAAGTCTGAAATTTGCAGACACGGTGGAATTTTTCCGATAAACAGCAGGAGAAGGACCATCTCCAGTGTCCTGCTTACCCCCATCCCATCGCTTTGACGCTGCTCTACTTGTTGTCTATATGCGTTCTGTATGTTAATACACATTGTACGAACGTGTCCGGTGCTGGTGTCGACTTCGGCAATCCTTTGAGAGATCAAAGGATAGACAACAGGATGATGGGAGGTGTGCAGAGGTATAGACGGATTTAGAGGTGGAAATTGATATGGTGGAAATCTATTTAAATATGCATATAATGTACATGATTCGTATCAAGAGAAAATACAAGATGTCAATAATCTATTGCTATTAATTCCAATGTTTCTGCTAGCTAAAGTCAAGAAGTTCCATCCTTCAGTTTTATATACATATACTTTAAGGATCCATTCTAAAGAAGAATATACTATGCATGAAAATAATTGAGTGTCCTTCCTTAAACCAAAGATTACGATTAAAGGTAGGCTTATTTCAATTAAAGCCAGTGCGAATCACATCAATTTTAACTGGATTTTAAATCGGATATCAATTTGGCAATGAGAATAAATGGCTTCTGTTCCCCTTTCGCTCAGTCACATGTTTATTGTTTCAGGAGGGATTAAGGAGGAGGCCCTAGAATTACCCGGAATTATGGCAGTGGAGAGAAGAACAATGCAATTATATCTCAGAATTTCCATACAATTTGCCCTTCAGCTGACTTTGTCTACGGCTTAGTGCTGAATGCATTCGTCCAGAACAGGACAATGAATATCCCCTTCCACTGCCATTTCCAGTTCGGTTGCAATGTTGCCAAATTTGCAAATCATCAAATATTGTATCATTTCTAAACAAATGACACACCAAACCAGAAGCCACAATTTCCAGGCCCCCCCCCCCATGCAATTATCCAAACAAATTGCACAGTTCCATCGCCGAGCACACAGCAGCGACTAAGGCACTAGGCACTGCGCTTAAATTAGTCGAATTTTAGAAATTATATCCACAACTTTCCAAGGGCACTGGTGCTCCCACTATTATGTTGTTCTATTATTTTGGCCACCTTTGTACTGTGCATATTTGCTATACATAAATAGTAGGAGTGTGTGTTTAATATCCACTTGAAATGTACAAATTATGCTGTAAATTTGGACCACACACTACTCCTGCTCCAGCTCCTGCAAACAGATCCATACAATAGATTTTCCCTAGACAACCCCATTGCAAGGAGGCAGGCAGAGCCACAGAGAGAGGAGGCACGATGCAATTGCAATCGTATCTTTCGTAACCGATTCCATTGCCATTGCCACTGCTGGCCCTGGTATTTGTGGCACTGTTTCCTGGCCAAATCATATGCAAATGAATGCGTATGACATTTCGGTTCGTTCGGAATTTTATTGTCCGCTCCTTTTGCTAAATTATTTAGAGCTTGATTCCTGTTGCCATGACCACCATCAGGGATAGGGGAGAGCGGAGAGCGGAGACCAGGCAGCAGGCATAATTTATACAGATGCGTACGTGTGCGTGGGTGGGCCCTGGTTTATCCTGGCATGTCCTGCTCCTGCTGTTCTGTTTCGGTCGGCGTTGCCCTGGGCCGACCTGTCCTTCAATTTGACATAAAACCTTTGGCCGGATCCTTTCGGCCCTCACATGACACTTTATGCAAAGTGCTCATCCTTCTTTTGTGTGTAAAGTGGCACACAGTGTATCTGGAAAGTATCCCCTTGTAGATGGCAAAAACAGGACATTTTCTGACAGATAACCATCCAAGAGAAACTTCAGGGAGAGCTCACAGGTATTTCTATAGAAATCGCAACACTAACGGGGACTCATGGATGATAAAAATAATCCTTGAACTAAGAAATCGACTGAGGGAAAGAGTTTCCCCAAAACTATCAATTCTGGCCATATTGTAGAGTCCCGTAGGCCAATGTCACAAGACTTTCTCCACTAACTGTATGAATCGCAATCTCCCCACCTTTTTGGTGGCTTTTCACGCCGCTTTGCCGCCACCCATGAAAATAAAACATAAGCAAATTTCCCCTCATACACTCGTACATTATATACCCACGCACGTATTATCTACGGCTGTGTGTGCATTCCCCGTATAATAATGCCAGCAACAGTGGGAGCAACAAATGTATTCGGCTTTTCTTTTCCCTTGCATAAAAAAAAGACACCCCAAAAACATTAAATTTCGAACACTTTTTCATGCATTAAAAGCCTCTTTAAAGATGGTTTTTCTTCTATATTAAACAATGCATATGTGTTTATATAAGCATACATATGTGAGGATATATTGCATCCACTGGGAGCGAAATGTTTTTATAACAAAATACAATAAAAATCGAATTATGATTTCAAAAAAGTTACTGCCATCCAATTTTTGCACTTCAATGTAAAAAATGTGACCTGATTTGCCACAGCACAAATATTAATCCATCAAAAGTCCCAATACGTATTCCATTTTTTTTAGTTGTTAGCTCATAAATTTTCATATATTTTTGGATTAAGAAAAAACCCACTGCACTTTTAAATTTTCAATAAATATATCCCAGTCTTAAAATGCAATATTTTGGCATTAATTAAGAGAAACAAGTTGAAGAATCCTTTTAGTAGCAATGAGAGAAAAAAGCCCCTAAAATGTTAACTTTTAAACAATCGTTAATTGGCCAGAATCTTTCTAACTGTCTATGAAACTCCAAGCAAACTTTTAGCTGCAATTTTCAAAAAAATGAGCCACTTGAAGGTTTCGCAGGTGCGCCTGCCCCTGTGTGTGGCACGGGTCGTTAGGGCACTGAGGCGGAAGCTTCGGAATGTGAATTTCTCGAGTGAATCGCTGCTCAGCTCAGTCAGCAGGCAGATAAGCAAACAGATTTATGGCTGCCCTTCGAGAGGGCAAGAATGGGCACTTTTTGGTTTCCTTTCGTGGCCCCAAAAAATGCACCAGACCCCGCACTCGATTCGTATGTAGCATGTTGGCATACGTAATTAAAACGAACCACTCACGTACTTTTTGGCATACCCAACGGCTGTCAAGAGTCGACTCCTGCATTTGTCTGTCTGAATGTCTATCGAGGCCACAAATTGACAGGCAGTAGCCAGGGCAGGGAGGGGAGCGAGTGAGTGTAGGCAGGACATGGACACACAATTATTTAGTACGTAATAGACCCGACCCGTAGGAGGAGTGAGGCCATCAGACAGATCCCAGACAGCTCACAGCTCCTGCTCACAGCTCCAGCTCCTGCTCCAGCTCCAGCTCTCCAGATCGGGGTCCAGTTGCAGCCCTGGACTTGTTCATTAACACAAAACATAAGCTGCCAGACAGACATGAGAATGATGAAGAATGACTGCAAAGGGTTCGTTCTGGGAGTGAGAGATATCATAAATTGTGCAGCTAGAGATGGGACCTCAACGTGAGCGACACCCAGAGGGTAGGTTCCATCACAAATAGGCGATGCATCATAAATTTGTATCTTTTTTGTAGTGGGGAAATTTCAGGAAAAACGATCTGAATGAATCAACAGTGGGACATCCCGAGTCCATCTCCATCTAGTCCACACATCATCGACAGATATGTGGATCTTTTTCAGGCCTTTGTCCCAGTCCTAGTCCAATTCCAAGTCCATAGTTGCAGTTCAAGTGCCATTAAAATCGAGGCTTGCCATTCTGGCATCTGGCTCGTGGGTCGAGTGTAGGGGCAGGGCGGGGTAGGGTAGGGAAGCTTGTGCAGCAAATTAGTAGCAAAGTTGGCTCCCCTGCCGACTCTCGCACTGGGCAAATATCCGGCTGCGGAAATTGCAATGAGACACGTGATCACAAAGGAGGGCGGAGAGCGGAGAGGGACGGACTGGTAGGGTAGAGTCTTCATTCCAGCACATCCGCCGTCCAGACAAATAAATCTTCATTTTGACTTGAACTTTGGCTGCTGCGGTCTCGGCCACAACTTCAGCTCCAACTTTGGCTGGGAACGCAGCAAATTAACAGCTGTTGCATAGCTGTGGTCTGCCTTTGCACTGGCACTGGCACTGGCACTGGCTCTGAATCCTGGGTCTGGGTCTGGGTCTGAATCCTATGCTCAGGTGATTTACGGCCAAGTTGAGACCTGGGAAACAGCGTCTGCATATTAATATGTGACTTGGCATTTTACTTTCTACGCCACGGAACACACAATCACAATCGCATTTTGCTTTCCGTGCTCACGCTCTCCTGCTTTCCTGCATGACTTTCCCCCAGACATTCCTTTCAGCTCTCGGTTCCGAATAGCTGCCTCTGTGGCCCAGCACGTTTTATTGTTGTGACGCCCAATTTGTGACGAGTGAGTGCATATAATAAAGCAAATTATATTTCAGATTCAAATAGTATGCAGCCGAGCGAAAGGCGTCTCGAGAGCCGGACTCCACAGCCAAAGTAATGGCGGGCTCCTGTCTGTCCCTGCAAGCCCTCGTCCTCGTCCTCGTCCTCGTCCTGGTAGAGGTATTGGTAACGGCAACGTCGACTAGTTGGCCAACTGCCCCTGGCCTTTGCGAGAGCTCCCTGCTAAGAGTATGCTACAATTATTTTCCTCGTCGCAACAAAATGCATACAACATCCCCCCCCCCCCCCCCTCCCCGTGCATCCCCAGTCTCTCTTGCTTTTGGTGCACCACACAAACTTTTGTTAGAGAACTGGAAAGATATTCACTATATTCCCGAAGAGAATCATCTGGCATATACATAATGGAATAGAGATCGGTTTTCCAGGGATGTGGATCGTAGTATATCGAATAGGGTCTTAAGGGATGTGCATCGGATCTCAAGGGAAGTAGACTGTTGTCTCTATTTCGAGTATTTTGTAGTATGCAAAAGTGCCTAAAATCATTCCACTGGATCCGTTTCGAATGCTTTTGTCGCCTGTACGCGTATTTCCCCCGTTGATGTTGTTTTGTTTTGTGTCCTACAAGGGGAATACGAGTATAAAAACAAGAGTGCACTTGAAATTGTTGATGGTAGAACTAAGTCGGCGGCAATGTGCGTCGGTGGCTGCCCAATGCTGCATGCCCCTGCCATGCCCCAGGCAAAGTTTGGTTTTTTTCGTTCATGTTTTTGCTTTTTCCCAACTGTCAACTTTTCCTTTGTTTTGCATTTTGGGGGCATGTGACCAACCCCAACCCGTTGTCGCTCTCTGCCCCTTCGGGAAAATTTCGAAAATGCAGGGAAATGGAAATGGAAATGGAAACGGAAACTTTTGCCCCGGTCTGCATTGCTGACCGATGTCGACAACGTTGTTGGCCTGCCGCATGGCATAAAGAGCGACAGTCCGCAGGACATTTTATATTTAATTTACAGTGTGACCGCACTTGTTTTCTGTCTCTGTCTGTCATCTGTGCTCTGTCGCTCTCTCCCTGGGCCCCCCTCTGTGCCTGGATCCTGCATCTCTGTGACGGTGAGTGCATTTAATAAAGTGCAATGCGGCTTTTGGGAATGCTATTCCATTGGATCCATTGTGAATGCGAATGGGGATTGTAGGGGATCGAATGGGCCGTGTTTGAGCGATTTCCCATTCGAATTTCCCTTCCCATCTCCGTTCGCAACGGTGATTTCCGCTCTTGACATCACCGTGCGGTTTTCTCTGTTGCTCTCCTGCTTCTACACCCAGAAATTCATTTCTAATTCCCAGCTTGTGCCCCCCACCTCTAAATGGGTCCGGCCCATAAACCAACACACAAAATACATTTTCCACCTCGAATTGCATTAAATAATGTTTCAAATTGTTTCAGATTGTTTTAGATTGTCGGCTGTCCAACAAGTGCGGCTTAGAGGGTGGTCTCGGCTCAATCACGGTTGCCCAAAAGCAACAGCATGAATAAAGCCGTAAAATTCGAATGGGCATAAAAAACAGGAAATCCCTTCATGCTATGGATAATTATAGGGAATTGTGCAATACCCTGACTTAATACTCTTTTTCTTTATTCTTTCTTTTCCACTTGGCAAAATAGCAACAAAGTTTTCTTCTTATTTTTATTTATTTTCAAAAGCCAAACCATTCTGTTATTTAAAGAGCATCTCCCGCAACCAAAATTCGTTTCAATTATTTTTCTCAACAACATTTTCAAGTGCCTGGACTTGGGTGGAGAGCTTACAGGATGGGGGGGCCTCTATAGCCGGTCCTGTCCATGGGCCATACAATGTGCAGTCGGCCACACTTTTATTGCTTTAATTGCGCACTGGAGCGCAACAAGAATCGAAGCACACAAGCACACGGCATACGGGACACATGTTGCTAATGAAGTTCTCTAACAACATTCCAACTCATGTCGGATCATAATCTGTTAATCTGCCCCGTCCAGGACGCCCATGCCACTCTCCATTGGCTGAGGATTGCTGACAGGGCGGCAGAAATAACATCGGAGCATGTCGGACTGGGCCGAAAAAGCCGAAACGGACTACTCATCAATCTGTCTATACACACCCGTACATATATCCGAGTCTCCTCTGTAAACTTTTCTGCCACCGCCTGTCTCCAAGGCGGGGAGGGGGAGAAAACCTAATGAAAATGGATTTTTAGTTTCTGATTTCGGGGGGACAAGAGTCATCCGCAGTTACGGCTGATGCTACTGCCATTGCCGTTGGCCACATTTTCCATCTCCTGTGCCAGCTGCAATTTTTGGCCTTACTTACAGCTGCAGCTGCAAACGTTCGCAGAGAATGGCCAGGCCGGAGTTGTTGAATATTCATCGAGTATTGCTGCCTTCGGATAATCGAAATGAATAGTTATCTTCGGTGCGGTTTGCGGTTGGGATGGATGCTCGCATCCATCCATTGAATGTCGATGCCTTGCCGATTGACATTCGCATTTGATAAGCATTAAGCAGCCACCGCAGCAAAGCGGGGGGCATTAATAAGTTTGCCGCCGGCAAATACAAACATAAACAGATGTACCTACGTCGGTACGAGTATGTTTATATACATACGAATGTTTATTTGCTGTTCGGGCAACATGTCAAAGCAAACATAGAGTGTGACGAGAAGAATGGGTGGGGTGTAGAGAGAGCTACACGGCAGGAAAATGCTCTGCATTTCAATGGCTAGGAATATGTCGATAGATAAGAGCGAGATCTCAGTATTTTTTCGCAGATATTTTGTCAGTGTATCCTTTCACTCACGCCCCGTCTGTATAGTATTTGTTATGTTTTGCGCCTCGCAGGTGCTGGAAAATAAACGAACTCGTTGACGGCCCTTGACGTCTAAGCGCCGAATGGATGTGTATTTTAATTAAACTTGTTTTCCGAAGGCGTTTATCAGATGCAGACAGGACGTGTACCTGAACGCAGTCCATTGGCGCCTCTCCGCCACCTCCCGCCAATGGCACACAGTCGAAACTAGACAAAACGCAAGGCTACAAGTGGCAAGGACCGACAGAGGCCAGCATGTTTTACTGTTAATGGACTTTCGATATTTGCAGGAAGTTATGGCATTTTGATTTATGTCCAAGCTCTCTCTTTCTCCCAGTTTTTGCCTTTCTGGATGTCCTTTTGGTACACCCACTCTTTGGTTCGGTTGTAACCAATTGGCAGTTGTCCCCATTTTTATCATTCTCTGCCGATTGGCAGTTCTGCACCCCACTTTATTACCCCTTGCGACCTGCAACCAATCGACAATGCTCCCCTCCTCCTCCTCCCATCTGTTTTCCCTAGCCAAAGTCGTTTAATTATTGAACAACAAAGGGCAACGCAACAAAATGTTTGTCTGGCAATCAAATTTGAAATAGTCTCGTATAAAAAATTTAAGAAGATTTTCATTGGCTTTTTCCACAGCGATTGCTTACTTACAACGAATAAAACTTGAATTTACTGCTCTGTGCATAAAAGTTTCAAATTTAGGGGAAAATTGGTACACTCTCACACACCCAAACACACACACACACACAGACATGGAAATGGCAGGAAGCCAAAACACACAAAAATCAAAGTAAGCACCTAAGCAGCTTATGCAAAATACAAGTACAATCGAAGTGTTCTTCCCCCGGAGAAAAGGTACGGCACGGCTCGGCAAATTCTCTGTCTATTATTTTAATTTCTGGTACGCCAATGCCAATAGGAAAAAAAAGAGCTGTGCAAATTTTGCGTCTGTCGTTTATTGAGTGGAACGTACGCAGTGGCCCACACTTCTGCAGACTGGGAGAAAAAGCTAAAGTTTAAATTACTTTCTAGCAAAACTTTGATCCCCAACGAAAAAAAAAAAAAAAGTTTCAAATGGCATAAAGAAAGCAAGATTAATGCTTAAAGCGAAAGGGTGGCACGGTTGCAAGTAAAGATGTTAAAGGACTATGGATAACACCGATATATAACCCCACCCCACAATTTGAGTTGCATTTGAGAATCGATGGGCGATCCGGCCTATTCAGATGAATTATTTGCAAAACTAAAAGTACAAAACAGAAACTCTAAAAATGTTCATTAAATTAAAAAAACTTACATTAAGAGAAGGGTAGAGAATGGAGGAAATTGGAGAAAATTCCCAAAATGAAATAGCGTTAATTTAGATTTTGTATTTTGTTTTATTACGAATGTAGGACCGGGGGCAACAAAAGGTGTGAAAAGAGGTGCCACTGCGAAGGCGGATCGGACTTCGATTCTGCTCTCTCCCGATCTCACGACAGCGAAAGCTTGTAGCCGAACCAAGAGAGAGGCGTAGAATGCGTACCACGATGAAATTGTGCCAGGTGGTGGATTCTCTCTCCTTCGGGTCTTACTCTACGCTCGGCACTGCTGAGAGCGCTATGACGTCATGCTTGATGCGAAGTTTTCTTTCGTACTAATCAGAATAAAAGAGAGCGTGGCGGCAATACACCTTGTATAATTTCATCATTTATTTTTCTGGGCGAAACATTTATCTCCTTCTCCAGATTCAGCATCTGTGTATTTTGCTTCTTAGCAGATTGTTTAATTGTGAATAAGTAATCTGCAAGCATGATTTATTCTCATTGATCCTTCCCCGGGAGAGCAAATACCACTTGGTATTCTTATGTTCCCTTTCCTCCCCCAGATCTTTAAGCAGCTATAAATTTCCATACAAAATGCCTGGTATTATTCTTGCAAATCACCAAATGGTAGGAACTTCATCTGCCATTTGCCAAACGCGAGGCCCACCCAAGCGATGTCTTTTGTAGTTCGTTTTCTTTTGGCGCACAAAGGGCTGTCGAACATGCAGATAAACAAGCCTCAGCCGCAGACAACCAGCTCCGAGACCGAACTTCGTCCCTTTGAAAGTTTATTCGTTTGTAAATAATTTTTAGCCGGCGGCAGAATCGATACTTTAAGTAAGATTTTTGCATATAGAAGAAGTTACGAGAGAGGAACTCTACTTTCGAGGGGCCTCAGGTTTAGATACCCTTTGGATACCGCCCATTGGAACGACATGTAACACCAATACGGGATGAGACCCTATGTGGAGACCCGTGAGATCCAGGAGCCTCGACCCCTTGAAGAGCTTTTCTACTCCCGCCAGGTGCTGGTCGGTATACCTCTTGGAAGGGTATGTGTGCTGCATATATGAGAGCGAAACAGTGGTGGAGATAAAGGGAGAAACAGAGGGCCATATTTTGTCAAGCTGCGCAAAAGTTTCAACAGCAGCAACGTCAAAGTTATATTAGCAGCGTATGCCGATAATGCAGGCAGAAGCAGACTGGCCGAGGCAGAAGGAAGAGAGGCAGCGATGGAGAGAAACGGATAGACAGAGAGACAAACCGAAGAGTGAGACGTGGAATGAAACAACAGGCATAAGCCAAGTGGGGAAGTTTTTGCCATTAAAGTTTTTCATCAGCGCCTATTTGCGGAGCTCTTCACCGTTGGGCTCCTTAACCCGTTGGCGCAGGACGGTCCCAGGAGTGGGGCCAAATATTTGTCAGGCAATTAAATGTTTACTGTTTTTATTATATGCTGGCTTTTGTTTGCCTTACCCTCGACCAACCACCTCCTGCCGAGTGGTAAAGGATGATTGTCTGGGCGTGTACTAAAATTAATCATACGCCTCGCTGCCGCTACGCAAACAACTCGCCAAAGGCAAAGCCACAGCCACAGCCACAATAATAGCAGGCTCAATGTGCACCTTGCAGTACTATGGAAACGGTCCTTTGTTAGAGCTAGTAAGGAGGAAGTACGGACCAAAAATCTATAGCATCAAACCTACCTTTACCCACAGTACTCCTATCTACATAGAGAACACAGAGCCGTGTAGGATTTCGGCTTTGGTTTCAAAACCGGATCAATATTCACCGACAAATCTCTCTCAGATGCAATGGCTCCTGCCTTTCCTGCTATCACGATCCCCGAGAGCCGAATATCGAACGCGGCAGACGAGCTGCTAATGCGATTTGCCGCAATCTTTCGAAGCGAGGCATTCAAGCGGCTTACCATAGTCGTATTAATTCAATGCACCACCCAGCAGCACACTTTCGCTCTATATGCACGCAAATTAATTAACAGCACTCGTTGGGCTCATGGTAAATTAATAATTTAGCCAGACATTACGCATACGCAAACGATGCATGGGCTGACTGCAGGCGTCTGCCTGCAGGATGGAGGATGGAGGATGGAGAATGAGTGGCAATAAAAAGCTGTCCAGAAAGCGAACCAAGGCGGAGTGGGGCCATTTTAATTACCACATAACAAGGCAGCGGGACACAAATGGCAACTGGGAAAATGTGAAATGCGGTGGCGGAGGGGGGGCGGGTACGGAAAAGGGAAAGCTTGTCGTGCTAAATGGAAAATGTTGCGTATACGACCTGAGGGCCCCTACGTGAGTGTAAATGTGCGTGGCGAGTGTGCGTTTTATGACATTGGACATTTGCAAAATTTCATAAATATAAATTGGCTTTAAATGTTAAAATAAAACAATTAAAACACGAGCTGGTAAACACCAAATTGAGTTCTGCGGCCCCCCCGTCCCCATAACTGTCGCGGATAATGCCCGCAGATTGAGCAAACATTTGATGGCCTTTGAATAATTGAATGGATACTTAATTGCAACGTTCACAGACACGATTGCAAGCCAAACACTTTCGAGCGTGAGAGAGAAATAGAGGAGATGTGCACCGAATGAATAAAGGACCTATTTAGAGCAGTTTATTGGAGTTGGAGGACAAATATGATGTCAGATGTAAGATTACGCTAAGGATAACGACTTAAGACCCAAGTCTCAGTTATTTCCATTGATTATTTTGTCATACTTCCCAATAAAGGTAAGCGTATATATGGCCACTTTTAGAATAGTAATTCTCTTAAATTCGTAGACCATTTTTGCATCAAGCGAGTGTTTCCTCCTCTCATCCGTTTCATCAAAGTTATATAAAGGAATCACAGACGAATCGAACCAAATTCAATTAACATGAAATTCGTAATGTATTTACCTGTAAGCCACTTTTACAGACTATCCGTCAAAGGCGAATATTACCCGTAACTACTGATGGCACGGCCCCTGCCAGTCGCTGGCGGCTGCCGTTAAACATGAATACAAATGAATCGAATCGTTTGGCATTTTTTCATTTTCAGCATCGCCATATACATTTCTCACAAATAAAATTGCGAAAAAGTATGCTATCAAAGAGCAATTGAATTGACATCAAAAGCGAATCGAATAAATACAACCTCACGGCCGATCAGGCGCCTGCAATATGGTTGGATTTTTTCATTCTCCCCCAGTCGATGTACAGTGAAAGGATACAGGTCGAATTCCCTCTTACTTGAGGCCAGACTGGTGTCCGCCAGGCCAACACTCACCGTACCAGCAGTCGGAGGCAGCCGTTGTTGGGCTTTAAGTCGGAGCTATTAAACAACATGGTGGTGCTAACAAATCGATATTTAATGACAAAGCTTAGTCACACCCACAGCCGCACCCAAGCCCACACGCACACCCACACCCACACCCACACCCAGCCAGCAGCACGCCCACAATTAAACTCACACAAAGGCAGAACATCACATACATCATTGTCAATGTCAAAGTGTCAAAGCAAACTTGCAGCACACAAAACCAAAGCAAACGGCGACTCGGCTCGGCTCACAGTTACCCAAACGAGGAGGCTCTCCTCTCCTCTCCTCTCGTCTCTCTTCGTTACCCAGTGCCAAGACTCATCTCGTGCCGGCCTCGAGTCAAGTGCAATAAACTCCTTTGCAGAATTCAGTGAATTTTGAATTTTTGGCCACGCCCACAGCCCGCTCCCCATCATCAGTGGCAGTTATGATGTTGCAGCAAACAGTAAGCAGCATCAGCATCAGCAGCAGCAGCAGCAGCAGAATGCAAACTGCAATTTGCGAACAAAAACTTTGCTTGGGACAAACTTTGCCGCCTCACCGTGTCTCTCCCTCGCTCTATCTCTGTGTCTATCGCTCTGTTGTCCCATGCTCTGGTTAGCAAACAGCCAACAATTTGAACTGACAAAGTCCGGCGATAACAAAAAATAATTTAAGTACTTTAGTTGTGCATCGAATAAATTCAAAAAAAGTGTATTAAACAAACAGGTAACAGTAGACCAGGACAAGGAATATCAAGATACAAAGACAGGTGCAGAGGAATAGTTATTACCATGGATAGCTCACTCCTCCTTTGTAGCTCTTTAACATATGTATGCTTCGATGAACAGCATAGTGGCTTCGTTTGAATGGACTCCAAGAAAATAAACAGCTAAAGCGAAAAAGAGACAGAAACGAAAATTGGCGAGAGTGCGATGGAACATAGGGACATAGCAACATAGGGACTGCGGCAGAGAGACTGCAGAAGAAAGGCTGCGGAAGAGTGACCGCAGAAGAGAGACCGCCGAAGAGAGGCTGAAGAAGGGAGACTGCAGAAGGGAGACTGCAGAAGAGAGGCTGAAGAAGGGAGACTGCAGAAGAGTGACTGCAGAAAAGCGACTGCAGAAGAGAGGCTGAAGAAGGGGACTGCAGAAGAGAGGCTGAAGAAGAGAGACTGCAGAAGGGAGGCTGAAGAAGGGAGACTGCAGAAGAGTGACTGCAGAAGAGTGACTGCAGAAGAGCGAGTGCAGAAGAGTGACCGCAGAAGAGTGACTGCAAAGAGGCACTGCAGAAGCAAGCTGATGCAGTGCAGGGCTGCCGATTTCGCTTTTTCTCCGTAAGATCTGGTTTTTTTTTAAGACCAACTGCGGAACAAATTTTTGAATGTCGGGAAGCAGGAATTCTCGAATTTGTATAAATGTTTCTGGCTTTTTTTCAGCTTCTTTAATGCGTGAAAATGTGGCAGGTTCATCATTATAGTTGATCGATATTTGCCTTACAAGATAATTTTGAAACGACGTGCGACGTACGTGCCTCACAGGTGCATACATTACCGACATCGTCTTGCTTCATGCACCATGCTCTACCCCATCGACTTTCACCGGGTAAGTTCTTTCTGTTTGCCCCTTTTCATCTTTCCCATTGACTATTTTTTCTTGGTTCTTCGCCTTTTATTCCCTCCAGCTCTTTCAGGAATACCTCTTGCGTGCCCGCGGACACCGATATGCCCACCATCGTTTACCAGCGGGTTGACCCTTCTGGCCATCCGGTTCATATGCCGAATCAGACGCTGGAAATCAGCTTTAAGACGAGTAAGTTAATCAGTACATAATTGTGGACATATTTTAAAATATATCTTCCTTCACAGAGGACTTACATATGTACCCAACGATTTGCCACAAACCGATCCGATTCCCCGAGGACAAGCCGCCTATCCCCGCCAGACAGATTCGTATCCCAGCAGGACAGAAGCGCACCCATTGCAAGACCCGAATCGCACAAGCCATCGTCATCCTTTGACCTGGCCATCGACAACAAGGACTTTGACTATGGCAACCAAGGGATTGGGGGGCAACTAGACTCTGGACAGATCTCGTTGTTGTTAGGTTTAAGGATATACGCGTCCATACATTATGATAGTAGATACAAATGTTCTCCACTTGTATACATATTTATACTAAAGTATCCTATGCTAAGCTAAGTTCTGATGAGTAAAATGATTGAAAACTCATCCTTTCTGTCTTCTGTATTGGGGACACTATCGGAGAAAACTAAATATTTTCGATTGGGGAAAATGTCCTTGATCCTTAATAAGGACTCCATCAAATCAGGGACATTTTTCGGTCACAGGAAGCCGTGGCTAGATCGGCTCACAAATAAGCAAAAAGCAAAAGATATATATGTCCGGAGCAAATATCCTTGATCTTTGATACGGAATTTATTAAGTCAAGGAAGCTAGGTGGAATAGGAGAATTTCAAATCTGGGATACGAGGCCAACAGAAATCAGCAGAGGGTCACTAGTTTTTAAAAATTAATTTTAATTTATTTTTTTCCGTTTTTTCCTACTTTCTTTGGCCGTTCAAAATGGTGTAACGGCCGAATTTCAAATCTGGGATACCAGGCGAACAGAAATCAGCAGAGGGTCACTAGTTTTTTTTTTTAAATTAATTTTAATTTATTTTTTTCCGTTTTTTCCTACTTTCTTTGGCCGTTCAAAATGGTGTAACGGCCGAATTTCAAATCTGGGATACCACGCAAACAGAAATCAGCAGAGGGTCACTAGTTTTTTAAAATTAATTTTAATTTATTTTTTTCCGTTTTTTCCTACTTTCTTTGGCCGTTCAAAATGGTGTAACGGCCGAATTTCCAATCTGGGATACCAGGCGAACAGAAATCAGCAGAGGGTCACTAGTTTTTAAAAATTAATTTTAATTTATTTTTTTCCGTTTTTTCCTACTTTCTTTGGCCGTTCAAAATGGTGTAACGGCCGAATTTCAAATCTGGGATACGAGGCCAACAGAAATCAGCAGAGGGTCACTAGTTTTTAAAAATTAATTTTAATTTATTTTTTTCCGTTTTTTCCTACTTTCTTTGGCCGTTCAAAATGGTGTAACGGCCGAATTTCAAATCTGGGATACCAGGCGAACAGAAATCAGCAGAGGGTCACTAGTTTTTTTAATTTCTTTTAAATTATTTTTTTCCGTTTTTTCCTACTTTCTTTGGCCGTTCAAAATGGTGTAACGGCCGAATTTCAAATCTGGGATACCAGGCGAACAGAAATCAGCAGAGGGTCACTAGTTTTTTTAATTTCTTTTAAATTATTTTTTTCCGTTTTTTCCTACTTTCTTTGGCCGTTCAAAATGGTGTAACGGCCGAATTTCAAATCTGGGATACGAGGCCAACAGAAATCAGCAGAGGGTCACTAGTTTTTAAAAATTAATTTTAATTTATTTTTTTCCGTTTTTTCCTACTTTCTTTGGCCGTTCAAAATGGTGTAACGGCCGAATTTCAAATCTGGGATACCAGGCGAACAGAAATCAGCAGAGGGTCACTAGTTTTTTTTTTTAATTAATTTTAATTTATTTTTTTCCGTTTTTTCCTACTTTCTTTGGCCGTTCAAAATGGTGTAACGGCCGAATTTCAAATCTGGGATACCAGGCAAACAGAAATCAGCAGAGGGTCACTAGTTTTTTTAAATTAATTTTAATTTATTTTTTTCCGTTTTTTCCTACTTTCTTTGGCCGTTCAAAATGGTGTAACGGCCGAATTTCCAATCTGGGATACCAGGCGAACAGAAACCAGCAGAGGGTCACTAGTTTTTTAAAATTAATTTTAATTTATTTTTTTCCGTTTTTTCCTACTTTCTTTGGCCGCTCAAAATGGTGTAACGGCCGAATTTCAAATCTGGGATACCAGGCGAGCAGAAATCAGCAGAGGGTCACTAGTTTTTTAAAATTAATTTTAATTTATTTTTTTCCGTTTTTTCCTACTTTCTTTGGCCGTTCAAAATGGTGTAACGGCCGAATTTCAAATCTGGGATACCAGGCAAACAGAAATCAGCAGAGAGAGGGTCACTAGTTTTTTAAAATTAATTTTAATTTATTTTTTTCCGTTTTTTCCTACTTTCTTTGGCCGTTCAAAATGGTGTAACGGCCGAATTTCAAATCTGGGATACCAGGCGAACAGAAATCAGCAGAGGGTCACTAGTTTTTTTTTTTAAATTAATTTTAATTTATTTTTTTCCGTTTTTTCCTACTTTCTTTGGCCGTTCAAAATGGTGTAACGGCCGAATTTCAAATCTGGGATACCAGGCAAACAGAAATCAGCAGAGGGTCACTAGTTTTTTTAAATTAATTTTAATTTATTTTTTTCCGTTTTTTCCTACTTTCTTTGGCCGTTCAAAATGGTGTAACGGCCGAATTTCCAATCTGGGATACCAGGCGAACAGAAACCAGCAGAGGGTCACTAGTTTTTTTAATTTCTTTTAAATTATTTTTTTCCGTTTTTTCCTACTTTCTTTGGCCGTTCAAAATGGTGTAACGGCCGAATTTCAAATCTGGGATACCAGGCGAACAGAAATCAGCAGAGGGTCACTAGTTTTTTAAAATTAATTTTAATTTATTTTTTTCCGTTTTTTTCTACTTTCTTTGGCCGTTCAAAATGGTGTAACGGCCGAATTTCCAATCTGGGATACCAGGCGAACTGAAATCAGCAGAGGGTCACTAGTTTTTTAAAATTAATTTTAATTTATTTTTTTCCGTTTTTTTCTACTTTCTTTGGCCGCTCAAAATGGTGTAACGGCCGAATTTCAAATCTGGGATACCAGGCGAACAGAAATCAGCAGAGGGTCACTAGTTTTTTTTTTAAAATTAATTTTAATTTATTTTTTTCCGTTTTTTCCTACTTTCTTTGGCCGTTCAAAATGGTGTAACGGCCGAATTTCAAATCTGGGATACCAGGCAAACAGAAATCAGCAGAGGGTCACAAGTTTTTTTAAATTAATTTTAATTTATTTTTTTCCGTTTTTTCCTACTTTCTTTGGCCGCTCAAAATGGTGTAACGGCCGAATTTCAAATCTGGGATACCAGACGAGCAGAAATCAGCAGAGGGTCACTAGTTTTTTTAAATTAATTTTAATTTATTTTTTTCCGTTTTTTTCTACTTTCTTTGGCCGTTCAAAATGGTGTAACGGCCGAATTTCCAATCTGGGATACCAGGCGAGCAGAAATCAGCAGAGGGTCACTAGTTTTTTAAAATTAGTTTTAATTTATTTTTTTCCGTTTTTTCCTACTTTCTTTGGCCGTTCAAAATGGTGTAACGGCCGAATTTCAAATCTGGGATACCAGGCAAACAGAAATCAGCAGAGGGTCACTAGTTTTTTAAAATTAATTTTAATTTATTTTTTTCCGTTTTTTCCTACTTTCGTTGGCCGTTCAAAATGGTGTAACGGCCGAATTTCAAATCTGGGATACCAGGCGAGCAGAAATCAGCAGAGGGTCACTAGTTTTTTAAAATTAATTTTAATTTATTTTTTTCCGTTTTTTCCTACTTTCTTTGGCCGTTCAAAATGGTGTAACGGCCGAATTTCAAATCTGGGATACCAGGCGAACAGAAATCAGCAGAGGGTCACTAGTTTTTTAAAATTAATTTTAATTTATTTTTTTCCGTTTTTTCCTACTTTCTTTGGCCGTTCAAAATGGTGTAACGGCCGAATTTCAAATCTGGGATACCAGGCAAACAGAAATCAGCAGAGGGTCACTAGTTTTTTAAAATTAATTTTAATTTATTTTTTTCCGTTTTTTCCTACTTTCTTTGGCCGTTCAAAATGGTGTAACGGCCGAATTTCCAATCTGGGATACCAGGCGAACAGAAATCAGCAGAGGGTCACTAGCTTTTTAAAATTAATTTTAATTTATTTTTTTCCGTTTTTTCCTACTTTCTTTGGCCGTTCAAAATGGTGTAACGGCCGAATTTCAAATCTGGGATACCAGGCGAACAGAAACCAGCAGAGGGTCACTAGTTTTTTTAATTTCTTTTAAATTATTTTTTTCCGTTTTTTCCTACTTTCTTTGGCCGTTCAAAATGGTGTAACGGCCGAATTTCAAATCTGGGATACCAGGCGAACAGAAATCAGCAGAGGGTCACTAGTTTTTAAAAATTAATTTTAATTTATTTTTTTCCGTTTTTTCCTACTTTCTTTGGCCGTTCAAAATGGTGTAACGGCCGAATTTCAAATCTGGGATACCAGGCGAACAGAAACCAGCAGAGGGTCACTAGTTTTTTTAATTTCTTTTAAATTATTTTTTTCCGTTTTTTCCTACTTTCTTTGGCCGTTCAAAATGGTGTAACGGCCGAATTTCAAATCTGGGATACCAGGCAAACAGAAATCAGCAGAGGGTCACTAGTTTTTTAAAATTAATTTTAATTTATTTTTTTCCGTTTTTTCCTACTTTCTTTGGCCGTTCAAAATGGTGTAACGGCCGAATTTCCAATCTGGGATACCAGGCGAACAGAAATCAGCAGAGGGTCACTAGTTTTTTAAAATTAATTTTAATTTATTTTTTTCCGTTTTTTCCTACTTTCTTTGGCCGTTCAAAATGGTGTAACGGCCGAATTTCAAATCTGGGATACCAGGCGAACAGAAACCAGCAGAGGGTCACTAGTTTTTTTAATTTCTTTTAAATTATTTTTTTCCGTTTTTTCCTACTTTCTTTGGCCGTTCAAAATGGTGTAACGGCCGAATTTCAAATCTGGGATACCAGGCGAACAGAAATCAGCAGAGGGTCACTAGTTTTTTAAAATTAATTTTAATTTATTTTTTTCCGTTTTTTCCTACTTTCTTTGGCCGTTCAAAATGGTGTAACGGCCGAATTTCAAATCTGGGATACCAGGCGAACAGAAACCAGCAGAGGGTCACTAGTTTTTTTAATTTCTTTTAAATTATTTTTTTCCGTTTTTTCCTACTTTCTTTGGCCGTTCAAAATGGTGCAACGGCCGAATTTCCAATCTGGGATACCAGGCGAACAGAAATCAGCAGAGGGTCACTAGTTTTTTAAAATTAATTTTAATTTATTTTTTTCTGTTTTTTCCTACTTTCTTTGGCCGTTCAAAATGGTGTAACGGCCGAATTTCAAATCTGGGATACCAGGCGAACAGAAATCAGCAGAGGGTCACTAGTTTTTTAAAATTAATTTTAATTTATTTTTTTTCCGTTTTTTCCTACTTTCTTTGGCCGTTCAAAATGGTGTAACGGCCGAATTTCAAATCTGGGATACCAGGCAAACAGAAATCAGCAGAGGGTCACTAGTTTTTTAAAATTAATTTTAATTTATTTTTTTCCGTTTTTTCCTACTTTCTTTGGCCGTTCAAAATGGTGTAACGGCCGAATTTCAAATCTGGGATACCAGGCGAACAGAAACCAGCAGAGGGTCACTAGTTTTTTTAATTTCTTTTAAATTATTTTTTTCCGTTTTTTCCTACTTTCTTTGGCCGTTCAAAATGGTGCAACGGCCGAATTTCCAATCTGGGATACCAGGCGAACAGAAATCAGCAGAGGGTCACTAGTTTTTTAAAATTAATTTTAATTTATTTTTTTCCGTTTTTTCCTACTTTCTTTGGCCGTTCAAAATGGTGTAACGGCCGAATTTCAAATCTGGGATACCAGGCGAACAGAAACCAGCAGAGGGTCACTAGTTTTTTTAATTTCTTTTAAATTATTTTTTTCCGTTTTTTCCTACTTTCTTTGGCCGTTCAAAATGGTGTAACGGCCGAATTTCAAATCTGGGATACCAGGCAAACAGAAATCAGCAGAGGGTCACTAGTTTTTTAAAATTAATTTTAATTTATTTTTTTCCGTTTTTTCCTACTTTCTTTGGCCGTTCAAAATGGTGTAACGGCCGAATTTCAAATCTGGGATACCAGGCGAACAGAAATCAGCAGAGGGTCACTAGTTTTTTAAAATTAATTTTAATTTATTTTTTTCCGTTTTTTCCTACTTTCTTTGGCCGTTCAAAATGGTGTAACGGCCGAATTTCAAATCTGGGATACCAGGCGAACAGAAATCAGCAGAGGGTCACTAGTTTTTTAAAATTAATTTTAATTTATTTTTTTTCCGTTTTTTCCTACTTTCTTTGGCCGTTCAAAATGGTGTAACGGCCGAATTTCAAATCTGGGATACCAGGCAAACAGAAATCAGCAGAGGGTCACTAGTTTTTTAAAATTAATTTTAATTTATTTTTTTCCGTTTTTTCCTACTTTCTTTGGCCGTTCAAAATGGTGTAACGGCCGAATTTCAAATCTGGGATACCAGGCGAACAGAAACCAGCAGAGGGTCACTAGTTTTTTTAATTTCTTTTAAATTATTTTTTTCCGTTTTTTCCTACTTTCTTTGGCCGTTCAAAATGGTGTAACGGCCGAATTTCAAATCTGGGATACCAGGCGAACAGAAATCAGCAGAGGGTCACTAGTTTTTTAAAATTAATTTTAATTTATTTTTTTCCGTTTTTTCCTACTTTCTTTGGCCGTTCAAAATGGTGTAACGGCCGAATTTCAAATCTGGGATACCAGGCGAACAGAAACCAGCAGAGGGTCACTAGTTTTTTTAATTTCTTTTAAATTATTTTTTTCCGTTTTTTCCTACTTTCTTTGGCCGTTCAAAATGGTGCAACGGCCGAATTTCCAATCTGGGATACCAGGCGAACAGAAATCAGCAGAGGGTCACTAGTTTTTTAAAATTAATTTTAATTTATTTTTTTCTGTTTTTTCCTACTTTCTTTGGCCGTTCAAAATGGTGTAACGGCCGAATTTCAAATCTGGGATACCAGGCGAACAGAAATCAGCAGAGGGTCACTAGTTTTTTAAAATTAATTTTAATATATTTTTTTTCCGTTTTTTCCTACTTTCTTTGGCCGTTCAAAATGGTGTAACGGCCGAATTTCAAATCTGGGATACCAGGCAAACAGAAATCAGCAGAGGGTCACTAGTTTTTTAAAATTAATTTTAATTTATTTTTTTCCGTTTTTTCCTACTTTCTTTGGCCGTTCAAAATGGTGTAACGGCCGAATTTCCAATCTGGGATACCAGGCGAACAGAAATCAGCAGAGGGTCACTAGTTTTTTAAAATTAATTTTAATTTATTTTTTTCCGTTTTTTCCTACTTTCTTTGGCCGTTCAAAATGGTGTAACGGCCGAATTTCAAATCTGGGATACCAGGCGAACAGAAACCAGCAGAGGGTCACTAGTTTTTTTAATTTCTTTTAAATTATTTTTTTCCGTTTTTTCCTACTTTCTTTGGCCGTTCAAAATGGTGCAACGGCCGAATTTCCAATCTGGGATACCAGGCGAACAGAAATCAGCAGAGGGTCACTAGTTTTTTAAAATTAATTTTAATTTATTTTTTTCCGTTTTTTCCTACTTTCTTTGGCCGTTCAAAATGGTGTAACGGCCGAATTTCAAATCTGGGATACCAGGCGAACAGAAACCAGCAGAGGGTCACTAGTTTTTTTAATTTCTTTTAAATTATTTTTTTCCGTTTTTTCCTACTTTCTTTGGCCGTTCAAAATGGTGTAACGGCCGAATTTCAAATCTGGGATACCAGGCAAACAGAAATCAGCAGAGGGTCACTAGTTTTTTAAAATTAATTTTAATTTATTTTTTTCCGTTTTTTCCTACTTTCTTTGGCCGTTCAAAATGGTGTAACGGCCGAATTTCCAATCTGGGATACCAGGCGAACAGAAATCAGCAGAGGGTCACTAGTTTTTTAAAATTAATTTTAATTTATTTTTTTCCGTTTTTTCCTACTTTCTTTGGCCGTTCAAAATGGTGTAACGGCCGAATTTCAAATCTGGGATACCAGGCGAACAGAAACCAGCAGAGGGTCACTAGTTTTTTTAATTTCTTTTAAATTATTTTTTTCCGTTTTTTCCTACTTTCTTTGGCCGTTCAAAATGGTGTAACGGCCGAATTTCAAATCTGGGATACCAGGCGAACAGAAATCAGCAGAGGGTCACTAGTTTTTTAAAATTAATTTTAATATATTTTTTTCCGTTTTTTCCTACTTTCTTTGGCCGTTCAAAATGGTGTAACGGCCGAATTTCCAATCTGGGATTATTAGTATTATTTTATTTTACTTTAATTATTTTATTTTAACCCTGTTCTCGTTTCTCGAACCCGTAATCCCTAATTGCGATCGCTAAGGTTGCTTGCTGCTGATTTCTGTTCGCCTGGTATCCCAGATCTGAAATTCCCGATTTTGGCCATTTCAGCAGTCGCAGGTAGGGGGTTGTTGTTGTACAACAACAAAAATTTGGTGTACAACAATAGGCAACAACAACTTTTGTTGTTTTCTGCGTTATTTGTGGCCCGATCTAGGCGTGCCGTGGCTTCCCGTACTCCGAATAGCTTCCTTGGTCTAATGTATTCCTTATCAAGGACCAAGGGTTAAGGATATTTGCTCCAGAGATATACATCTTGTTTCTACCTTATTTGTGTCCCGATCGCGACGTGCGACGTCTTCCTACAATCAAAAAAATGTCCTTGATCCTTCGCTAAGGACTCCAACAACCCCAGCCAAGCATGTTTAGCTTGTGGCCAGATCGGGACGTGCGAAGACTTCTTGTGATCGTTAAAATGTCCTTGATTAATTGAGTCCCAATAAAGGATCAAGGACCTTCTTTCCAATCGAAAATATTTGGGTTTCTCCGCTATTTGTGAGCCGATCTGGGCGTGCCACGCATTTTCTTGATCGGGATAGTTTCCCCAATACAGAGAACAGAAAGGATAAGTCTTCATTCATTTTATTCATCAGAACTTAGCTTAGTATAGGATAGTTTAGTACAAATACATAAACAAGTGGTACAAATTTGTATCTATTATCTTAATATATGGTCATTTTATATTATATTATAATCCTTAAACCTAACAGCAATGAGAACTATCCAGTTGCTCGCGTAGCACCTTCCTTGTTTGCCGTAGTCCAGGGCCTTGGTTGCCGTAGTCAAGGTTCTTATTATCGATGAAGGATGACGATGTCTTGTTAGGTTCCAATCTTGCATCGGGTGCGCTTCTGTCCTGCTGGGACTCGACTCTGTCTGGCTGACGATACTTGGGCAGGACTCCGCCTGACGGGGGGAAATCGAATACGACTCGGTCCTCTGTGAAGGAGGATATAGTTTAAAATATATCTACAGTTATATACTGATTAACTTACTCGTCTCGAAGCTGAAGTCCAGCGTTAGCCGAATGCCAGAGCCGAAGACTCTGGGATCTTATCCAGAAAGTTCGTTTTCGACATGTTCGGTGTACGAACTGGCACATCTATAAACTACAAGGTTAGTGGTAAGGTAAGGTTTTATTGTCAGTGGAAGGATGTTACTAATTTGTATTTAAACATACAGGTATGGCTGGCGAAGACTTGGAAAATGCTGCTTTGACTACGAAGCAGTCAGTCGTCCGAACTCCTATCTGAAGATAATCCCGTATATCTGGAATGGTTAATGGAAATACTGTACAAATATATTAAGTATTACTTAAATAAAAAAATTGTTAAAACCATTAACTACGCGTGCTTTTTTCGGAAAATGAAAGCTGAAAGCTTTTTTTTGTTGGCGCTTCAACTTGTGGTCCCTCCCTCTCTTTCTCTTATGGCATACTCTACGAAGAACGCTTTCTCGCACTCACTCACCCTCTATAAAGTATACCATGGGCACAGCAGTCAAACAACAATCGAGTGTCAATTTGACGAGCAGATTGTACAGTAATAGACGCTCTCGACATTAACAATGCACAGGGTGCCCCCCGTGGCCCGTCCGCCCGTCCGCTGGTCCTGTCCTTCCATTGTGTGTGTGTCTGCGTACGCCGCTCGCATAATCAATTATGCGTCTGCAGTGGGTCCAAAGTTCTGTAAACTTGGCAATTTATTTGCACCGGAAACTCAACATAAATCAAACTAATTTCTCCTGGGATTTTTCAACGCAAGTTTCCACGTGTCTCGCTCCTCGCCTGCTCTCCTCCTCCCCTCCTCCAGCTCCTGTCATTCGTTATTGTTGGTCACGTGTTTATCCGGTAAGGGGGATGATGGGTAGGGGGAATGGGGCATGGCAAATTGAATTTGTCGCGTTGTGTTGCATAATTTGAGGCGCATTGTGCGTCTAATTGGCCGGGTCGAAAGTAGGAAAAAGTGAAAGCCCCCAAAGAAATCAAGTAAACAACAGTACAACGACTCACAGATACCCAAATAGAATTACCCATTCCATTCCACTCCACTCCCTGTAGTGCTCATATTTACGAGCAATACCACAGTTATGCTTTTTCTTTGCCAATCTTGTCACGCTTCTCCATTCAAGGGAACCGCATTGTGGTGTTATTTCCTTTTCCTTTGAGAGGTTATTTCAAAGCCGCTCATCAGCAAAGTTCCACGAGAGCTTCAAAGTTTACTCGATGTACTAGATACACATATATAACGTTTATTGGTATTTAGTGTAAGTTTTATACTAGTTCTGGGGTGGTTTTTAATGATAATTGCTTGACTACGACTTGAGCGACGGAAGACTTAAGACGGTGGTTGAAAACTGAGTAATGAGAGTCCTCTTTCGGATATTTCGATATGAGCTCCAGCTCTTTGTTTTAGTAAGACAGATCCCTATGCCTTGCCCTGTAATCCTCATCAAAATAGTTTATGGGATTGAAAAACCACTCAATAGTTGAGCGCTCCTCCAACAATTATGATTTTCTTCAGTCAACCCTCTTTAGCCACGCCTCTGCGCCTCTGGCCCCTTTTAAATGCTGCTCTTGTGATTTTCAAACAATCTCCTCATCAGCCGCATCCTCGAATCCAACCGCAGCGCCAGGCATCGTCGTCAACAGAATCCAGCCCGCCTTGTTGTGGATTCACGGCTCGCGGCTCGCGGCGCTCTCTGTCGAGCTCATGCACACGGCACCTGTCCTGCGCGTCTCTCCTGTCTCCTGTCTCCTGTCGCACACCTGGCAAATTGAAAATGTTTGTTGCCGCTGCAGGAGTCTGCAAAGTTGTGGAATCGAGATTGCACTTTCCCGTAACGATGCCGATGCTGATGCTGTTGCTGATGGTGGCAGAGGGGGCCAACGATGAAGTTGATGCTGATTTTCAGCTAATAACTGCGTCCCGTGGGACACACATTTGCATAATTATCACTCAAGATTTCCTAATATGCCCAACACATGGTGGCCTTAGATTTTTTTTTATCTGGAAATCAAGGAGATAACAAATGAAAGGTATTTAAGGTATGTACACCCAGAGAAAGGAGGCCTGAGTTACACAGAGATTTCGATATTTCGATGCACCGAGAGTGAAAATATCACAATGGATGATTTTTCTAATTAATTTCTAATTAATTTTGACATTAATATTACAGGGTTTGATGTATACGTATTTTATATTCAATATAAATATATTCATGTTCAAATTAATATAAATTATTTCTTTTAAAGTGTTTTTTATTTCGGTTAATTATGGGCCATTAATAAAAAGACTTTTTAATGCATTTTCATTTAAATCAAAGTGAATTATTTTTGTATCTCAATGTAGAGAAGATGAATAGATAGAAAGATACGATTCTGATTGTATGACAGATGGTGTGGTCCCAGTTTAAAATGCTTATTTCAATCATATTAATGGAATATACAAATTATGAACTTGCTTCAAATACGCTGATAAAAATCGTTTATTAAAATCATAAATCTGCATTAAGCGGTGTACGAGAATAGTGTGTGTGTGTGTGTGTATCTGTGTGTGTGCTCCTCTTTCATCTGCGCAACGCATTTTTCATACTTTTGAGCCGTACATTAATTTATTGTTTGGGGGCTCGTTCGTCTCTTTTTTAATAAACTCTCTCTAGCCACCCCTCCACTCCCGGCCCTGGCTCTCCACTAAGCTTGATCCGGGCAGGGCTTATGTCCTGAAAGGCTTCCTTTAATTTATTTCCCATGCCACACACACACACACATACATTTAAAAAAAAAGTAAAGTGTGGCTGGAAAAAGTGCGGAATGATTAAAAACCACTTTAATATATCTTCTTTGTTACATTTGCCTGCCACTCCAGGAAGAGGACTATTGCCGGGAGGACTGGTCTGTGGCAAGCGGGTGGCGCCACGAAAGCCCCCGTTGAGTGACAGGCGAAGCTTTAGCCTGCGGTTGGACAGAGTGCTCCAGGATAACGGGTTAGTAGCCGTCTAAAAGACCCAGACAGAGACAGAGACACATGAAGAGCCCCAGCAACTCATTTTAGAAAACATTCAAAAAAACCCAACGAAAAGGACTAGGATTAGGACTCTAATCAGTAATATATTGACGGGATCAGGATTAAGTAACGAAGGCCTGAAATCTAAGGAACTGCCGGCAGTAGTCCGCCAAGTGGCGATCCCTTTCATAGACTCAATTGCGGTAGAGATACTAAAGGTGATTTAAGGAGATTTCCAATATCCGCGAATGATTACGTACGGTTTTAGGTAGGAAACCCTTTTAAGAATCTGGATAGAGGCAGCAGCTCCAGAACACCTCTCTATCTCTGCTCTAATGGTAATTTAATGTTAATTGAGAACTCCTTGAGAGTTCATGACCAAATACCAAATACTTTTAAGGGATGGATACCCCCATAGATCCCTGCTGCTCAAGGGCTTGTTTTTCCGAAGATTCGTCTCCATCTATCAATCTACTCACGTAATTTGCTTGCTCCGTTATGTACTGGCTATTGGATCAAAACAAAATCAAGAATTTGTATAGATGTCAGTTCGAATAAAGGACAAAACGTATTAAAAAGGGGAACACTTTGTTCCAAATTACACACAATAATTGCAAATGCAAGTACTAGCGAAAATACCCAAAACAATTAGAAACCACAATTGCTGTTCTGGCGAGGACCGAGGACCGAGGACCGAGGACCGAGGACCGAGGAAGTTTTCATTTTTACTGGCACTTACAGCCTAGGTCCTGGCCCCCAGTCCTGTCCTCGTCCTAGCTCTCCGGCCCCACCCGTCAACCGCATCCTGCTCCTCTGTCCTCCTGTCCACAGCACAGCAGCTGTAAATGCATTCTGAGGTTATTGCTCGCAGCCACTGCCTCTGCCTCTGCCACTGCCACCCAACTCCGTGCTCGTTCCCGACTCCGGAGTTTGGTTTATAAACTTGCCCCAAACATTTCGGTCCTGACAGAACGAGTACGTTTGGCTGCAGAATTTCCTTTCTTTCCAGTGGCTCAACCTTCATGCAGCTGCACTTTTCACCCGCCTCGCCCCTCGCCCCACGCCCCACCCCGCCCAATTCGCTGTCAAGTGAGGCGGATATAATGCGATTTTAATACAGATTTTCTCGACTCTGCATCGGCCACAGGGACTGAAGTCTGCCATGTTGCAGGACGGAATATATGGATGTAATTTATAAGCCTTTAACTGTTCATATGCCGGCCATCTGCCATCTGCCTGCTGCCTTATAAACGTTTCCCACTTCAGTCGTCCAATCAGCAGCACTTAAGCTGCTTAACTGTTTTTGATCATTTTCCTGGGAAATGGCACTCGTTTGACTCTTGTGCAATTGAATAATTAGATTCGGTAATAGATATAGAGAGATATTTGGGAAATATATGCCAAATACATAATTAAGAAGAAAGTAATGGTAGTTCTTTAGAGTTTTGGAATATAAGGCTTATAAGCTAAGGCCAAGAAGATTCTAAGTCGGATTACCGTGGCGTTATATCAAGGTACCAAGCCCTTCATCCTTTGGTTGGTCTATGATGTTTTCGCGGGGGACTAAAGTGCCACAGAATATATAAATGAAACACTCTGTAGCTTCGTTCAGGCTTTTACAATCCTATTAAAGCATCAGACAATCTAATCAACGACAGGCGGCAGCTCAAAAGCCGCGTACGTCCCGTGCCGTCCCGCACACGCGCTAAATGTTGCCAAAAAAAAGTACGACCGCAGACGAGACGTGTCCAGGAAACGAATCAAAGGTCCTACAAGGAGAGAGGAAGAGATAGAATGGGGTGGGGGTGTGGGCTGTGGGCTGTGGGCTGTGGGGTGTACTGGAGATCCGCAATTGCTGATGCCACCGAGGCTGCTTGGTGACAGCACCAGTACTTCCTCCCTCTTAGCCATTTGGCCCACAACTAAACACGCAGATAGACAAGCAGATAGCAGAGCAACAACAACAACAGCAGTCACAAGAATGACAGCGCCAACAATGACAACAAACAACAATCGCATTACAAGGCAAAATGTCCAGTAAAACAGTCTGAAGGCAGAGTCGACCGACCCACTTGATGGGGCAGAAGCACAGGAAGGAGACAGTAAAGATGGTTCCCATTTGACAGACTAGAGATGAGAGCGTGACTGGAAACTTCATCGGTTATGTTTCAGTCAAAACCTGCCAACATTTGTTCAATGTATCGTTTGAACCTATAGGTAGACCTTTCTGATCGGACAGCTGAAACACCAGAAGATATGGTCGGAATATCGGAAAATGTCAGTTGCAACCATCCCATGTCCGGTGAGGCGGTCAGGCTGCCACCTCTGGTGGTAAGTCTCTGACTGTTGCCGCCTGACTTCGTCTGGCATTGTTGGTTCGGTTTGGTTTGGTTCGGTCTGCGTCAGTTTAATTTGAATACACTTAAAAGTGTTGCGGTGTGCCAGGGACCCGTTTCGAGAATTTCCAATTGAAAATCACTTCAAGTTTAATTTGATTGCCGCTCCGCTCCGGCTGCAGTCAACAGTTTGAGGTGCCGTAGATGGCTCTTGACTTTAATCACATTTCGTCCAGGCATTAATATGGACGAAAACTTGTTCTGTTCTGCATAATTTTTTTTTTTTTGTTTCGTCCCAGCAACCCGTCAACATGTGGCTGCCCATCGACCGCCCCTTAAGTTTCGCCGGGCGGAGTTTCATTACTTGATTACTTCAACTTTCAGGGATTCAGGGCAAACGAAATGAAATCGCAAAGGTACATCAGCCAAAAAAAAAGAGCACATGAGACTGGAGAGCGTAATGCAATCAGGAAGGCAAAACAAATTGGCGTTTCTTTCGGGGAGAGAATGCGAAATACCCTTTGCAGAAGTGTATCGTACGGTGCTCAAGGTGGAGCTTCTCATAGTGGAGTGTGTTTGGTACCCTTCATTCCTCACCATAGCCATCGTTCCGGCACGATGATGATGAACACATTATGCTCCCCCACACACACACGGCACTCATTTCTCTCCAGAGGTAAACGTATAAAGAAGCAACAAAAATTGGATTTTCATTATTTACAGCATATTGCACACCCGCAAGCAGAGCAATGTCCTCGTCCTGGTCCTGGTCCTGCTTCTGCCCCACACACACACAGACGTATCCTTTATATCGTGTGTCGATAGGCACACTATGTACATATCGTTCGGCAATCACAAGTGAAGGGTCTTTAAAAAAAATGTAAAGCTGAAAGGAAAAGCGAGCTGGAGACGAATAGACAGACAGACAGACAGGATGGACCCTTCGGGCTAGGAAATTAATTAAATTAAGTCAACGAAAAGTGAAACGGCAGACACGCATCCTCCACATACTCCCGCAGGAAGCCCCTGGCCCGCAGGACACACACTCTTTGACATTCGTCGGTGTCTTCTCCTCCCTCGTCACTTCTGATGTCGGTCGTCGTTGGCCGCGATAAGCCCGCTTCGTTATAATCCTAATTAAATATTTAGGTTTACTCCATGGCTGTATTTACTCGGCTTCCCATCTCTCTGCTCTCTTTCCTATCCTTTATATCCTTTTTATCCAATGAAGTTGCGCTCTGGGGCTCGGACTGGAGCTGGGGCGAGAGTGAGGGCGAAGGCGAGGGCGAGGGCGAGGGCAAGGGTTAATTGCATTAGAGTTATGACAATTGCCAGCGAATTTGACTTTGTTGGCAGAAAGCGAAAAGCAAACACGAAATCTGATTGCGAAAATCAACTCAAATAAACTCAGAGACTAATTAGATAAAGCCCTCTCGAGCGCTGTCACATGCGCGGATCCCAGCGCAGGCAGCGGGCCAACAAGTACAGTTGTGCATGAGGCAAGAAAGCATAACAAAGCAGAAACAAAATGGTGAACAAATAATCGTATTATTTCTTGTGTATAACTTTGAATAATGCCTTGAAATGCACTTTTCTTTGGCAATTTACGGAATTGAAGCACTTGTATTCCTGAGTGCAGAGTGGCACTCAAAAGCATATTCAAGTGACTTGCAATAAAATTTGGAAATTATTAAAGCGATTCCAAGCATATCATTCTACTGAGAACTCTTTGGTTGAAGCAATCTTAAGCCCAGACTCGAGGCACCCTTGGAAAAACCTTGAGGAATGCTAGACTTTTCTGCCCCTTCTAGGGGTCTGGTTGCCGTTGAGACAGAGCGCAATTTGTTTTAATCAACAAAGTCAAAAAAAGGGGGCACGTAGATCTCCATTCTGTGAGAAATTAAATAAACTTTGTGCTGGCCAAACAATTTGCCCGACGCCCTCCTCCAAAATGTCTGCGGTTTTGACCGACGGACCAGACACAAAAACGAGGAGTAGCAAAAACGCTGACGTGCCGCGCTCAAAGGACAAGGGACTAGGGACTACGACTACGACTACGACTAGAAGCCGGACATGCCGGGTCGGGGCAGGTCCCGACAGGGCAACATTCTTCCACTTGCAACAGCCACAGGACCCAGCCCCAGCTCCATCCCCAGCTTCAGGCCCAGGCTGTGGCAGCCATTGAAGCATCCTTTAAAGCGATTTAATAATGCAACCCAGACCTGGTCTCATTTGTCATAATGGAGTCCGACTGCTCGGCCCTCGATTAGCCCAGATTTAATATGTTCGACAGATAAATGAAAATTCCAATGGAGAACATAAATTATCACAAAGGCATTGATTTATTGGCCGGCCACAACAATGCCACAGACAAATAACGCAATCAAAGAATGGCCCAAAAGAAAATGTTTGCCCAAGGAGATGTTCTTTAGAGTCTGCAGGATATCGTATCACACGTGGCCAGCATACTCTTGATACTCTCTACATAGGCTTCCCATACCTACATCTCTCTGTCAGGATTGTATTGATCATTTCTCTACGAAGATGCTGGTTAGGGTATACCCACTTCGTTGCCTCTGATCCAACGGGTTTTGCTCTTGTTTGATGTATTTATTGTGTGTCCATTGTGTGCCATCCATAAAGCAAATTGAATTTGGTGTGGTGCGGTGCAAAAAGTGCCACTGAGGTCGATCAAGATAAATGTCAGCGGGAGAGCGATAGATGGAGCCGGAATGGCAGTGGGAATCGGATGGGGAATCCGCCTCAAAGGCAGCTCAAGGCAGGGCCAGGAGGCAGGTCTTTTGTTTGCTCTGGTTTGCTGCTGTTTGATGCCTTTTGGCCTTTGCTCTGATTCCTCTTTGGAGCATTTGAAATGGTCAAATTAAATGAATTCCAATCGATTGTCTTCCCCCCCACATGATAAATGGAAGAGGCTAAGGCTAAGGCTAACTGATGGTGTGGAGGTCACGTCACGGATCCTATCACATACCTTGGTCTAGTCCCAATCTTTGACATCTTTATTCAAAGGATCTGCTTATTTATTTATCATCGTCTCAGCTTCCTCTCCCGCAAATCGAATCGAATCGGGTCGGTTTGGATCGGAGCGGAGCGGAGCGGGTCCGTCGGTTCGAATCAACTTTTGTACCCTGCGAGGCGTAAATGTTTTATGTAATGATTTATTGTGCTAGACTATCTGTCAGCGGGATGGGTGCCCCTACCATCATCCCCCCTTGGCCATAAAACACTGTCCTCATTTGTTGTGTTGAAGGACGCCCTACGCCCCGATGGGTCTGGAAAACACATCATATCGATTGTTAACAACTCACAGAACACGAACAGATGACAGACCCGATGAAAAATTGTTATTTTTGTATTTGTTATCTCCTTGTTTGCTGGATCTTTCTCGCATGAAGGTGTTTTGTGGGGGGTCGCAAGGGGGGACTGTGGTGGGGATAATTAATGAATAACGACGGAGGAATTGAGTTTCCTTCGGTTTGCTTTTGTTCAATTAGTGGCTCTTATTGTGATTCATTCGTACAGTTAATCCTGTCAATTGTTAGTTTGAATCTAGCTCTGGGGATGGCACCAAGAGAAGAATCCTCTACTGATTCGTCCTAGAGTCACAGCGTATTCCTCTACATGTATCTGGATCCCCATTGATCCATTCTCATAGCCAAAACAATGTCATTTCTACTTTTGCACACCGACTGGGAGCCTCTAGAATTCATTTCATTAATTACTTTGATTACTGGACACTAATTGCATGCACCACCCACAGCTCCAGCCTCCGCCAGGACCTTGTCCGTCCCGTGTCTGTCCTCCCCGTACGACCATTAAAAATACCCAAATGAAATTGGGCGTGAAACAATGCATTTCCTCTTTTTTTGCAGCCCCACCACAGCCCCTCCCGCCAACCCAATCCTTTTTTCTGTCTCCCTGTCTATCTTTCTCTCCCTCTCTCTCTCTCTGGCTCTCGGAAGAGTTCAATAAACATTCCCACCTAGCCACAGGACCAGGTCCTAACGTCTGGCTCAAACAAAACAAAAAGAAAGGAAAAAGCCAGACAAAAAAATCAAACTGTAGGGGACATTGAAATTGTTGCCTGCTTTCTGTTGTCATTCCATTAATTATGGCTCGTTGTTTTAACTTTTAGCCTGCCCCCACACCCCATACCCCATCCGCCCGTCCACAGCCCCCCATCCTCCATCCCATCCACTGCGTCCCGTCTGCACTTTTGCAAATACTTCATAACTCGATCCACACTTTTCACACTTTGCGGCCGTCTCTTTTTATACGCGGTACTTGGCAGAGTCCAAAGGCATACTCTGTTTTTGTAGGTGAATGTCCGAACCCATAAAGTAAACCCTGCCGAAAGAGCTTCAGACACTAAATAAATATTCACAATTTTAAGGATGTGGAAATCCGCTTCGGCTTTATACTAAATACACCACCCTGCACGTTTGCTTCACTCGTGCGTCAACCCCTTGCTCACTCGCTTCCTCCGTAAAATATCGCACGACGACGACTCACCGAAAATTTTCTATGCATATATTCGTAATAGAGAGTTTATCGACAGATAACATAGAGGGATATTTACCAGAGCCAGATTCAGAGAAAAACCATCATATCCCGCAACCAAATTATCACACATTCTTCAGATATATGTATCCAACATATAGTAGTAGTTCCCCTATCAACGGGTATCTTTTAGTTGGAAGTTGTCCATTAATATCGTTCTTACTTGTTCTCTCTGATATTTTTTTGTCAACGCCTTTTGTTTGGCCATTAAATGGCGTTGGCCGACAGCGCCATGTGCAATAGTCCTGACTGCTGCTGGTCTCCCCCTACGAATTCCCTGTGGCAGTCCGATGAGTCCTGATCCTGGTCCTGGTTCTGGTCGTGGTCTGGGTAATGAATTACTAGCCACATGCTTTTTGTTGCTCCCCCGCTGTCCCGTAACAATGACATTGCAGTTTTAAGCCCACCGCCAACGCCATCACGATTTCAGGGCCGCAGACGAGACGCCCCGGGGGCCACACCACTCGCACTCCCCACCCACCCACTGGCAAAAATGTTGCGGCTTTAATTGTTATATGGCCCTGGTGAGGAATTTTTAAATTATTAAAAAGGCAGAGCAGCTCTTTCGCTTTCGAATAACAGTCGAGTGAAATGTGATTTGCAAATTATTCAAGGGATATTCTTTTAAGGCATTAAAGTCGGTTACCATAGCCAGTAATCCCATCAAATTGTAGATGTAGAAGGAGCCATTATGGCCCTTCAAATTTCACTATGAATCCCGTCCCATTCGAAAACAAATGTCGCTCTCAGATTGAGTTTCCTCACTCAAGGAAGGGATGATGGAAATTTGCAATGGAGACTACCCCGAAATGAAAAATGAGTTAAAGCCGTCAGTATTCATCAGGCCCAAGTGCCGAATGAAGGGAAAATGTAATGGCAAAGTGGAAAAGCGAAGAAGAGAAGAAGCAAAGAAGTGGGGCGGCAGAGTCGGAATCAGACGGGGAAAAACCGAACTTAATGCCAGAGCGGAAATGTGACACGTTGTACTTGAATGGTTCGCCTGGAAAAGCGTTTCCGGTTGCCGCAAAAATTAATTTCATTAATGCACGGGCAAAACGGAGAAAACGGAGGAGCATCAAGAGTGTGGGCCATGGAGGAGGGGCAGGAAACGGAGAGTGAGAAAAGCCTTTTCCCTCGATTTGTTACGGAATATTTTAATCAACGAAAAATGCGTAGCAATTAGTTTCCTATTCGAATTGCTTCTTCAGCTTGGCCAGCTGGGTGAGGAAGGCGTCCCGCGTGGCCCGCCTCTGGCCGAGCGTCTGCAGCGGCACCAGCTCCTCGCACTGCCTGGCAATCTCCTCCAGCGTCCCTGCCTCCGCTCGGGTGTTCGGCGTTGGCCCATAGGTGGCACTCACGGCGGAGATCTCGCCACCGAAGCGCTGGAAGTAATCGGCCACCCCGCCGGGGGCGTTCAGGTGGGCCGTCTCGAGGGAGCCGAGCAGCGCGTAGCGCAATCCGAGTCCTTGACTCAGCACCCGGTCCACATCCGCGACGCTGAGTATCCCCGAGCCAACCAGGCGCCACACCTCGTTGAGTATCGCATACTGGATGCGATTGGTGGCGAAGCCCTCGATCTCGCGCTTCAGCGTCACCGGCCGCTGGCCCAGGCTCAGCATCAGCAGGCGGGTGCGCTCCACAGCCTCGGCGGTGGTCCAGGGAGCGGGCACAATCTCCACCAGGGGTATGAAGTAGGGCGGATTCAGGGGGTGGGCTACCAGCATCTGGTGGGTCAAAAGGTTATAAGTGAGTGTGAGAAAATGGCATCAAGGCATCCCACCTGCTGTCGCCTGCTGAGTCCCTCGCTGTACAGCGAAGGCATGAACGTGCTCGTTGAGCTGGCGACCACAGTGTCGTCTCCCAGAAGGCCATCCAGCTGCGAATACAGAGACTTCTTCAGCTCCAGCTGCTCGGGAACGCACTCCTGAATGTGCACAGCATTCACGACGAGCTCCTCCAGCCGCTGGGTGAACCCGATCAGCGCCAACTGCTCCGCCGCCCTCAACTGGCCACGCAGCGCACCCCTCTCCTCCAGACTGTGCAGCTCCTTCTGCAGCTCATGCTGGGCCGTGGCCAGCTGGCTCTCCAGAATGTCGTACATCTGTACGCGGTAGCCCGCCGAGGCGAAGAGCATGGCCCAGGCTCTGCCGATGAGGCCGCTGCCCACGATCCCAATCTTCTGGACAGTCGAACTGCTCATTCTGAATTGTCGCTGAAGTCTCGACTGAAGTCCGACTGATGTCTCGACTCGGGAGACTGAAGATTTATCGCCCTTCGGTTCGAGTTCGAGCAGCAGTCACATCGCTCATATGGCATTCAATTGATAGTGAATTGTACGAGTATATTTATGGAAGTACACTGTGAGAAACGGGTGCTCCACTGTATATAAGTATTCCTATAAAAATGCATATAATCCAATAACCAGCTTCCTGTCTGGTTTGCTTAAATGATAAGAGCCCCGCCCAGAAAATCAGCGGCAAGGGCCGCGGCTCTACTTTTATACTTTTATATAATATATGAGCTTATGATTTATGTAAATTATAGATACAATATATTTTATACGTAAGCTCTGGAATTGGAAGCTCTCTTCCTCTCACTCTGTCTTTCGTTAGGGGGATACAGAAACAAGGAAAAAGATCTGCACTGTAAACCCTTATATACACGCCATAACCAAGACGATCCACATTCCACCAGACCAAAGGCCAAGGGCTGAGAGTAATTTTTGTGCACATTGATCATTCGTACATTCAACATTGAATAAGTCGAAGCTACATCGGAATATATACTCGTACATATGTATGTACATAAATCCTAAAAAGTGTGCTGAAACTGTCCTTGAAATTTTCATACTCCGTTGCCAAGACTCGTCATTTGGTTTCCCTGGCTTGAGTGCCAATTAAAATCAGAATAAAACTCACCACAGAACTCACTTCCCCCCCTCTGCCATTCGTAATTTCATTTTGTATCTCTTATCAGCTCTGATTGGATTGTAAAATTGTTAGAAGCCAATTAATTGATAATCCCACGTTGCGTGATTTATTACGGCGTAAGCTTTCACTTTCGACTTGTGGGAGGAGTGTGGGGCGGGAGGGGTCTGCTGGGGCTGACAAACGCCTGCATGTAATACTTTTATGCATATTTCGTGCATATTTTTCTGACATTGTAAGTGGCTGAGGATGCCAGCAATAAATTATTGAATGAGCACTGCCAGCAGCAACAACAGTCGCCCCCAGAAGGAGCAGAAAGGAGACAGCAACAGAAACAGAACCAAAACCAGACAAAGACAGAGTGCCGGCTGGAGGGCAGAGGACAGAGTCGCTTTCATATGTAAACCACATTAATCATACGCCCCGTTTGCGTTTTCATTTACGCCACTGACATATGAAAAAATGAAGTAGGAATGGTATAGTCGATATTCGGACTGTCTGATACCCGCTAACAGTACTGAAAAAATCAGTCACTTTTAAAATCATCCCAAAGGAAATGACAGTACAGCAGGGGCTGTACTCCGATAGGGGGGGGGGATAGGGGGCTCCGATAGCCCCCACTAATGATTGAATACAGTATACCCTTGGCCGTCCGCAAATACCTCGCTTAAGCAGAAAGAGCAAAACGAGGGAACGAATGAATCAAAAAATGAATGAATAACAACAGCAATAACCGTGGCAAGAACAGGAGCAGTCACAGTCACAGGCGCAGTCACAGGCGCAGTCACAGTCACAGCCAGAACAGAACCGCAGAACAGCCGAGCAGCAGTCACTGTTAGGGTGCCGGGTTAAATCAGCCATGAAATGCCATCTACACTATGGCACGCCATAAAAACGAAATCCGGGACGAACAAAAATACACTAGAGGAATATACATATATAAATATATATGTATATTTATGTATATATACTCGGAGTATTCTCGCATTTCACTTCATTGCACTTAAATGGTTGTTAATAAAAATGGAAAATGGAAATCAATGCCAGATGCACAGGGAAAACCGTTGAAAGCGTTTACGTTTACAATTTACAATTTACAATTGTTCGTTTTCCCCAACGACATTCCCCAATCATTGCATTCGAAGGATAGGCAATACATGAAGAATTATGAAATTCATTCTGTGTTGTATATCCAATTAAACGTTATGTATTTTGTATTTATTTAGCAGAAATATTTATTGAGAGTTTAGGGGGGAATAAAGGGTGAGGGATATAGCTGGAATATCTGAGAACAGATCTGAGATCAAACTAAAAATCCCACTGCTTAGTATCGAGTATATTCCTCCCATTTGTTAGTCTCTAAACCAAATCAGCTACCATCCAAATCATTGTGTACAACTGCTAATCTAATTAAGGTTCTGAAGGGTTACCCGATAGCAGGCCGTTTCCCACAGAATACCCTTTCGAAGCAGAACCTAGAGTGTCAATCAAATGCGGTCAAACTGTCACAGAAGCAGAAATCAGACTCTGCAGCAGCAGCAGAACAAGAAGCAGTAAAAAAGAAACCCCAAAATCAATTAATTTTATTGGCCATCTTCCCGTGCAGTGCCGTTCCGTGCCCCAGCCACTAACCGCACAGGGGAAAACAGAAATGTCATTGTGGTGGAAAACTATTTCCCAAACAGAGTGCCATTCGCCTTTGTTTGTACCCTTTTTACCCTTACGTACAGTACGAGCTGTGAGGGTATCCCAAGAGGAATTGCCATTGGATAGGTCTGGTCGGTCGGTCTTAAACAAAGATACAGAAACAGATATTAAGATAAGGGTTGATACTGAACATGTGTGATCGTCGCATGCCGCCCCAACCACGTATCATATATTCCTTACACTCATAATTAATCGATGCAGCATACGGTTGCCGTATCCCAGCAAAGAAAACAGAAAGTTAATTCCGATTATATCCGAAAGAAGAAAGATGGAAAAAAAAAACAATTTCTGTCCTCTGATGTGCTTACGGGGCACTCAAAGACAATCGGATCTGGTCAGTGGTGGGCATTAAAATCGGCCACTTTGCGCGATTGATGGATGGATTTCCTCGAATGGACCGGACCACACGCCACAAGGACGAGGGTTTGAGAAGAGATCAAGGGTGTTTCTTATTCGTTAGGTGCCTGTGCCCGATTCATTCTCTTTTTGTATTGTTTGTCATTGCACAGAATCTAAATCGGACTCTATCTCGGCATCCCGACATTGACAAAAGTGCAAGGGATTAAAAGTTGTGCACGGGACCCGAAAAAAAGCCATTGGTGGCTAACCACATGGATACATGGATACACGGACAGACACAGCCGTACACCTTTCTTTTTTTCAGCCGCACTGAGGCATTGAAGTCACGTAGTTTGCGTGCAAATTTTGTGTTCGTTTCTGGGCGCGGTGTGCCGTTGACAACGGGTTGTTTTGTGGGTGGTGGTTGGACGTTTGTCCGGGTCCGGGTCCGGGTCCGGGTCTGCTGCTGGCCTTGGTGCTGGTGCTGGTGCTGGTGCTGGGGCCCTTTTTTGATTTGGTTATATTGCTAAATTTAATTCCGGCTTAGCAGCCGCACTCTCTGATGTTGTGCTGATTAAATTGCGCCTCCGACATTTACGTGATTTCAATGCACAATTTGTAAGCCAATAATAGCCATATGGGTTGAGAGCCAGGGAAACTTTTAATTAGTTTGGTGTCAGTCGAAAAGTGTTTTTGTCGCCTTGGCACATCCATGCTTCCTGCCTTGGGATGGGGTCTGGGCCCCACTTGGCAGTGGCTTCGGACTCGGATTCGTATTCGGATTCAAAGAGGTGACAAGTTCTATATATTCATAGATCGACAGATAACCGCACCCATGTGATAACGTCTGTTTGCTCGTCTCGAAAATTGTTGAATGCCCCAAGCTCCATCCATCTGGCCCTTTCTCCTATGTATGGTGAATGTTTCTTTCTGTGTGCGTCCAAACCGTTTGCTTAGATCGTAATCGCTGTGGCAGGTGTACAGCGAGGCTTCCGTTGCCTGGGTCACACTTGCCACACGGCTCCCCTCTCTCCTGCTGGCCATGACCACACTGCACGTCCAATTAACTTGATGTCGTGGCACTCCGTTCGGGAGACTTTCTGAGGTGAAAAGTTGCCAGCCAAATCAAATGTGTCGAGGCGGGGGAGAAATTGCGCGACTGTCATCCAGCGATATCTCTGATGCTGAGGTGGAGCTCGAGCTGCCTTTTTGGCCAAATTGGAAGTGTATGGGGGCGAAGACCACACAAATCATGTGAAATTATCTCTACGGAAATGGAAGCTAGGTCTTCCTTTTGTATATCTTATACATATCATAAACCTGAAGAATGAAAGTGAATCCTGAAGGATACGCAATATGCGTAAATAAATTCATTATCTTTCAAAAAAGAGTATACAGATTTCAGTAGTTTGTTAAACATACATTCTTTTTTTCATTATTTCTTTTATATTTGCTACGTTTTTCTCTCTCACTTTATCTTCTTTTGCGTTTAGTTTCTGGCTTTCAGCCCAATTTAATAGTTTTTCGATTTGTTGAAAAGCAAATGCCAGCCAGAGCACAGAAAATAAATTGTCACAAAAATACTAGTCAACTCCTCTCGTTCTGGTTCTGTTCGCCGCAAAAACCGCCGGGCCATACGGGCCGGGCAGGCATGACGACAAAGTTTCCTCCAGGACACACTCGAACCAGAAACAGAACCAGAAGCTCGAGACGGCGACAGACTCCTTGGCCTTATCTTTATCAGTTTCGGGGAGGCGAGTGAAAAGCACAGCGATGTCCTTGTCGTCACATATCGAGTGCAAAAAGTTCGACGACTGCCCAATTGCTGCACTTTTCCATTGCTCGCTCCCCTCCCCTTCCCCCTCCCCGTCCTGTACCGAAGGACTGGAGTCAAGCTGTAAATAACTTCAGATTGAAGAAGAAATGGAAAATTTTCAATTGAATTCATTGCGTTTTGATTGCACACACACACGTGCACATCCACCCACAAGATAATTATCAACTTAGTAAAAAAATAGCCAACTGTCTTTTTTAAATCTCCCATAAAATCTCATAAAAGCGCATAAGTGCCTCTTGCACTCTGTCTCTTACTACATATATGGTTGTAAATATGCTCGTTCTGGTCTCGGGCCCGACATGCACTCAATGAATGAAATGTGTGCACAATGTTGAAAATAGATGTGACACCCGTCCCACCGCCCCCCGAAAGTGGGGTTGTGTCTTCGACTTCCTTCTCCATCTCGTGCCTGCCGCTGCGGCTGCCTGCTCCTGATGGTATTGTTGCTGCTCATACGGCTGGCAGGGCATGTAGTGCTGGGTTGTACAACTTCCGCTTATATGGCCAACACAACAGCATGATAAATTGATGGCTGCCAGCGCGGTGCTTTAAAAATGCAAAGAAGGCCGACTACCCAAAGGAAAGTGAATGCGTGCGTGCGAAGGGGTTGAGTGTTCGGAGTAACCTTTTAGCTTCCAAGTCCTCTGCACCGAATGGAACCCACAAACGTGACCTATAATCTGAAAATTGCATTAAAACGTAATTCCATTAAAATGTAATCAAAAATTTAAGTTAATCACCACCGGCCGAATCTCATAGCAACCAGCTTTTCTTCTCGCATGAGCGTTGCCAGACATTGAAGAAAATGATACACATTGTACTCTACATGTCATGTATAAATACACCACCTGGCTATGAAATGACGCCGATGAATCAAACACTAGGTGCCGCCAGTGGGTATATGGTTCAGGTTTAGATTTCGCGTAACCATTTAAAATGTATTAATATAATAAAAAGACCGATGCAACCAGCGTCCCAAAAAAAAAACAGTGCCAACGGCAGAGTTATAAAATCTTAGCAGAAAAAATCTTTCTTATTATATTTGATTTTTAATTTACTTTTATCTTATGCATTTTATTCTCGAACAAAACAACCTGGAAGAGAGAGATAACATAATTAGCACATTGCTTTGGAAACTAATTCAAGTTCTTAATGGAAATGAGTAATCAGTTGGGGAAAGAAGACAAAATCAGCATGATGTTTGAGATTCTAAGAAGAAAAAACCACTAAGGGCTTCTTCATCATTTCAAAAGAGCAACATGAATACTTTAAGCACAATATACCTCTGTTGTTATAATGATCGGAAGAGGTATTTTCCTGTTGGCTGGTGACTACGCCCACAAACGTACTAACAAAATGTGAATATGTGCCGATCCCTGATCGACAGGTAACATATCTGCAAATAAAATAAATAGTTCGAGTTTAATACCAGTATCAACGAAACGACACATATATTCGTATAGTTATGTTCAGACAGGGAAAAGTTAACAGCACGGTTGTTTAGGGTTCTACTCAGAAGAGGGAATCCTGAGTTAGGACATTCATCAAAAAATCATAGTTATTAAACAACAACTTCAAGGATTTATTTACCTTGAAATATATGTGGAACTCAAGGAAATGTCGTATCCTTAGGACAGTGGTGATAAATCAATCTGTAAATGTAAAATGATTGATTAAACAATATCAGAAAAGTGTAACATGCAAATAATTGTAGTTGTTAAGCGTTTTATGTTCAGACAGGGAAAAGTGAACAGCATGGTTGTTTAGGGTTCTACTCAGAAGAGGAATCCTGAGTTAGGATATTCATCAAAATAAAACGCTTCGCAAAAAACAATCTTAATTAAGTTTCCAAAACTTTACCTTATATATTATGCTGAATCTGATCAACTGGTGTAGAGCAAATCATCGGAGCTGCAATTATTTATCAATTAATATGATTTGCTATAGCGGAACGTCAGAAGCTGATTTGACGACAATATCAGCTTCGAAAACGTTGTAACATGTGGGATTCTAATGAACTATACTGAAGTAACATCATTTAAAGAGTTTAAAATAAAACAAATGAGTAGAAAACCTACCAGCACAAGCAATGCAATACTTTGCAGTCTTCAGGGTACTTCGGATAAAGGCAACACTGTAAAGAAGACATGAAAATTGCTATAAACATCACATATAAACTCGGTCTTCCCATCAATATGATGATGGTCTAGTTGATTCAGGTAAATTTCTCCGCATTTTCTACTCAGTAGAACGAAAGTTAATAGATAAAAGGTATTCATCATGTAAATATTTAAACCAAGCTTTACAGACTGACGTATACGTATGTATATCTTACCTAGCTTCATGATCCTTATTTGTTCTATCTTTTCGATAGACCAGTTCGTATTTCAGACGTCTTTCAACGGAGGTATACACTGCAAATTAAGGTAATTAAGAATCCATTAGAATAAAATATCACTAGCATGGTAATAATAGCATGAATTTCAAGTACAATCAGTTGCAATAATTGCAGCCATGGAGATTTAATCAAAAACATCATACGGTAATTACTTTCATCATAGTATTCAAAATTCATCAAATATTTGTATGTACTTATGCTGTTTACCTTCTATTTATGGTATGAATTGGGGTTCCTCCGTTGTTCCAAATTATGGAGGATCGTCACTAAAAGTACAAATGAATACTCAATTTAATAAAATATCACTAGAATATATACATAGTTTACGTTGATTTGAAAGATAATCAGTTGCAATAATTGCAGCCATGGAGATTTAAATCAATAAAATCATACGGTAATTACTATCATCACATAAAAGTTGTATGTATATTTTGTTCAACGCTTTTTAAACTTACCCAAAAGGCACATCTGACAGATAGAATACGATTGAAGTGCGGCTGATCAAGAAATGCACCTAAAAAAAATAAACAAATAATCCAGGTTATTGTCCATTTTTGGTTTTGTATTAAATCAGAAAAAGGTTTATTTTTAATTATCAGAATCCTTTTGGTTTAATTTGAAGTTGTGAATCAACAGCACTTTGTTCAGATTGAACTTATCATCATGCAATGAATATTGACAATAAATAAAAGAACATACCTTAGTCACGTTTTCCGGATCGAATGACCAACGAAAATGTCGACTTGCTGAAATGTGCGGCTGAAACGAAAGACAAAATGCATTAATTTCTCATTCCGGCTGGGTTTTCACAACATTTCTGAAATGAATCGATTTTCAGAATCCTTTTGGTTTAATTTAAGTTGTGGATCAACAGCTCTTTGTTCAGATTGAACTTATCGTCACATTCTCGACCCAAACAAAAAAAAAGACGAGCAAAAACTTACCTCTGCATTATATATTTCGAGATCTCTGGCCATGTTGAAGCATTGACCTAAAATGAAGAATAATTTAGGTTAAAGTTCATCTGGTTAAATTTGTGGTTTTTGCTTTATAAAATTGTTTTTCAGAATCCTTTTGGTTTAGTTTTAAGTTGAAAATCAACAGCACTTTGTTCAGATTGAACTTATCATCAGATACAAAATTCTAAATCATTATACACAGCAAGGGGTATCTACCTTTCACATTAGCTGTGCCGGGTACTGGACCACGTGTTGAGGCGGCCTCATATGTACCTAGAAACCTAAGAAAATGTAAATTTGTTTAATTGCCATTCGGATGTTTAACGCATTTATTTAGGTGAAATGATTTATCAGTTGGCCGTTCTTATTCTTTCTACAGGAAAAGAATGCCAGGCCCGAAGACCTGGCACTCGACTCTTCGGAAAATAGAACATTCATCAAAAAATTCGTGCAAAGACGAAACACGGATTTTTCTACATACCCATTTTCAATCCATGAATACTGCTGCAATCCTTTTGCTCTTTTAACTTTTTTTTATCTCATACAACAAAGCGTTTTCACTACCATGCTTTGACGATTTCATTTTCTGTTCTTTCTCTGCAACACAACCAGCCCGGATCAATAAAAATTTTGAAAGAAAAAATAATATAATAGAACACGGTAGCTAGCAGTGTGACCGCGGACTTATCGATCCGTCAGAAATATACCAAAACATACCGTCTCATTTAAAAAATATACCGTAAATATACTGACGAATTAAAGTTCTATTTTACATATTCCTCGTTTTTCATCTTCCGTTGAATAATGCTGCCTAACTAATTTTATCCGATTAATGAATCAATTTTCTACTGAACTGGCTTATTTTAACCACTTGCTTTTATTGCATTTTTCGTAAAAAAAGGTTTTAGCGAAAAAACAAATGAAACGTAATAAAACGTAAGAGAAAAATCGTTCCAATTGCTCAATTTCTTTATTCCGTTGAATAATGCTGCCTAACTAAAACCTTTAGTTCTGCCCACATAATTTTAGGCTATTGATGAATAAATTTTCTTCAAGATTGGCTAGTTTTTATTCCTTGTTTTTTTTTGTATTTTGGCTAAAACAAGGCTTAAACAAAAAAGTTCAACAAAAAAACTGTCGCAATGTTGCTGGTATTTGAAGACATGATGCGTGTATAGCCCTTTGTACACCCTATTTCGTTAATTTTATATGAAGATCAAACGTAATTTATTAAGACTTTTTCTCAAATTGATATTCTTTAGACATATTCAAGTACATTATTAGTATCTTGTATATATTTATCTCGATCCTGATACCTACGGAGACTGGGATGACAAACATTTTCTCACCTCAATCATATCCTTTTCCCTAGGGTATGAGAATTAGTGTTGCCGGTAATCATTGTTACGATTAATTCCTGGTTATTCTTTCTTCCGTCGAATATTCCCAGCTATATGGATCTCTCAGTTTTGCCCAGATAATTTTATACGATTGATGAATCAATTTTCTACTTGATTGGTTAAATTTAAATAATTGCTTTTATTGGATTTCTATATAACGTTGAAAATGAGATTTAATAGATTAATGAAATTAGCAAAATATACCATTATATACCGATATACCGTAAATACACCGTCGGTTTTATCGAGGCACAGGGCTGCTTGCAAAAAGTTCGGTATTTTTGCGTAATAAGTGAAACTTATCGGCGCTTTTTTTTGAAAACATCAATATTATAGCTAAATGGGATTGTTTAATGTTTAACCACTAACCTTTAGTATATATGTAGATGTGTCAGTTCATATACCAAACATGTCGCAATCTAACTTAACGCTGGACTGACTGCCTTATGATGACGCGGAGGTAGATGAACGCCAGAGCCGAAGAGCCTGGGATCTAATTCAGAAAGCAAATCAATATGGTTAGAGGTTCGACAGCACCACTAACCATACAGTATACTGAATTTGAATTCTCCAAAATCTTCAATATTTATACCCGATACTCAAAATGAGTATTGATTTGTGGTGAAAGTGGATGTGTGTAACGTCCAGAAGGAATCGTTTCCGACCCCATAAAGTATATTCTTGATCAGCATCAATAGCCGAGTCGATTGAGCCCTGTCTGTCTGTCTGTCCGTCTGTCCGTCTGTCCGTCCGTCCGTCTGTCCGTCCCCTTCACCGCCTAGTGCTCAAAGACTATAAGAGCTAGAGCAACGATGTTTTGGATCCAGACTTCTGTGATATGTCACTGCTACAAAAATATTTCAAAGCTTCGCCCCGCCCAATTCCGCCCCCACAAAGGACGAAAATCTGTGGCATCCACATTTTTAAAGATACGATAAAACCAAAAACGCAGAATCGTAGAGGATGACTATATGTTCTAGAGTGTAAAATCTCAACCAGATCGTATAATTATTATAGCCAAAATCAAGAAAACAATTTCATTATTTCTCGCTCTGTCTCTCTCTAACTCACAGGTTTCATGGTCGGTTTTGCCAATTGCAAAATATGAGTTCAAGGATCTCAGAGCCTATAAGAGCCAGAGCAACCAAATTTGGTATCCACACTCCTGTGATATCGGACCTTGACCGTTTCGTGTCCAAATTTCGCCACACCCCCTTCCGCCCCCGCAAAGGACGAAAATCTGGGGCATCCACAAATCTCAGAGACTATTAAGGCTAGAGTAACCAAATTTAGTATCCGCACTTCTGTTAGATCTCACTATAAAACGTATATCTCAGAATTTCGCCCCACCCCTTCCGCCCCTACAAAGGACGAAAATCTGTTGCATCCACAATATTGCAGAATCATAGATAACCACCATATCTATCAGATTGCTGAATCTGGATCAGATCAGATAATTTTTATAGCCAAAAGGAACAAATCAATTTGCAGTGGCTACGCAGCGCCCGACGTCACGCTCAGACTGATTTTCTGTCTCTCTCGCACGCACTCTTTGTCGTGTCGTTTAATATTAGCAGCGTCTGCCGGAGGAGAGCCATATTGACTTAGTATCGGGTATAACTGTAGAGTTGCGGTGTCCGCAGCAACTCACAACGTTCCCCCTCGTTTCTACATAAAATAGTAAGTATTTCCCAAATATTAAAACCATACCATACCATTGATATTGTACATTGATGAACTCTAGCGGTCTTAAAACCTTAGTAGCTTTAGCTATAGAGTTATATTTATGATACAACTTTGGATTGAACCAAACTGCCAAGTGGACACATTGAGACGAATTGCGGCGTATGGAAGACGCAATGAAAACGATCTCGGACGGGCTGCCTCCTGTGTGGTCGGCAGGACCATAGGGAGCGCCGGTGCCAGCATCGTGGGAGATACTTCAAGGAACATCAATTTTTGGGCCACACATCGATTCAGTGTCTAAGCAACTGACCCACTGAATTGAGCTACTTTTTTATGTTTAATACAAAATTTATTTGTTCTTAACACTTGTTTATTCTTACAAATTTTGAGTTGCAACGGTTAGACGCGGAATTTCGAATGCACTCGACCACGATAAATTGTGGATTGGAATTCTTAGTCGGCAAAATACGGAAGCTCTCATCATGAGAGATCGAGATTTGCAGGGCGAAGGGTTAGCAAATTTTGAAAATATTACGTTCATGTTTTTAACAACGCAGAAGGGAAAAAAACTTAGCTTAAGGTAATAATTTCATGTGGAAAACACACCAATGCCTCAACAAGCGGAATGCAGATAATTATGTTGTTCATGTTTTGGCTGCTGCTGCTTCTGTTTCGGTATGAAAGAAATGATGACGTCGACAGTGCTCACGTTCGTTGAGGTGAAAGTATTTTATTGGCTATGAACGTAATGGCTTAAGAACGATTGTATTTGCCCCAAATGTGCAGCATGAAAACGGAAGCAATGAACAACAGCGACATAACCAGGACAGGAACGGGTCCACTATAACACACGTAAAGAGAAAACGGATCATAATTAGCTGGCGAATCTTTCAATAAATCTGGGGGTCACTCGACTTACACTTTGATTCCGGGGGAGTCGTCTGTGTAGAAACGCCACATACCACCAGTACCGGCACCACCAGGGGCACGGCTTCTGGCTGCGGTGGTGCTGCTGGTCGTCTTGCGCTGCTTCAGCGTGCTCCCACCTCCAGCTCCGGCGCTACGTGGCGCGGACAATTTGCTGGGCGAGCGTGAGCCGCTGCCGACGGACGTTGAACTAGCAGGAGCAGGCTGCATTGAATTCCGAATTAGTCACTAATCGTCCCACTGCGGTTGCTTTTACTCACCATTCTTTATAATTGTTAACTTTTGATTGAACAGCAAACCAAAAACGATTGCTGACCTGGAAAATATGAGTAAAGAGGCGAAGTGATATTTGACGTGCTCGCCTCGGCTTCGTGTTCGTATGACTTTCTTCGTTTCTTTCATTCCACGTCACTGGCAGGGCTGCAAAATTATCGGTACTAACGATGTTTTCGTCCGGTACAGTTGTGGGACTCCTGAAAGAGAATTACAGTTGCTTTTGTCTGTCATAATTTCCTGCAACAAACTTGTGTGATTATTTATTTGAGGCAGATATAAATAGTATAGTATTATGCGAATGCCGAATCCCCTTATCAAAACACCCTCCGCACCGAAATATCAGTCCCATCTATGGTTGTCGGTCATATCGTTCATTTTATTTTGTTGAATACACACTATTTTCGTGATGTCAAATATAAATCATGCACTAAGAATATTTATAAAAATTCCTCACATTGCTTTTCTGTGGAGGATTTGTGATGTTTTATTATATTCGTTTCGCCAACAATGTACTATATATATCGAATACGATTGCACCCCTGGTACAGCCTTTACAATGGTATATTTTGTCAATTTTATCAATCTATTAAATTTCATTTTCAACGTTATATAGATAGTAGATTCATTAATCCAATAAAATGATGATGGCATGGCCAAATGTTCTATATAGCTAGTAATATTTGTCGGAAGATCAAAAACGAGGAATATGAAAAATATAACTTGAATTTGTCAGTATATTTACGGTATATTTTGAAAATGAGGCGGTATGTTTTGGTATATTTCTGAGGGTCGGACGGAATATTAATCGATAAGTCCGGCGTCACACTGTCGGCTTGGCTTTTTTTTTGCGTAAAAAATAATTTACTGCGCGTGCCGATTTTACAGTGAATAATGTTAACCTGATACAACCCCAACTAAGTTGTTCGCATAATTTTTTGAAGTAATGCAATAAATTGGTTAAACTTATAGCACATCCGCGAGGCAGCGACGCGCACGATACTAAAACTGTAACATGGAGGATGTAGAATATCTTGATGAGTATAAAGATTTGGTGTTGCCAGGTGCGTCCCCCAGTCCGTCCGAATACTTTTTGCAATATTCCTTTTGTGGCAAATGAACTATTGAACTATTCCGTACTTTTAGGAATTAAAACTGGCGATGGGCGCACGCCAGTTGCTCCCCGGCGTCGCCAAATTTCGTCAGACTCGAGCAACTCGTCCTCGATTGATGCAGATATATTTCAGAAGCTATTCCATGAGAAATTTATTGACGACGAACAGCTCAACGAGGGCAGTTCAAAATCAAGGGAGAAGCACCGTCCTCGAATTCCCTCCTCCAGCGACGACGGTTCCAACGACGCCTTCGATGCTCTGTTTCATAGGAAACTTAGCAAGCCAAAATCCAACAAAAGGCGGGAGCGTTTCGCGTCCTTTGATTCTGTAGACGAATTGGGTAAGTCAACCCTAAACGAATTGATTTTAGATCCATAATAAAAATAAGGTTCATTTCTTTCTTAGGCCAAGCCCTTATGCGTCCAACACAAAGGTCAACTGTACCAAAGCCAAGTACATCTCGTGGCGCAGGGAGGAAATCCGAGACGGAGGGATTGCACAGAGGCAGTGGCAGTCAAAGCAACAGCAGTGGGTTTGGGAAGTCCAACAAGTCCCTTCCAAAGCACCGTTCCTCGGGCAAAATCGGAGTTCGTGGGCTTCAATCAAAGAATGCGACCAAAGGCTCTAGCACTGCTAGCAGCAGCCATTCTGTGTCTAAGAATAGCAAGACTGTAACCTTACATAAGCCAGACCTTAGGCTACCAAAGAACGAGCCCAAGACAGATCCCTTGAGTAAGATCCAGCTATCCATTTGGGTAAAAAGATGAAACGAACTAATACTAACTATGAACTATCTAATCGCTACAGATTTGGGGGAACTCTATGGGGACTCGGACAGCGATTCTTCGTACGAGTTCGAATCGGATTTCTTCGACGATCCAGACACGGATGATGAGGAACCGGTCATTGACTTATCGACGGATACCAGCAGGACCACTTCGGTGGCGGGTAAGTCAACGTTATTGACTAGTTGATACTGCCAACCCTCTGATAATATTTATAACGTATAAAAACACAAAAACCGCGTAGAAACTGTGACGCCTGTTGTTTCCGATGACGAGGGCGAAGGCCAGGAGCAGCAGGAGCTGCAGCGGCAACAACGGAAAATGAGCGGTGATAGTGAACTCCTGCAAAAGTATTTGAGTAATCTAAGTTGTGCCGAGTCGCCTCCGATCTATAAAAAACAGAGTAGTGCTAAAAAATCGCGTTCCAGTGAAAAGAAATTACCTTCCTCCGAACAGGTTATGCATTCTAAAGAGCAACCAGCGGGTAAGTGTGTCCATGCGTCCATTGGGGTGTCCAGTCTGCCAGTTTACCCTACTGTACATATCCCCCCACTCCCCACCAAGCATATCTCTTACATTTATAACTTTTTCTGCTTCTGTTTCGCAGCTAGTCCCACAGTGGAGCAGAAGCAGAAGGCAGAGAAAGCAGAGCCGGAGCAGGTGCCACCAGTGGAAGCCGGTTGCAGCTCTTTAGCGGAAAATCCAGTGCCGATCATTAGCAGCATTAATAGTAATCCCTACGAAGTGGATCAAAGCATCACTCTCGAATCCCTTGAGCGCATGACCCTCGACTTGGCCGAGCAAATCAATGAAATTGATGTGGAGCGCTCGTTTGAATTTGAAAGGCGTTCCGCTTCAAAGCCACGCAGCAGATCTCGATCTAAGATCTCGGCAGATCCGGGCAGATCGACTTCAGTCTTGGGCAATAGCCATATGCGCAAGTTAACCTATTCCAATGAACAGCTCGACAGCTGTGGCTCATCGAAGACCACGCTGAGGAGGGCCAAGAGTGATTCAGCATTTTCAAAGCGGGGACGCGGCCGGAGTCGAAAGCATAAGAAAAACCGGGCAGCCACGACGGAGGAAAAAGTGGTCAAGCCAAGTGAAACTGTGGGCGAGGGGCAGGAAGTCCCAGTAAAGAGGAAACGCGGCAGACCCCGCAAGATAAGGCCACCGACAGAAGCGGAAACCGCTCTGTTGGCCGTAAATGCTAAAGCCCCAACAGAGACAACAAAAAAGGATGCAACTGAGGATGCAGTTCCAGGATCCAGTGGCGCACAGGTGGAAAAAGTGGAAGAAAAGGATACGGATAAGGCGGAACAGATCAAAAAGCCAGAAGCGGGAAGTACGCGGGAACTAAACACAGAACTAGATAGAGCCAAAGATGTTACCGAAATGACAGCATCCTCACAGGACGAAATTAGCACAACATCATATCAATCTCATCAAATATCAGAACCATTATCAGATCTCAAAACAACAGACCCAGAAGCGAATCTCCAAGTGGAAAAGCCCACTAGATCGGACACGTCCACTGAATCGTTCAATACGGCTCATGGCGGGTCCTCCATTCCTCAAAGTCCCGTGCAACCAAGCATCGGAGCTGAAGGTGAAACACTAACCGAACCGAACCGAGGAGACTTTGTGTGCCAGGGTCTGGACGGGAACAGTAACGTGGACGAGCGAATGGTCTCTAAAATTGAATTAGCCATTGAGTCAAAGACAATTCAATTGGCTGCCGAAACGCAAGAGCCAATGGCGGAGCATACCGTAACAGACCCAATGGAAAAGCCAGAAGTCGGTGCAGATTTAGAATCATCCGAAAAGGATGTTGGTGTTGCAACGGTTCTACCGGCATCTGTCGATCAATTGACGGCGGATCTCTCTGTCCAAGAGGATGATTTCAAATTGGAACTACCCAAAGCTGTGGATCAATTGCTCACAGAACCCTCCGAGGCGATGGAACAACTTGAAACTGTTCTCCCCGAAGCGGTCAACAGCATTCGAAAAGCCCAATTCAGGGAGGAACTTGTATTGACAGAGCAGACTGATTCTCAGCTAGCTGAAGATATTAAATTGGCCGAGGAGATTCTAGCCGCCGAATGCGAAGGCATTCAAATAAGCGATACGGCTCTGGCGCTTCCAGGCGAAATTCCTGTGATTGAAATTATTAAGGAGCTTGAGCAGCAGACAATAGCAGATGCTTTAAGCCCACCAGAGGCTACCGAAGAAATAGCTCTTGTTTCTGCCAAATGTCCTGCAGATAAGACTGTAGTAGAAGCATTGCCAGCATTGCAGGAGTCGTCAGGTAAAGAACCATTAGCCGAGTCAATTAGCAGCGAAATTGGTGACGAAATTCCCACCAGCTCCTCCGAAAACACAGCAAAGAAAGAAATCAATCGCAATCCTTCATCACTCGTTGCTATGCCCAAGGCAAACGTTGGTTTGCCTCCTTTAGCTTCCCGAATGGCTAATCGTTCGGCTATAACCATTTCCAGCCACCCCAAAAAGTCGACACCAGTCAAGCGCGCACCGAAAGGCGAAAGAAATACAATCTTGAACGAGCCATCAATAAGGAGCAGCCCGAGATTGGGCAGATCGCCAGCGGGAAGCAAATCATCGCAAGAGCCGCAGTCGGCCGATGAGACCATTGACAATTACAGATTTGGAAGAGAGCAGGCCAGGTCCAGTGGGACTGAGACGGATCACGGTGAGAAATATGCCATCCAGAGAAAGTCCCGAAGCACACAAAAGAAGGAAAAGAAGAGGAAAAGGACAGAAAAAGACAAACCAGAAGATGAGAGCCAGGATGAGACCGCAACAGACATGGTTGAGACTGAAACTGAGAATGAATCACCAGCACCGTCAGCAGCACCACCACCAGATGAGGCTGGGGATCTGGCTAAGGGAACCAAGAGTGGGTTAAGAGACGTAGCAGCTGGCTGTTCAACCGGAGGAACAGGAGGAGGAGCACACAGCTCAGCCAAATCGAGTCTAGCTTCCAAAGCGACCATAGACACGGTTAAACGATTTGACAGAAGGGAGTCCCCCAAAGCAGATTCATCAAAGACAAGGGCACAATCGAAGGAAACCCCACAGTCGTCACTAAGCAAAGACATTTCTTCGGTACATCCTAAAGTTGAGGCGCCAGTTGTGCAATCTTTGGTGGAACGAGTTTCCAGGTGTGAAGAGGTCAAGGAGAAGAGCAACAGTACCCCAACGGATTTCAAAGAGACACCCAACACAGATCCTGTTGAATCAAAGCTGGAACCACCCAAGGAAGACATTAATAAGCCAGCCGAACGTGATAAGGAAGCAAAAATAGATCCTGAAAAGATGCAAGTGGATCCAGCTCATGATACAGTCGAGCTGAAGCAGGCGGAGCCGCCAGAAAAAAGAAAAAGAGGAAGACCCAAGAAGAAAGTAAAATCTTATTCACGTAATGTTTATTCAAAGGATTTGGACAAAGATAAACCCAAACCTGGTATATCACTGGATTCAGCGAATGCTCAACAAGATAGAGCCGAACCTAATGTTTCACAGGGGGAAACTACATCCATGAGCAGACAAAACAAACAAGAAAACAAGTCCCCAGCGGAGGAGGACCTTACGGAACCAGGTAATAAACCAGCGTCTTCCACAGAACCGAAGCCAGTGGAAATGACAGGACCAAAAAAAGTTGAAACGATAGATAAAGCTTCTACCGAAAAGCCAGAGCCTGTAGCGCTTGCAACGGCACATAAATCGTCAAGAAATGAAAAGGTAAAGGGCAGAAAAACAATCAAAACTACTGTGGAACCCTCTACTGATGGCAAAGAATCGGAACAAACGATTGAAAATACTAAACTGGTACGAGATAAAAACCCAGAATATCCATCCACTTCCATACCGGCAACAGTTCAAGGGAGATTATCAAAAAAGGAGAAAATAAAGAGCAGAAAGGCCATTCACACGACTTCTGTTGAGTCCTGCAACATTAAACCAGAAGCAGAAGCAGAACCAGAACCCGAACCAGTGCAGCAGGTAGTTGATCCCAAAGTCGATTCCATCGAAACACTGAATGCTGAAAAAGATGATCCATCGAAGGAGGAAAATTTGAGAAGCATTCAACTGAAAGTGGATCTTTCCTCTGCCGCAATACCAGACCCAGCGGCTCAAGCTGCAGATGGGCCTTATACTGCCATCAAAGAAACGGAACCAGTGCAGGAGACGCCAGAACGCTCAATTTCTAGTAAATCATTGCCAATTAGCAGGAAAACCAGACCTGAACTCAACAATGAAGAATCTGCAACGAATCGCGAATCTTCACAACCGGAAACATCGGAAGCCACAGTAGAACCAAAACTCGATTCCAGTCAGGCTCAAATATTGAAAGAAGACAAATCAAGGAACAAGCAAGACAAAGAAAGTGTCAAAATTGAGCCGAAAGACGCGCCAGACACAACAGAGCCAGGAAAGACAGAAACAAAAGGTGAAGAGCTGCAGCGAACCACAACTGAGGAGCCAAGGCCGGCTCCTGAGATGATTGATTCAAAAGGGCCAAGAATGCAAAAGCCGAAATCCACTAAATCGTCGGAAGCAACCGAATTGGAAGGTCCGCCATCGACAACACCAACTCTTCCACCAAAATCCATAGAACATTCGAATCTATGTCGAGCAGCAACTGAAGCGGTCACCGTTATGGAGAGTAAGCAAACTTCTGAAAGTAATCCTAGTTCAGAGAAAAGCAAGGAACCGCAGCCAGAAACACAGCCAAAAACAGAGGATAAGAGATGTTCCAGTAAAAAGAGGGGGGACAGTTCCAATCAGCAAAAAAATACCAAGATCACACCGGATGTGTCATCCGAACACAATGCATCGGAAGACACCACACCTAAGCCAAGTGCTCCAATCACACCAAGCACAGCGCCTTGTCGCCAGCTTCGCGTCCTAATGCGGAGAACACCCAGCTCCAAATCTTCTGTTGTCAAAGGAACTTCTGTCAAGAGTTTCAGGGATAGGCTTTACGGCCCGACAGAGGCGTCAAGCTCCGCAAAGAGAGAAGAGGACAAGGCAAAGTCTGAACCAGAGGCTGAAGACAAGCCAGAATGTGGTGAACTTTTAAAGCCAGCTTCGCCTGAACAGCCAATTTTGGATACAGAAGATGGCAGTGCATGTGCGGACCAGCTAAGGGATAAGTATGAAGGAGCACATCAGGAGGAAGCACGTGTAGAAGGAGAGCTTTCTGCTGAAGCTAAGGTGACGGAAGAATCTAAGGACGAAGCCCACACGGAAGAGACTACTTCAGCAGCTCAGTCCACATCTGTATCTGTAGGGGACACCGCTAAGGAGGAATCTCCACTAAGCGAGGAAACGGCAGAGCAACCTACACCTTTGAAGGCTCCCTCTGTGGAACCGGACAAGGAGGACGATAATAGCCAAAGCATTCTAAAGATCGACGAAAACAATGGGGGATCGGTTAATCCCACAGCCGACGCCCCTGAGGCGGACGTTGAGGAGTCCAATGCCAACAGCCAAGTCATAACAGAAACAACAGGTGCCACCGTCGCCCCGGAATCGAGCAAATCAAACATGCCACCCGTGCGCGCCTTGCGTAAACGGGAAGTGGAGACCCCACAGCCAGATGGTTAATAGCTTCCCAAATATTCGCACTGTTAAAAAAAAAATGTCTAATATTACATTTTATTCTCTTCCCCTCTGATCGTTTCTTTCCATTTAGAATCTGCCCGTCGGAAGCAACAGCAGCAGCGAGAGCTGGAGAAAACAGGAAAGGACAAACAGGGCCAGAAAAAACTAGGTGAGTTGGTAGTCGCCTCCTTTTCTTCATACCTTCACCTCTAATCTGATCTCATTTTCAACCTCTCCGAATGACAGTGCGTCGCCGCAATCAGCTGGAGGCGGAAGAGCGGCCACCCCAGAAGCGTCTAAAGCCAGAGGACGAAGCCACAGCATCTGCACCTGCCTCTGCAAACCCCAAGGCTAAATTCATATCCCTTATAGGCAAGGACACAATTATTTCAACCACAACCGACCTACGAAAGGAGGAGGCAAAGTCCTCAGGAGCTGCACGTAAATCGAATGCAAAGAGCCCCAAGGGCGCCGATATGACCAAGCACATCATCATATCGACAGTACCCAAGAAAACCCCGGATGCCGCTGCAGAGAGTCCGCCGGCGCCGTCCAAGAAGCCTCTGGTGCAGAGTGTGGTCAACTCGTTTGTGGATACCCGCAAGACTACACAAAGGGATAGTACAGGCAAGAAGTTCTTGCCGAGATCTAACACAGCGGCAGCAAATGATGAGGACCCCGAACGGAATATCCCCAGCTCCACTTTGCTGACCAGGAAGGGTGTTGTGCCAGCAAGCGATTTGCCAAGCAAGAAAACAGCAGAATATCCCAAAGGAGAAACACCTGCAGCAGCACTGCGGAAGGTGAACATCATCTCCGTTTCAGTGATGCCGAGCAAAGAAGATGAATGTGCGGCTGTTGCAGTGGGGAAAAAGGGACCCACCAGCGCACCCGCAACAGCAGCTCAAGTTACGAAGGCGCTGATGGATGCCGAGAAGAACATCGTCTCAGCAAGAAGGCAAGTGGAGATCAAGAAGAAGCCGGAGAATAAGAAGATCGTGAAAATAAATGCGCCAGACAAGACTAAGAACACGGAGCAAGCTAGGAAGGAGGATCGCCGGCTGGAGATGTCCGCACAACAATCGAAAAAATCATATACTCATACGGAGCCAACCACGAAATCCTTGCCGCATCCGCAACTGCTAAGCAACCCCGAGCCTCGGAAGTCGGAAGATGCTGCCAGAAAGCAAACTGATGAGATGGCTAAACCCGCAATGCTGTCAACAGTTCGACCAGTAACCGATGCCGCGTCTCGATTGACACAACCCGAGCAGCAATGGTCCGATCTGGATGTGTTTCGAAAGAGCATTGCGATCCGAAAACCAAAGGTGGAAACTAGTCGCGCCTCAAGGGAATCCTCTCACGAACGCGCCGGGCGAATAACCCGCCTGGAAAAAGGCAATTCCTTACCGACATCCCGTCCAATGGCTGTCTCAATATCCTCACACATGACGCGCGCCGCCAGTAACAATCGATCCCTGGCTTCAACGCCAATTCCTATGGCTACAACGCCAACTCCTATCGTGCGGCGGACTGCTCCGAAAAAGCCTGAACTGGAAGCAGCCTCCTCATCGCCAGTCGAGCCACTAGCTCCGCCTAAGAAGGTTAAACGTCCGGCGCGACTGCGGTTTGGTTCGCGACGCAGACGGTCGGCCAAAAAACGAAAAGCTACCGAAGAAGCAGAGGCAGAAACAGAAGTCGGCAATCAAAAGAGATCAAGAGGAGAGCAAGAGCAGGAGCAGGAGCCAGAAGCACGTCCAGCTCCGTCCCTTGCCTTCCCAGTGATGATAACCGCTGCCAGCAGCTCCACCTCTTCGCCGCTGCCGTATTCGGTTACAGCCCCAGTTGCAGTTGCAGTGTCTTCCAAATCACAGCCCATTAGAAAACATAAGCTGCGAAAATGTGTGGTCAAAATCAACCCGGAAGTGGTCAACAAGTGGATGGCAGCGAACGTACGAAAGCAGCCAGCAGTCGCACTACAGCAACCACGATCAGAACCACCAGAAGAGCCGGCTCCAGAGCCACAAATTGAAGAACCAGCAGCAGAGCCAGCAAGGGTTCAAGTGCCAGAGCCAGCTCCAGCTCCAGCCCCAGCCCCATCTCCAGCTCCAGAGAAGGCGCCGCAGACAGCACGAGCACCAGTCGCCCCAGTTGACAAGTCAGATTCGGTATCGGTGTCGGCATTGGCACAACCAGCACAGAAAAAAACCCATGGTGTTCTGGCGATGAAACTTCCGATTCCCATACCCGTTATGGAAATAAAAACGGAAATAGAGGAAATGCCGCCCAAAGTGCCAATGGAAGAAGATACATTGGGAGCCTTGCCCGTACCCATAGCCATATCCACACCTATAGCCACACCCATAACCATACCCACGGCTCCGGAAGCTCCTGAAGAGGCGACGCCACCTCAGGAGGTGGTTTCACTTCCACCCACCACATCGAGTTTTCAGACAATTCGCATAAGTGCGCCTCCGCCCTCGGCTGGCAGACTGGTCAGCTCGCTGCCATCGGCCAGCTCGGCCGAATCCAGCCAGAAGCCTGGCCATACCAAGATTTTCTCCTTCCTGTATCCGCACCGCTATCAGCGATCGTATGGCGACGTGGGGCTGGACTTTTGCTGCCCCAATCTGGATGGACCGATGCGAGCCATTGACCCGACGCGTTTGCATGCCACGGCGCAGGTGCCTGTGCTGGAGCTGCCGCAGTTCATGGTTATCACGACGAAGATCATCTCCAAGGCGGATAAGGATCTGCCCTACAAGGTGCGTGCGAAGCTGGCGCAGCTGGATAAGACTGGAGGGAAGTTGGTGGGGCAGACGGTGCGCATGAGCATGGACTCCAGTGAGCCGTCGATTCCAGTGGCAGTGCCGTCGTCCAACCTTGGTCCGGCTCCACGGACTCTTCCCGCCTTAATTCCCATTTCTAACCCTCCGCCACCCACCGCTCCACCTGCGCCCACCGCTCCACTTGCACCCACCGCTCCACCTGCACCCACCACAACTCCTGCACTTCCAGTTTCTCATGATGAAGACACCGTTCAATCCTTGACCAAGCAATTGCCACGTGGAACGACACTAACCAAAAAGGTCCTGCCGCCTGGGGCTGCCCTACCCGCTGCTGCCAGCTCGTCGATGGTGGCCAGTATGCCACCTGCCCTGATCCAGCTGCCGCCAATCTGCCCCAAGGACAAACAACGGGTGGAGCTGCAGTCGCGAGTTCAGATATTCGACCTGGTGCTCCAGAGCCTGAGCAGACGCGTAACCACACTGACCAAGGTCGAGCGACAGCGCACCATTGAGGAGATTGTGATGACCAGCACCCTAATGCCCATCGATGTTGATGTGGGCACCAAGCTCCTTGAGAACTACGTCTATTACCTCAACCGAGCTACCAACATCCAGACGCCCCTGCCCTCGCTTTGCCTCAACCCTGTGGTAACAACAGCTGCTACTCAGAGTGCGCCCACAGTCGCCAGTCTTGTCGGCATCCCGGCGGTGGCCAAGAGTAAAGTCAGCACTGCATCTGCATCTGCATCTGCAACTGCAACTGCAACCCCTTCCGCACCCGCACCAGCAACGAAGAAGCCAGCACAAAAGCGCAGTTCTCTGCCAGCCGGCATTCCGGTGTACGATTCGGAGAAGAACATCATTGGATATCAGTGCCCGACACCGAACGCTTCGTTTGTCAATCGACCAACGCCCATGGCCAGCAGCACTTCACTGGGACCCTCCGCCTTCACGGCAGCCCAGGGTGGAAGCAAGTCGGCCAGATCGAGTGTGCAGCTAAAACAGAACAAGGTAGCTTAATCGAGTATGTGGTACGTTCAATAAAATTATTATTTGATGTTTATTTTCTTCGTAGAAAACGAAAACTACGGCTGGAATGCCTATGAAAGCAGGACCAAAAGGCAGCACTGGAAATAGAGTTGGTTCAGGGACGATCATTTCCATTCACCCACCGCCAGAACAGAAAACACTCCCTGCAAGGCCAGGTGTAGCCCAAACGATTGCTGCATTATCGGAGACTCCTCAGCCCAATGCGGTGGCTGTGCCTATCCCTGTGCCTGTGCCGGGGTCAACGTCAAAGTCTGCTGCCCCAACATCGAGCGGGCGATCCGCTGGATTGAATCAAACGCGCAGTCCGAATGTGTTTATCATTAACCAGATGTCCCCCCAGGCAGAGGAGAGCATACTGCCCGATTCCAACAATGTTGTGCCAATGGAAGCGGAGATCAAGGGTGAGCTGGACGACACTATGGAATTGATTGGATAGGGCAGGGCTTGAGTGTATAATTGATAAAAAAAGAGAAAAGGAAAAGTATTCTAAGTTACTTTAAAAAGTTTTTGATTAAGATGAATTACTCAAATGCATCGTTGATCGCAAGAAGAGAATTATGTAGTTCTACAAATGAAGAAACAAATTATTGTTAAAATAAATGGATGTAATCAAACTGTTTTTTAATCTAAACGGCACTTTAAGCTTTTCAATAAAAGCTCTCGTGGCGAAATTTATAAGCTTTTCATTAGAAATGGAAACAAAACAAAATATAAAGGCCCGGCTGGCCAGGGGAAATACAATAAAATACACTATACAAAGACCTCAACATGATGAACGTCACTGAAGCGGAAAAAGAGGAAATAAATACTCCCAATGGTAAGTTTTATGCCCAATCTGTTATTAATTACTTAAAATGAACTTATAATGAATATTTGACCCACAGCTTCGTATCCAGACCTGGAAAATAGACTGGAAAAGTACATGGCAATACTATTCGCAAGGAGAAATATTGAGACTCAAAATGTATGTGATTTTGCTGCAGTGGAATACTTCGGTGTGATGAGCCTTACCGATGTACGCTCTCCCCGGCGTAAGCTCTGGTACATGTATTATAGCACCAGCGATCAGGTTGACATCACGGTGGACCGCATCCACCGCAAATATGGCCAGCAAAATATGTACGATCTGTTTCGAAAGCCCATCTTCAGTGGTGCCGGTCTGCGATCCCGGGTAAAGAATCACTTTGCAGCCAAGAAGTGGTACGTAAAAGGGAATATACTGGAGGCCCCGCCAGATACCTTATACAATGACGAAAAAGTGATAAACACTATTACAGACTTGTATTATGCCGAACGGCGAAGGTATTATGATTTTATAATGGGCCAAAATGTTTATTTTAACAGCTGGGGGGTTGCACCGGCGTCTACTTAATAAAATCATATTTAATTTAATAAATACACTTTTAAGGGCGAGTGGGTACGAGTTCATAGAAATCTGGTTTTGTTGCAAGAGATCTAACTTTAAAAGCGCTAATATAGAAATATTAGAAGGCTTTGATTCTGTCGGCAGCCATCTGCTGATCCTATGGAGGCCGGCTATCTAAAACTTCCGCATCTGTGGATATAGTTTGCGATTAAGGGCCTTATATAGATTTTCGCATATTTGTAAGATTTAGTAGTAGCTGTTGTATTCTTATCGATACGCAGGGTTGCATTTAGTATCAAAGCAGAAAGCTTTTCGTAGTAGCTTAATTGTGAAATTGAAAACAGTAAACAAAAGCAAAGCTTTATTGCGTGCCTATTGAAATTGATAGTGAGGGAGAAAAGTTTGTTACTTAAGCAGAATCAAATCCTCTGCTAGGACCATTTCTACAAGTAAAGCCTAAGGACAAACATGGCAGCTAGTATAAAAGATACAGATTCAGGTAATACAAACTCGTTGCCTCAAGACTGTCAGCTAATATTGATGAATATTAATCTCTCTCCAGCCAACGAAGAATTTGATAAACATTTGAGGTATGTTTTGCATATGAAACCCAAGGAAGATCCACCAAAATGTAATACATATGTGGTCGAATTTTTCGGCGTTTTGAGCCTAACCGATTTACGTGCGCCGGAACGAAAGCTGTGGTACATTTATTATTGTAAGCAGTCGGATATAGACCAGACTGTGGATCAGATTCACCAGAAATATGGCAAAAAGAATATGTATGACCTATTCCGGAAGCCGGTATTCAGTGGAGCTGGCTTGCGCGCCAGTGTCAAGAAGCATTTTTCGGAATTAAAATGGTTTACCAAAGGAAATTTACTTGAGGCGCCACCAAAGAGTCATTTTAACGACGAGCGCGTCTGTAAAACCATAACGGATCTATACAACATTGAGCAGCAAAGACTTTATAACTATGTAATGGTGAAAAATCAGTGGTACTGGAGGTACAACCATTAGGTAGGGTCTTATGTAGTAAAACTCTGTGATTTTAGATAAGTGATTGCATTATTTATAATTTATGTTATGGTCATAAAAATATATTTCTGGAATCAGTCGCTTATAGCATTTCGATTGAATTTTGCAGTCATAAAAGCTGCAGTGTTGTGTAGATAACATTGCTTCCGTTTTCATGCCGCACATTTGGGGGAAATACAATCGTTCTTGAGCCATAACGTTCATAGCCAATAAAATACTTTCACCTCAACAAACGTGAGCACTGTCGACGTCATCATTTCTTTCATACCGAAACAGAAGCAGCAGCAGCCAAAACATGAACAACATAATTATCTGCATTCCGCTTGTTGAGGCATTGGTGTGTTTTCCACATGAAATTATTATTACCTTAAGCTAAGTTTCTTTCCCTTCTGCGTCGTTAAAAACATGAACGTAATATTTTCAAAATTTGCTAACCCTTCGTCCTGCAAATCTTAATCTCTAATGTTGAGAGCTTCCGTAGTTTGCCCACAAAGAATTCCAATCCACAATTTATCGTGGTCGAGTGCATTTGAAATTCCGCGTCTAACCGTTGCAACTCAAAATTTGTAAGAATAAACAAGTGTTAAGAACAAATAAATTTTGTATTAAACATAAAAAAGTAGCTCAATTCAGTGGGTCAGTTGCTTAGACACTGAATCGATGTGTGGCCCAAAAATTGATGTTCCTTGAAGTATCTCCCACGATGCTGGCACCGGCGCTCCCTATGGTCCTGCCGACCACACAGGAGGCAGCCCGTCCGAGATCGTTTTCGTTGCGTCTTCCATACGCCGCAATTCGTCTCAATGTGTCCACGCTGACCACATAGCCAGCACTGTTGCTTGGTTTGATAGAAGGAGCAGTCGTGTCCTTCGCGTTGGGTGCAGCGACGACAGCTGTGGCAGTGGACATAGCTGGGCTTGACGCACATATCACATTCGTTACAATGTCTATAGGTCTGGCCATTCTTCGAGGTGCACTTCTGACATCGGCCGCAGTGGAGATTATCACTGGCCGTGTGATGGGAACATTTCGGGCAGTACTTGTAGCCCTCGTTCTGTGGCAGGTTCAGTAATTGCAGAGGCACGTTGGTGAACAGACGGACGGGCGAACCGCAGTACCGACTCTCCTTGCCAACATTCGTGTACCTCGAGTGGTTGGAATAGTTTATCCGGTAGTCGCTCATTTCCATCTCTGGCATTTCCTGCCTGATGTGGTTGATGGAGAAGTACGGAAATATCCAAAATATAGACAGCGGGGTAACGGGCAGCTGGTTGATGCGATTGTGGCGCCATCGGAGCGCGCGCAAGGTGTGGGCAATTAGTTCTGTTCGGCACCCAAACGGAGGATCGGTCACTATCAGCAAACGGTCTCCGCTGGAAATTCATCATTTGGATTTATGTACACATTGTTCTTAAAGAAACAACTCACGCAGAGCATTGCAGGAACTTTTCGAAAGGTTTACGCTTGTAGAAGAAGTGATTGTTGCACATGTTGTACAGGCAGAACTCCTCCGGACCAAGGTAACGGGCGAAGCGCTCATCCAGATCCAGGAGGAAACTTTTGTAATTCGCACGCAGGCGAAAATGCAGCCGAGGAGCGCCCATGCAGACCACCTTGCTGTCATGATGATATCATCAGGGATTATATATATTAATCCCGCAATTAAATTCCACTCACGTTATTCCCAGGCAACGACACTGATCCGCCAAGAAGTCCAACGCCGCTTCATCAAAGAAATACTGAGCATTCACTTTATCCTGCGCTAGAGCCAGTATACTCTTTGTTGGGTCGGAATCAGATGGATTCAGAACGTGGCCGGACGCTTCTGGGTAGTTTATTTCAACTAATACGTCCTTCAGTCTACTACGCTCCCATTTATCCGCGGCCATGTGGAAATTGCATAGTTTGGAGTCCCTGTGGGCCGAACAGGCATAGTACCCCTGCTCGGGACGTTGCGACTGGCGGTAGAAAAGCACTGTGGGACCATGCTGACAGCTGGGATGTTGTTCCACCTCGTCAGCCCAGTCTTCTTGCACTTGAAGCAACAGCTTTTCATTTGTGTTTTCCTTTTCCGGCATTTCTCACTCCCAATGTTCGATAACGTAAACAAGGTCTGGCGCTGTCCTCTTTTCATATCGATATCGACACGGTTCAATACAAAGTTTTATCATAAATATAACGCTATAGCTAAAGCTACTTACGTTTTAAGACCGCTAGGGTCCTTCAATGTACAATGATATCAATGATTGAATACACCGATCATGTCGCAAGCGAACTTTCTGAATTAGATCCCAGATCGATGACATCGATGTTGGCTCTATTATGTGGGCTAAGTTCGGGCTTAGAGACGCTATATTGTTGTTGAGGAACCAAAATTGAGGCATAAAACATCAAAGTCAAGTATTTAAAACAAGCCAGTCAAGTAATAAATTAATTCATTAATCGTTCTACCTAGCTAGAAATATGCGATGGAATATCGAAAACGAGGAATATGTATAATAGAACTGGAACTCGTCAGTATATTTACGGTATATTTTTAAAATGAGAGGGTATATTTTGGTATATTTCTGAGGGTCGGACGATAAATCCGCGGTCACGCTGCAGTGAAATAAATTTCGACGGCTTTTGCACTTAAATATAAACCGTAGAATAAACATTTTAAGATGGTGAGTTACCAGCTTGGTAGATTGCATCTTTCATAATAACGTACAATAAAAACTCTTCACCAAAGCGCTCGCGTACTCCCAAGGATGGAAGTCATTCGCACCGCAACCATGCCAGGTAAGCCATAAAAAGGAAAAAAGGTGACCCGGAGTCTTTAATAGTGCAGTTACAGGAACTACAAACACAAGCGTTCCGGATCGTCGTCATCGTCTGGCTCCTCATCGTCTGGCTCCTCATCGTCTGCCTCGTCCAGGTAAATACAACAAATGTAGATATCGAGTAACCGGGTATCGACATCGAAGTAGGCTATATTCTGAATTGTCATTTGGAATCCTTCATTTTAATTTGTCGTTTCAACGAAAGTGGTTCCTGCTGCTAAAAAAATTTTGCAAGAAGAAAACCAATCAACATGTAAGAAAAAGTGCGCATTAATTAATTGTGTTTTCCAACAGGCCATTTATTTGAACTTATTGAAAAGCTAAGCAAATTTTCTTCCCATCGAATCAGAACTCAGAGCCACACAAAACACAATTCGCAAACATTTTTTAAGTGTCAAAATCAATTTCAATTGCAAAACACACAACAGAAAGAAGAACAGCCAGAACCATCGAAGATTTTCTAACCAAATTCCATTCTAACACAAAATCAAGGTCTCATTTGAAGTACTATGGGAACCACCGCAACTCAGGCTCACGTCGCCGTTCGCGCTCGCGTTCTCACTCGCAATCCCGCCCCATATCGCCTTCAGGAGCACGCAACCGCTCTAGACGCCAGTCACAGGACCGTCAGGTATTTGAATGCGATGCGTATGAATTATTCTTGATCTTTTTTAACGTGCGTATTTCATAGATTGGAGGATCCTCGGAAAGTTCCAAGACAAACCGCTGCATTGGCGTCTTCGGCTTGAGTACCAATACTTCCCAGGAGAAGGTGCGCGACCTTTTCAGCAAGTACGGCCGCATTGAGCGCATTCAAATGATTATCGATGCCCAGGTAAGTTAGGTTAAAAGTGCACACCCCCTAAGTTGCCAGACTCCACCACTAATGGCGGAACAGCTTTAAGTGTTTGCTGTCCTGTCCGGTTGGATGTCTGGCTAGATAAAAATAGGTAACAATTGTGAGTGCTTGCTAAACAAACATAGCAAACAACTAAAGGCTTGTTTCCACATCTTCACACATTTCCATGTTTGTCCACATTGTTCTTCTTATTTTTCTAATCCCTCGCTTTCCCAGACCCATCGCTCGCGTGGTTTCTGCTTTATTTATTTTCATAATGTCGCCGACGCCTGTGTCGCTAAGGATTCCTGCTGCGGCATGGAGATTGACAACCGTCGCATACGCGTTGACTTTTCAATAACCCAACGTGCCCACTCTCCTACTCCTGGAGTCTACATGGGACGTTCGTTTCGGTACGTACTATTTGCACTAGTCTAGGGGTTCCACATTAAACACATTTCCTGCAGCAACCAGTATGGTCGCTCCATCTCACCGTGTGGTACTCGATATCGCGACTACGGTTCTTCAACAACTAAGGATTCTCGCAGTCGCTATCGTGACTACCGCAACGAACGCAGCGACCGCGAATACCGCAACGAACGTGCAAACCGCTATTATCCGAAGGAGTCTAGTCGCAGTCGTTATGTACGCAGTCGCAGCGTTTCACGTTATCGTTCGCGTTCGCCGGTGCGCAAGTGTAAGTGCATAATCAGCTGAAGAGGATCTCAGAGATGGACAAATAAACATTTTTTTCTTCATTCCAGACCGCACCTCATCGCGTTATAAGTAATTCCAGTACAAAACGCGCCAATTGCCAAAACCATGCTCATCGTCAAGGCCCATCTGTATTGCTTTTATTTTTTGGGCCTTAGGAAACAAGACGAGCACACTTGACTGAATTTTAACAAAACACTGGCAAAATAATCGCATCTTATGGCTTTGGGGAGCAATTGACAAATTTATAACTCATACATCATCTAAACTTTTAATCGGTTGTCTTCGTTGTTGCTGTTGAAAAACGTAGTTTGTAAAAATCGAGAATTAACACGAGAATTACATAATAGAAATCTGGCACCAAAAGCGGGCTGTAGATGCCACACACTCATTGTGATATGTAGTTTAAGCAGCAGCAACAGCCTGATAATAATAATAAAATTAACACACTAACAATCATCCATATTAGAATTAACTTTTATCGTAACCATTCTAAGTGTGCAAGTACAAAATATTTGCTTATTTTAAGGAATTGCCGCTTTGTGAAGGTATAAGCTACTGTTCTCTTAATTTTAAAGGTTTTATTCTGTTTCCATCGTCTCTTTAAGCACTCGCTGGTCTATTTTAAGGCTTTATGCGATTATTATTTTTGTGTAAATATTTAGCCACTACTGAAGGTCTGATTTTCTCGATTAACCAACCAATAATGTTATCCATACTTTGCCCACAAGTACTCGCTGGCCGATGTCGAGGGCACCGCATGCTAACTAACTCACTAACCATAAGCTTGTGTCTTGCAAGTGACTGCGAGTGTATGTTATACATACAGATGTAAATATTTGTATTTGAATGCAAACAAATTAAATAAATAAGGATTTCAAGCAAGTCCTCATGTTACTTATGGATTGGGATTAATGGCTGCTGCTGCGGCGGCGGCTGACGTGGAGGCCTCCGAGCCGACTCCTGTAGCCTGGGCGGCGCGCGAAGCCTTGTAGGCCACCTCCAGAGTCTGTTGTATTACTAGCATATCGCTCTCTATGCTGCGCGCCCAGTTCTCAACGTCGCCCAGCTCTTTCAAGGCGCCGCTAAAGTTGTCTATCAGCTGCAGCCATTGATGGGTCTGCTTGGCAAAGTTCGTGGCCCCCACATGCAGCTGCTTAGCCTCGGCGTCCAAGCGCTTCTGGTTCAAGTATGCCTGGGCCACACCCACGTTTAGATGGTCCACCAAGGACTGTGTGAGTTCGTTGGACGCTTCGATTGCCTCCTTCCTGCGCACCTCTGCGTGTATTACATTATAATCACTTACGCAGCTCGACAATCAAATGACTACAGACCTTGCTCTTGTTTTCGCTTCACCTGCTCCTTATGATGCTCCTTAACCATAGAAGTCAACATTTTTCCGTAAGTTTAATTAAATCAACTTTTTGTCAACAAATGAGAACAGCTGTTTCATAGAGATGGGCAATCTCTTCGATTGTAGAATTATCGGTTTATGTGCTATCGCGAATATTTGAATTTTTGTTGCATATTTTATTTGAAAAATATCTAGTATGAAGAAACTTTTGTATTAACATATTTTCGTCAACAAGTCAAAAGCCCCCGTACCATTGCGCACAGGGAGGCCGACCATCAAGCGACTTGAAGGGGAATTGAGGTCATCCGACCTGCCGAAGCCGGCGGCGCTCTTTAAGAATTGCAAACTCGACTCGAAAGACATTTGCTGGAGAGGAGAGGAAGAGTGCTCCATGCCCTTGCGCGACAGAGGTTGGAAGGTGCCATCAAAGGTCATGTAATCAGCTATCAGCGACAGGTGCCGACGATCCACTGTAATGCCGTACACCTTGAACACGTTGCTAACCTCCTTGACAATGACTTGAGACGCTGCCTCAATGCCGTAAGTGCGCGCTATGGCATGAATATCATTGGAGTACAACCGATTCACATCCAATACCTTTTTGTGATGGAACATTTCACCCATATTGATGCCATCCGTCTTCAGGAGTTGCTCATCGTCGTTGCCCTTGTAGATGATGGCTCGCTTAATGTGCGGCACCTGGTGGACTACACTCTTGGCTGCCAGCTCACGTATAATGGAGGTCAGATCGGGCTTCTGGTAGCGAACACTCAGTTGCAGTTTAACCTTGCACCACAGATGATTCTCCTTGTCAAAAGTGTAATCTTTCACCATTTGGTTGCTAAGAAGCTTCTCCACCGACTTGTCATCTACATCGGCGTTCTCGTTGCCGTCTCCTCCGTTCTCCTCGTCGTCTTGGTCCTCCTCTTGCTCCTCATCGTCGTCTGTTGGCGGGCATAATAGAATAGTAAGAACTTTAATGATCAATATATATCATTTATTGGGAATACTAACCATTAGCATCGTGTAGTTCTTCAACATCATCCGGATCATCGTAGTCCTTTTCATCTGTTTTGCGTTGCTTCAACTTCAGTCCTGTGGTGTCGTCATCGCCCTAAAGAAAAGTATCACGATATTAGGGCGCTGAATTAGCAGATATACAAGTTCTTTGTTTACGCCATCATCCGATGAATCTTCATCGTTGTCAGCAGCGCCTTTGTTCGGACCCATATAATCTGCGTTGTCCAGATCGTTATCTTCGTCCTTATTGTTTTCGCCCTCTTTTTTGTCATCGATTTCGATTCTAGAAAATGAATGTTTTTGCGGTCAAAGGGCTACTCTTCCAGAGCTACTCTTGTACTCACATTTTCGATGTTTTTTTGGCATTGGAAACTTTGAGGATGGCCCGAATTAGCTGCTTGAAGTAGGTCTGGTGCATGTACTTAATAATCCGCTTTGGTCGCACACCATAGTCCTCTTTGTAGACCTCTCTGGGCAGGAACTGGAAGCGCAGCTCATACTCGTAGGCTCGTTCCGGCTCCAAGCTCAGACTGGTGCTGATGTGGACGGCTGCGAATGGGAAATTTCACATAAATAAGATATTTCTTGAAAGCTTATTCGAATTCTTACACTCCAAGAGATTGGCCAGAGTCACACAATTCAGAGCTATGCGCAACTTTTCGGCTTGAGCTTGCTGTCCCGGCCTGATGGGTATGTCCATGGAGGGCGTCTTTATGTTCGAGGAGGCCAGCATGAGAATCTCTCGAAGACGGGGAATACCCAGAGTTACGTTCATCTCACCACGACCGGCAAAATGGAAAGTGTTCAGCGTCATCTGTGTGGAGGGCTCTCCAATCGATTGGGCGGCAATCAAGCCTACGGGTTCTCCCGGCGCGGCCAATGCTTTGATGCTCTTCATACGCATTATGTCGCTTATTGTGTCCTTCTGGCTTGGCTGTTTGCGCGCATAGTCATCGATGAGTTTGCGCGTCCTCTCCGAGACGCTGCCGTAGTAAAGATCTTGCTTGTAGACGGCCACTGATGGGTCGGGACATGGAGCGTACTTCTTGCGATACAAGGCCTTGTCCTCGGCATCGGCCTTCTTCCACAATTTAAGCAGACCTTCGTCAAAGCGACTCCGACCTGTTTTCGCATTGATCTCATTGGGCCGCTTGACCTCTACCTCCTCGCGCAGCTCCTCAGAGAAATGAGTGAAAGCGGCCCGCAACTTGGCTGGTTTCTTTTTCTCCCAGCTCCGTATGTGCTTCTCATGGCGCAGCACTTTGGCCAGACCCTCCTCATCCTTCATCACCTGCAGCAGGCTGGGCCGCAAGATGGCTGAAGCATTTTGGGTGAGGAAGTCCGCACAGAACTTTTCGTTGAAGAACTTTGATTTGAGAATATCCAGACCGTCCTCGCCGTAGAGGAACTGCACGACACTGTTATCGCTATCACGGACAGTGAGATCATAGTGGACACTCAAGCCCTCCAGATGCTTGATGAGGCAGCGCTGCAGGTAACCGGAACGAGATGTCTTCACTGCAGTATCAATTAGACCCTGAAATTGGAGAGTGATTTAATATCCACAATGTGGGGCACGGAAAGACCTAAATCTTACCTCACGACCTGCCATGCAATGAAAGAAAAAGTCCTGCGGCTGTATGCCGGTCATAAATCGCCCATCGATGAAGCCACCCGACTTGGGTGACGTCTCAAAGGAAGTGAAGCTTGGCAGAGACTTGCCCGATATCATCAAGGGCGGTCTTTTGCCTTCCAACTCAATCTGCCCGAGAAGGCAGGAGATTTGCATGGTGTTGACCATGGATCCCTTGGCACCGGACAGCACCATCAGCTGCAGATTGTTTGAGGGGAACTTGGTGATGAGGCCACCAGGCAAGCAAGTTCTGGAAGGAAATTACAATTGTCAATGGAGCTCCCGTGGAGGCAGAATATTCCCGGCATACTTGTTGATATCATTGGTGAAGCCGTCTAGCAGTGATTTGTATTTGCGATCGAGCAGCACTCGGAATTTCGGATCCTTCACATAGGCCTCCTCCATTTGCTCGGCCAGCTCATCGTGGGGCGGGACATCGCCCAGCTCCAAGGCTGCGGCAACGGCACTGTTTCCCACGTCACGACACTCTTGTATGATCTGTCGTCTCTTGCGATCTGCCTCGCCAGTGACCAGAATGTCCTTGACACCCAGAGTAAAGCCCTCCAGTTGCAGAAAGAATGTGAAGACCTTAGTGAAGGCTGTGAGCAAGCGGGTGGACACATCGCCACCGTACAGCTCGTACATGCAGTGGATGAGGCCAAAAGTGGTCGCGCCGTACTGCTGCTTATCCAGAACACCGACCAGAAGCTCGCCTCTCCTTATTTGCACCTGGCTCTCGCTCAGCTCATGTTCCTGAGGATTGCTGCCATGCAGTGCTGGACGAGGACGTGCTACGTTCCAGTTCTTTGGGAAATTAGGAATCATTTTAGAACCGAGAAAACTATTCGAACTGATCCACTTACCTTGCCGCCGATCTTCGCAAACGAATCTAAATTGATCAGCTCATAGCCGTCGGGAATCAGGTTTATAATAATGGTGGACAGGACCTGCTTACCAGACCAGAGCATGGCCGGCTTGATCAGGGCCGGAGGCAGCAGCTTGACGTCTCCCTTCAAGTTCGAGAGCCCCTGGAAGACCAGTTGCTGGTAGTCCTCGCGGTTAAAGAATCGTCCGCGAATGGACAGCTTCACGCCCGAGATGACGTGATCCTGAATGAGGCCACCCAGGGGAGTGCCATCCTTTGGCACCAGGTAGTTGCTGGCCACATTCACCAGATTGTAGGCCTCCGCTCGGGCCACCTCGCTCTGCGGATAGTGGGCATTCATCTCGTCGCCATCGAAATCGGCGTTGTATGCCTTGCAATTCGAGTAGTGGAGGCGGAAGGTCTTCTCGCCGCGCAAAATCCGCGCCTTATGGGCCATGATGGACGGCTTGTGCAGCGAGGGTTGACGATTGAGCAGCAGACAATCTCCGTTGAGCACGTGACGATGGACAATCTTAACGCCGTCCTTGGGATTGGACAGCAGCAGCTTGGCCATGCTAGCTCGCTTGGCTGCATTGTCCGCGGGTATGTAGGTGGTGAACCCATTGCTATCCTGTATGTAGTTCGCACCGGGATGGACGTCCGGTCCGTTCATTACCATTTTGCGTAGATCCGACACGTTCCACTCGGTTACGGGGATGGGGTAGGAGAGTTTTCGGGCAAAGATATCGGGTATGCCGATCTCGTCCACGTCTATATTGGGATCGGGCGTGATGACAGTACGTGCGGCATAGTTGACTCTCTTTCCCATCATATGCTTTCTGATGAGACCATCCTTCTTCTCCAGAACCTGCTTCAGGCCCTCGGCAGACTGCACTTCCCTCGACATATTCACATCGAGCAGGACATCGACTGATGTCTGCAGGGACAGCCAAGCATTGTACAGCTTCTCGTGGGCATTCGATCCCTTCATATCCTGGTAGGCGGCCAATGCATGCTCCGTGAGCTTCTCCTGATTGCCCCTCATGTGCCTCAGCACCACATTCAAGACGTTGTTGTTCTCGATGATGTTGACGTAGATGTCCGTCTGGGGATTCCCCTTGACCATGCCGTTGACTACATTCATGGGACGGGCGCGAGGCGCCGTCACTGGTATGGTGTCCATGAAGAACATATCCACCGGGGAGTACCCGGAATCTGCTGCATCCGTGTTGCTTAAGCTCAGAACGGGCATCAAAAGCCTCAATAGATCGGGATAGTTGGCATATATTTGCCTCAGATAGCGACGGCACTCATCTGCGAAAATGACCTTGTTCTGGCCACCGGTCTCAGCGCCATCACCGAGGCTGCAGGAGGAAATTGGTTGGTTGATTAGCGACTAAGTACTCGATGTACTCGATTTCTGCGCCCTTACCGCTCTTTGATGTCTGCTATGGTCACGTAGAAGACCAATCGCCGATGCATGTACCGCACATAGCGCATTGACTTATTGCAGTGTCTGCATTTCTTGCCGGGCCGCTGCAGGGCAGAATGTGTGACGGCCGTGCGTAAGGAACAGGTGGACTTCGTAGAATGGGTGGGTTCCGTTCCACTTTTCAAGAGCAGCTCATGCATGGCAGCGATGCGGGGATGGACGGCGTCGCCATTATCCAGCTTGATCAGCTCCTCGCTGTTCTGACAGACGATTTCCGATTTGAAGATCTCCAGCTCCTGCGCCTCAATAATATATCCGGCATCGATGAGTCGCAGTTGAAGCATAATAATCTCACATTCGTGATCTATAAGGAAAAGTGGTTAGATCCATACGATACTGTGGTCTCCATCATTCATTATCCCTCACCTTTCATTTGCAACTTGAAGCAATGCAAACAGAATATGCAGAGCAGGCGCTGAACCAGCTTAATGAAGAAGGGATTGTAGACGAGAGTGCCCAGCTCTATGTGGCCCATGTGGCCGGGACAGTCCTGCATCTTCAGGCACGTCCCACATGGATCTATGCAGCGTCCGTACGAACCCATGCGTATATCATACAGACCACCTGGCATGGGATGACCCAAGGCATCGAAGGCGATGCCAGTTATCACCTTTACGACGCTCAGCTTTCGTATCTCCTGGTCGGTGAAAACAGCAAACTCCAGGTCCGAGGGGAACATGTGGACATCCAGCGGCGTTTTAGAACCCATTTTAATGGAATTTCTGAACGCTTTTTAGTCAAAATTGATATAAATAATACGAAAACTGTAAGCGCGCACGTGTAGTCAAGTAATCGATATATATATCCAGTACCGAATAGCTGTAGCGCTAGTGAAGAGTTTTTGTCGATAGCAAAACAGCTGATAAAATGCCATTTCACAACACTTATTTGCCGCTTTTAATCAGTTCACAATTGAAATTCAAATTCAAATTTGAAACGTGTTTTATATTTATTTAATTACGCACAAATATAAACATTGAAAATATAAGTGGATAGACTACAGCTAAGATTTGTTGGTTACTTTTAGAACTTATCACAAGTCAACTGATATTGCCAGTTCTTAACAGCCAGATTTGGCTCGAATTTGCTGGGGACAGGATCCAGGAGTTCCTCAACAGTCCCACTTCCTGCTCCAGCTCCTGCTCCTCCAGCAGCGGGGGTAGCCTTGAAGTCGTACGGCTGTAATTGTCTGGGACGTCGGGCACGTTGGTTGAGAGGCTGCTCCCTTCGCTCGCGTTCAGCCTCGCCCTCGCCTCGCTCACGTTTCGCTGCACGACCACCTTTGCGCCAGGACTCGACACTGGCAATGCCCGAGGTCGCCTGTCCATCCTTTCTACCGCCAAAGATGGTCGTCCAGCGAAACCACTTGTGTCATAAGCAATAGCAGTCCGACGCCGACGATGCGTTTCGTCTTCCCAGCGAATCCGGATTGCGTTTCAGCAGATAGACGCAGAGACAGAGACAAGCCAGAAGAAGACAGACCAAGCCCAACATTGCATAGAAGCCCTGCCGATAGCGCGCTGCATCCGCGTGGGCCTCCAAGAGACGCACCCTCTGCCCCAATGCCCCACCGCGGAATTCATTGTCCTTTTCAAGAGGCAGCAGCACCTGCCAGAACCCATAGACGCGCTGCAAGTGACCGGAAAACCCGGAATCCTGTTGGTTGCTGGACGTGTAGGAGTTGGAGAGGCCGGCTCTGTACGTGTCGTGGCGATTCGTCCGTGACAGGCTGCGGTCGATGCCCGCTGCCGTGTCCCCTCTCAGCAGTTTATCGATTTCGGCTTCGTCCAAGCCCCCAGACTGGATGGGCTTCGCCTGTTGCTCGCCCAAGCTGTAGATGAAGGGATTCTGGCGATTGTAGGGCAGCCAGGCATCGTAGATTCTGCCTGGCGTGGGATTGCCGCTCTTCACGAAGTTGGCAAAGGCTCCCCGCAGCTTCCTGCAGAGCTGCTCCTCCTCGCCAGTGAAGCGACGTCGGGCTATCTGCTGGAACAGACTCGGCCCCAGGAGCAGGGGCAAGTCGGAGCTGTGCGAGGCACCCGCAAAGAGGTTCTTTCTGCCCCTCATGTCCATCGCATGGGACTGGTCGAAGACATAGGCGTAGCTGGTGGAACCATTGAGCATGTCCAAGAGACGGAAGAATGGCAGCTCGTAGAGGGACTCCGACAGGAGTCGCTGCATCCCATTCAACAGATGGACGACACTTCCCCCCCTCTCGGGCACTCCGTTGAAGTAGCGCCACTTGATGGCTGCCATCTGCGAACCGTTCTCATCGTTGCCCGCCTCCAGAGAGCGCAGGACATTGGGCATCACTGTGTGATTGATGTACTCCTGCAGCGCCAGTTGGCCCTCTCGGGCCACATCCAGCCAGTAGTCCTGCAGGAAGGCGCCCTCATTCGAGGTGATTCCCAGGAGCACTGGAGGGAGCGTCTGATTGTGGAGTCGCTCCTCCAATCCTCTCCACAAGACAACCCCGAGCTGGTTACTGCCGTTGCCATGGTTGTAGACACTCTCGTAGGCTCTCAGCAAATCCTCCTGGCTCGTCCTGCGCAAGCAGCCGAGCAGTTGCCGGCGCTGGGCTTCTTCGAACTGGCAGCCCAGTTTCTGGATCAGCACTCGGCCCGTTTCCATGATGCGCTGATCATGCCCAGAGCCCAGGGAGCGCAGAACGGGGCCGGGCGACATGAGCACCAATTGCTTCACCAGATTGGACTCTTCCAGAGCACTGGCCAGAACCAGAGCTGCTCCTCCACTGCCATGGCCCAGTAGGGTGATCTGGTCCGGATTGCCCCCGAAGGCATCGGCGTTTCTTTGAATCCATCTGATCGCCAGCCTCACATCGGTGAGTCCGTAGTTTCCCGGCAGCTGACGATGCCCCTCCCCTAATCCCAGCCAGCCGTAGATGTTGTTCCGATACTGCACGCTTATCACGACGATTCCCTCCGCGGCCAGGTCCAGGCCATTGATGCGATTCCGAGGCCAATCGTAGGCGAACTCCTCGCCCGTGATGATCACCGCTATGGGCAGTTTTCCGTACCGCAGCCCCGTCTCCGGTGTCCAAATGTTCAAGTACAGGCAGTCCTCATCCGTCTGCGTGGCTCTGGGAATGCCGCCACCGCCGGCGACCCCTCCATCCGAGCCCTCATCGTAGATGGTGTTCGAGAGTTGGGGGCAAATGGGCCGCATGGCCATGGCCTGGAGCGTGCGATTCCAGTTGAGGCTCGGCTTGGCGGGCTTTATGGAATATACGAGAACATTTTTAGATACTTCACCTCCATTTGCCTCAGTTTTTGGATTTAAACATTACTTACCGCAAAACGCAGGTCGGCCACGGGCGGCTGGGCATAGGGGATTCCCAGAAAGGCATAGACAGCGCTACGTGTCCCATCCGGAAAGACCTTGAGCTGAAATCGATGGATGGTTGGCATCACTTCACACTTGATCGCTTCGGAGTACTCACGCCAATTAGATCGCCCTGCTCCAGCTTTATGTGGGTTTGCTGGGCCCCAACGGCAGCCAGGAGCATCAGGAGGCGGCAATGAATCCTTAATGTGTTCCGCATTATTCCAACGAGCACTTTTTAGCTTTCACTTCTACAAATGTGTATGGCACAACACTTTTGCATAGTTCATGGCGCATTTAAGCGCATTTATTAATTATGTCGCTTTATTTTTTATAAAAAAAATTACATATATAAATGCTTCGTTGGGGATATTTTTTCACAGCGAAACTATTTGTCCACTCGACGCTAGAATGTAAACTGAGCGACACACAAAAAAAAAAAAACAAACACCATCACCATTTCATGGAAAATGTTTTGTGCTCACCAAAATTTCTGCTAGAATTATTTCAATGGTTTTCTGGTGTCATTACAGCTGCCGCACCGCACCGCACCAAATCATTCATGCATCCATAGATCAAAACAAGAGAGAACAGAGACACCACCACGCAACAGCAACAATATGGCATGGTTGGTATGCATGTGGCAGGAAGGGAGTCGTGTCATGGTTACGGCTCCACTCGCTGGAGCTGGAGCTGGAGCTGAAGCCTAAACCGAAAATCCATCCCCCTATTCCCATCCATTCGAGGGTTGATTGGTGATTGATTCGAAATATAGTAGATGCATTCTTCAGAATTGCTTTTGTACTAGTTTGATGGCTTGCTCTTGATTTTCTGGCATCCAATTTCATTACATTTTCAGTCTTCCCCCCACGGAACTTCTAGTGCCGCCCTCGCACTTGTTTTTCATTGAGTTCGACTTTTATTCGTACTGTTAATGTCCAACAAAAATAACTCAGAGCTTCCCAGCCCCCGCCTTCCCCGGCTGCCAGATGAAGTTGTCGCATTTCTCGTATTGCCGGGCACTCTGCAGCAACTAATTTTCCATTAATGGTGGAGTAATTCCAGCTCTGGTCCACTCTGGTGGTGGATTCTCGACCGGTCCGACTCTGTGCGCCGAGGCGGAGTTCCGGTCTGCGGACTTTAGCGGCCGATCATTTGTGTTTGTGTGCGGGAGAGTGCTCATAATTAACATCAATATAGTCATGACTCTGACTCCGAGGCTGTTCCAGCATCGCATCTCCCCCCGGCCAGCACTGGGCGCATTTATCTATTTTAATTAGTTTAAAATATAATTTGTTTGTTGACCTACGCGGATTACCAGCAGCTCCCTCAGAAGCCAATCTGCCATTGGCTCCCGCTCCCACTCTCCCTCCTGCTGCCGTTTCCAGAGCGATGTGCATAATTTCCAGTTAATTACGGGCCTACAAAATGCACATTTAAATGGTCCCCCCCCCCTGCCATATCCATCTGCCTGGCCTGGCCTGGCCTGGCCTGGCCTGGCTTAATCAATTTATGTTTGCCTATGTGGGCGGTTCGCTTCTGTTTGCCGTCCTGGCCGGTTCAGCGGCGGTTCTGGGCAGGTCGATGTTCAATTATAACAAATGGCAGTCACGTCCTACTTTGGCCATTGTGATGTCCCTGCATGTTGGCCATAAACAAATTAACGTTGCTGTTGGCCCTTAAAAACCACGCCAAAGGCTGATGCCCGGTGCTCATCTTTGGTCGGCGCGGTTGGTTATTAAATTATAAGCTATTCGAATATATGTATGTACCTACTATACGTACATATATGTGAATATAGAAATGTATACCCTCATTATAAATTCACATTACCACAGAGCCTCAATCTGCAATGATGTGCGACCGCCGAACGCCAGCACTGATTGACTGATAGTTCCCATGGCAGCTATTAAAACCGATTTTCAGATATAAATTTACTCAACATTTTGGTATTTGTATGGTCTTTCCCATAAGAGAGACGATTGTTTATAGAAGTTTTCTCTCTCACTGCAACATATTGAAGTATCCAAAAAAATCACAGAAAATTGGCACTTTTAACTTTTTTAACGAAAAAATGTCCAATGCCTTCGCGGAGATATGCTTTTACATTTAATAAGTTGGAAAACTAGCACTGAATATTATATGAATATGTTATAGATGGACAAATATTATAATACAGATAGTACTATCCAATTCGCATTTTTGCCCCAACCTCAAGAACCACTTCTGTTTGGCTTATATCTTTGAAACCAGGGCAATAATATGGCAATTTTGTTGGTAAATATACAGTGGCGAGCACATGTGGATACATGTTTATCACTTTTCACTTTAAGCGCCTGTAAAATCTTTAAATATAAATCAATCCTCACTTTATAGCAAGACGGTAGCCCGACGCACAAGACTAAATTCCTGAAATATCGTCCCAATAACTCGAGTTTTCACTGAATCCAGTGGCCTGCTCAATAGCCCAAATCTAAATCCCATTGAAAATCGATGGGCTCTGTTTAAAAAACATTGGAAAAGTACGAATCTGCCCCAAATGGATTGGGTGAGTCTTTGGGAGCGCGAGAGGTCGGAGTGGCGCATGATACCTTGCCAGCACCTACTAAATTTAGTCGAGAGTATGCCAATACTTATTCGAAATATGATAAAAGCTAAGGCCCTTTGGAACAAATATTTTTTAAAAATTATTACAGTAAAAAAATTTGGACACATGCTCTTTTCTTGAACAAATTAAAATCTCTCAAGGAAAAGGATCTTTTTGAATTGAAATGATTGTCTTTTTTCATTCTTAATAAATTAATGAATCTTTAAAAAAAAGAATCACAAGGATTGATTTATATTTAAAGATTTTACAGGCGCTTAAAGTGAAAAGTGATAAACTGTATGTCCAACCAATTACAATTCAACGAGAATAATTTTCTTTTTTCAAAATTTGACTTTTTTATTGTTTTTTTTTTTTAACATATTGTCGTGCGAGATTTGCATGATCTACTCGCCGTAGATTAGCCAGGACTACTCCCAGGCGACAGCCTTCAAGTTTATCTGCTAGACTGCACATCCACACATTTTTGAAAGAGCCAAAATTTCTGCCAACGTTGTTTCCCCTTCTGCTTGCAAATTAATGAAGTTTGGCGCTTCGGTGCACTTTGGCTTCGTTTCGGTTCGTTCAGCGTTCAGAGGGAGGGTCCTTGACAGCATTTAATTACAGTTCAGGATGCGAGGACAATGATTGCTTGAATGGCGTATCATCGATGCAGGCGTGTCTCCATTGATTGAATCAGTTAATGGACTCTTTCACTCAACCCTTCAGCCTTGATTTGTAACTCTGCCAAAAGATGTGCCCAAAGCGCAGTTTTAAAGACTCTTAAAAAATGGTTAATTTCTAAAATTCTTAAATGTACGAGCATTTTTGGTGTATTTTTCCACAGGCTACACCCCACTGGTGGTCGCTCGCTTCCGACATTGCAAGCCCCGTTGACACTGTCAAGGTTTTTGTATTTTCTCTTTTTGGGGAGTCCTCCGTTTGGGGTGCAGCGAAACGCACGGCGGACAGCAGCCAACAAAGCAACCGCCAGAGTACTTCCCCCCACCCCCCACCACCCTTACTATGGTACACATATGGTAGTTGTAGTATTTCGCGCTACAATATTTTGCATTAATTAGAAAGTGGGCCATGTTCAAGCACTCCACCACCCCCCCTCCCGTTTACATGCTCGAGTCCGTTAAGTGCTCCCGACTTGTGTGTGCGTGGCTGTGGCTGCAGGCATAAACAAAATGGCTGCCGCTGCTGGCATTCGCGCTGTTTGTCTGCAGAACCGTTAAATTAGGCTTAAAGCAGCAAAAAAAAAAAAACACGAAAAAAACTAAACCGAAAACCCCCCAAGAACCGCAACAAGTTTTGTGCATTGTTTTGCTAAGTACCTCCTAACGCAAAACTGCTGCAGGATGCTGGTTCGTCTCCTTGCTGTTATTTCTGCTAATTACGTAATTACAGCAGAAGGCGCCTGCCACTGGGTACAACCATTGTTCCAAAAACAAAGCGAGTGCTTTGAACTGTGCTTGAAATTCACAGAATGGTGGATTTTCTTAAATCATACATGGAAGATATTACAAACATAGGTTATTGATAATAATAAATCGCGGTATACTGGAACAATTAGCTTTAATTTCACGCCTTGATCTCTGCGTCTGGCAGCGATTCTCTTTTTACTGGTGTTCCTCTGCTGTGCTCTCCAGCTGTTACTCTGCTGTTGATCTGCTGTTACTGCTTTAAATGCTGTTGCTATGCTTTTACTCTGCTGTTGATCTGCTCTTACTGCTGTTGCTCTGCTGTTTGTCTGCTATTACTCTGCTGTTGATGTGCTGTTACTGCTCTTGATCTGCTGTTACTGCTGTTGACATGCTGTTACACTGCTGTTACACTGCTGTTGCTCTGCTGTTTGTCTGCTCTTTTTCTGCTGTTACTGCTGTTGACATGCTGTTACACTGCTGTTGACATGCTGTTGATCTGCTCTTACTCTGCTGTTGATCTGCTTTTAGGTATTCCTCATGCGCAGATTGAAGCTATTATCCTTAAATCATAATTTTTATAGATCCTACTTTTTACTGCAGGCAAAAACACAAGTCAGATTCCCTATTAAAACATAATTTTGAAGATAATCCTATTATAGAGGGGGGTGCCTACAAATTAAAGCTTAAAACCGTTGTAAGTATCTGATAATCACTTTATTAAACCGGAGATGTCATAGATTTTAATGCCGTTGGGCTTCCGCTGCGCCCCTCCCACCCATTGGGGTTATGTACATAAATCAAATATAAATTCTAATTAATTGAATGTTCAATTAATCCTTTCATTGAATGTATATTTAATTACTATAAATATAGAAAGTGTTTTGACTGTTTCGCTCCCGAACGGCCTCTTCTCGGAGCAAATCAACTCTGGCTGGAAGGGAAAGTCTGAAATCCTTGCTAATTGACATACGATATCCTGTCCTATCCGGTCTATACAAAAATCTAGCAAATATGTACACTCGACAAGCGAGGACATGCGAGGCAGTAACAAATATCAGTGGCAGGCGGAACATAAAGGATGCAGCACCCATCTGCATTCCTCCTCCTGCAGCTCCAGGAGGAGCTGTTCTCAGGCACAGAACGCTCAACTTTCCCAGGCATTTCATAATCGAAAGAGCAGCAGCAGCAACAACTGAAAATTGGCTTTTACTAGAATGAAATTGAGTAAAGAAGTTTTCAATATGCTTTGGCAATATGTAGGCAATAAAGTCGCTCCGAATATCATAAATATTTTCATTAAAAAAATGAAACAAAAGCCAAACTCTCGGAAGGCTCTCTCTCACTGGCCCAGAGCATCCTCGGTCTGAGGCTGCTACATATTGTTGCACGCAACAATATGCACTCCAGAAACATTTGTGTAAATTGTTTTGCAAATTGTTTTTCCATTTAAATTCTGTT